>NC_053170.1:74845118-75183637 GCF_016835505.1 Polypterus senegalus | reverse complement strand
AACCCACTGTATCTGAGTGTGGAATCACAGCTCTACAGCAGCTGATCAGAAAGAGGATTATCGGCATACAGCATCTAGCACACGCTGCCTCGGCCATGTGCACAATTGATTTGAATTGCTCCCATATGGCAAACACTTCAGAGCCTTTCCTGAAGGGACCTCACGGTTCAGAAACAATTTCATCCCAAGAGATATAAAGGTACTCAATCACTTCATCAAGTGCTCCTGGTAGAACTGTTGGTACTTACAAGTACTACCTCATTGCAAACATGCATTACAATTGTAATATTGCACAACCTGAGCCACTTATGCTTTCATATTGTACATTTTTCATTGTGTTTTTATCTTATCATTATTATTATTGTTGTTGTTGTTTTACCATTTTATAGGAAAATACGTTTATGGAGGATTTGCTTATTGAATCTCATTGTACCTTACAATAACAATAAAGGAATACAAATTAATTTCAATAGAAGTGAGCGTATATTTCCAGATGATGACGACTGGCTTCTAAGTCGATGTAGACTTCCAGGCGCTATCTTCTTGGAGATCTTGATGTCATTTTTCAGATAAAATGCAGTAAAGTATATATATATACTAGCGACTGGGAGCCCAATCAAATCGGGCTACAAATTCAACGTTTGTGCAATCCATACTTTCTCTGCAAAGAATTATTTGCTTTGTTAAGTCCTTGAAATGATTTTGTTATCATGGCACTGATTTGATGTTAAAATAGACCTTTTTAGCTGCTACAAGGCACGGGCTGCTCAATTTCTTTCAATCCGTGCTGCATTTGTGGCTGCTCAAGCTTCTTAAGACGCTTGTGCATGACTGGCACGATTTCTGTCAGTGTTAGTAGCATTCTGTAGCACATGTTCTTCATCTGTCCTTTGTGTCCTATTTGCACGATTTCTTTCAGCGTTAGTAGGATTTGTAGCCGCACGCTGCTGCTCATCTGTTTGTTGTGCTCGTTATGTATGAAGTGGTCGCATTAGCAAGTCTACATTCCGCATCAGTCATGTGACTTCATTTCCTATGCATCCTTCCCGTGGCCACTGTTCTTGTGGCTGCTCGAGGTATTACTGCGAACACCATACATATGGGTAGTAATAAATTATATATAAGGATTACATTATACAGATCATTTTTTAACTTTACTTAAATAATGTATACTGTTATTAAATGTGTGGATGCGGTGGACAGTGGTAGTGATGAACTGGTGCCTGAACAGGATTGTTCCTGCCTCGCACTGTATGCTTGTTGGGATTGGTGAAAACATGGATGGATAGATGGATGGAATAATTAAACATGCACTATGAAGATATTTCAATGTTGCATAAATGTTTTGAAGAATCGGTGTTCTAAGCATACAGATGGTTTAACATTTATTAAAGTGCTGATTGTGTAGTGATTGGTTACTTGGAGAAAGAAAAGAAAGGACAGGAATTGAGGGTTAGTACATTTGAAAGAGAAAGTACTGCTGCAATAAATTATTTCATTGAGGGTTGTGCACAGTGCAAAAGGCATCTTGCAGGAGGCAGGAACAATCTCTGGATGGGGCGCCAGCTCGTCGCTACCATTGTGCCACTGTGGCCCCATGTTTAATACATGCTTTAATTCATCTGATCATGAAAATTATATCAAGCATACATGTTTGTATTTAAATTGTTCAGAGAGCTGTAATAGTATGAATGTAATGTATTCTGTGTTCTGTCAACATCAGAGAAAGCCCGTTTAAAAAGCAAGTAGCGATTCACACACATAGAGTACATACAGTAGATGACATACAGAATATGAAACATTTAACGTGCTGCTTTACTAATGATGGGGTTTGAGAAACTAGTCTCTCTATTATAAAAAAAAAATCTTGGAAGGTGATGAGATGTGAATTTCTCAGACAGACACTTGGATCACAGATTTGCACAGAAACACAGGAGGTTG
The DNA here is from genome assembly GCF_016835505.1 of Polypterus senegalus. Classification (NCBI taxonomy): domain Eukaryota; kingdom Metazoa; phylum Chordata; class Cladistia; order Polypteriformes; family Polypteridae; genus Polypterus; species Polypterus senegalus. The sequence continues at coordinate 75,181,696 of NC_053170.1, read as the reverse complement.
TAGAGACAGGAACTTTATTCAAATACTGCAAATGAACATTTGTCTCTTTTTCAAAAGTTTAAATGTGCTCCATGGCAAGACAGAGATGACAGTTCCGCCAGGAGCAGAGAATGTCAGAGAGAGAGAGAGATAGAGAGAAAAGCAAACAATCAATTCCAAAACTGACAGGTGTTGTTCAGGCTTTTAAGTATGCTGAGTACCACATGGGAAGCATATCACACAACAGAGCAGCCCGCAAGCAAGCCCAGCAAGTAAGGGAGCAATGTTATATATATATATTTCTTTTAAATGTGATGAACAGAAATAAGGGAAGAAACTTTCCATAACAGTGGATGTTTATTGTGGTTTACATGCTGCAATGGGTGTGGATTGGCATAAGGATGCAAGTAAAGCTGGTGTTGCTTAAAGTTAGTGCAGGAATACAGCAAAACCCATGGGAAGTTTTGCAATTTTTTAATGTGAAGATGGAAACAGTGAATGTGATTCTGTGACAGATGTTACATAACTTAGTTACTTTTTTTTACTTTTCAGATCCTTTTTAAATTTATTTCAGTAAGACTATTCTTATGTACTGTACATGTACAGACCATATTACACATATACAAATGTAACTAAGATGTATATACTGTATATATATATTTAAAATGCAAAGTTGACTGACTGACTGAGTCACTTGTTCACTTAGCAAAAAAAAACACTATTTCCTGTTTAATTTAAAACTTGAAAATTGTCGGGATACTAAATTTAGGGGCAGTTTGTATCACTTCAGAAGGACAATATTTAGGGGTAAAAACAACCCCTTACAATACAAACACTAAATATCCCAAAATCTTAAAAATGGTTTGAGTGAGTTGATTGAAATTATCAATGATACAGAAAAAAAGAAAATTAGCTGAACCATCTTGATTTTATTTGTCGATAAAAATACTGTAGTGAGTAGGCTATGCTAACGTGCTATATTCTTTTTTGAGCACAACGCTGAAACAAAGCCAAGAGAGAAACAGTGCCATCTGGTTGTTTAAGGCTTGCTGGTCTAAGCAAATGAAGCCTACCAGGAGAAGCAATGGGTGGGGTACATGAAGAGTAACACTGACCAATATTGCAGATGAAGAAGGGGGGTTCTCATGAACAGGAAAAAGAGACAAGATGATATGTGGAGAGAAGAGTTAGCTGTGAAGTTGAAGGACAAAAGTTAAATGAAGCACAAGGAAAATGTAGTTAATAATCACTATAAAGCTCGAGCATGGTTGCCAGGGCACTTTGGCTGTGAGTATGAATGTTGTTTCATCAAAAAGTGAAGGAGAGAAAAGTAGAGGAGAAAGTGACGATTTCATGTCAAAGAAAAGCCGGGAGCAATGTCATCCCTTGGTCATTTTAAATGCCAGCACAACAGCACAAATTTGAGAGGTCCCACAAAGACAGAACAGATGGGGATGGGGGATGTTGGGTAGGTAAATATGCAGGCTGTAAATGCCATTGTTGTTTGTAATAATTTAAAACACAATTTAGTTTTAGAATTTTATTGTATTGCTATGTCTTTCGAGATAAAATCATATGGGTAAAATTAAAAAGAAAAAAAAAGCTTGAACAGAAAAATGATGAAAAAAATGAAAACAACTGCTGTAGTGATCAACATAAACACATGAAAATTATAAGCATAATAATAATAATAACAATAATAATAGTAGCCTACTATATAATAAAATGCTAAAGTCTTTCTCTGTGTGTGTGTCTGTGTCCAGTCCCTCTCAGCATTCTGATTGGTTAGTTTGAATTTGGTGTGATTGATCAGTCTGGATTTAGTGATACTTTCGAAAGAGTAAGTACAAGTGCGAGATACATGAGGAGCAGTACAAATGTAGGAGGCGTGCTGAGAGTTCCCTTCAAAGATGAGAAGTATAAAACCAGATTGGAGGTGAACAAGGCACCTCAAAATTACATAGTCTAAGAAGCAGGCTTGTGGGAACACATTCAAGAGAGCAAGTGCCAGTCAAGAGTGGTTCAGACACTTGAAGGTACCGAAGAAAGGTGTTGAAGGTACACGTAGGCGAAGATCTATCAAATATTTTAAAATTTGTTATATTAACTTGGCTAGTAATAATAATAATACAATAGTACCAAAAAGCAAACCTATGACTAGTGTTATACCTGAAAACCAATTTTTGAGCAATACAAACTAAAAACCTACATCTGATTCTAATTTAGTTCAGGGGGCTTGCTACTTATTGTGTGCAGTTAACATTGTTGAGTTAGATGCAAGGTAAGAGTTGCTGCTTGCTATACTTTGTATTTCACTTTCCACAATTTTTAATTTTGTTCATTTATTTGAGGTTTATTTCAGTTCTTTTCAGTTTCAATTTTTAGTTCCCCACTTTCTCTGAGGTAAAGTGTTGTTTCCATACTCTAGGCCTGTTTCAGTTTGTATATTTCTTTTGATCTAAACCCTCCAAACCTTTGTAAGAGTACAAGATTACAGATCATTGAAGTCTGATTGAAACTAACATTTTAACATTTTTTAAACATTGCCTGATTTTAGTTATTTTTTAGTCTGTTAAATCTTGGTAGCATGTCTCTATATTCTCTGTATTGATGAGTAATTCTTGTTGCCACTATCTTATAACTTACTTCATCATTGGTTCAAAAATAGAAAAAAATAAGATGTAAGCATATATATTATTTCCATATCAGTATTTTCATTTCTGCAATACTTTTATATATAAACTTTACCTTCTAATTGACTATCGTCTTCTTTTTAAATTACTTTAAATGCCATTTTAAGCTGACATTCTTCTTAAATTGATTTTAGCCATTTCGAATTTCCATTTTTATCTGTAAGCAATACAGTCGAAGCTGTTGTCACTTTTCTTTTTAGGGTGTGAGTGATTGTGAGTTTGCTTGCAAGTGTAACCTAGAATTGACTGGTCGCCCATCTAGGGTTGTTCCCCATCATGTGGCAGAATATACACTGGCCAGTACACACTGGCAAATGGGCAATAAATGGCTGTGTACTAATTCCTCTAACTCTGACCTCTAAGGGAACCACCCCCATCCAATGTACTTCTATTATTGCAAACTTCACATGGCAACTCTTCCTGCACTTTGATACAACATGTGTATCTTGGCACACCCCCCAATACAATGAACAGCATCAGACTAGCAAATGCAAATCCCCCCATTAAGTAATCATGTCAGTTTTACAATGTACCAGGAGGAGAACCAACCAAAAAGCCAACAAAAACAGGGAGTACTGGCACTTATTTGCTTCCAATTCAAGCCCTGGTCGTAAACTCCATTTCCTTTCAATTATCCTGCACGTTTTCTTGATTCAGTATATCAGTACACTTCAAGTTACAGGCCTCACCTCTTCCAAATGGCTGCCTTATTTCCCATACACTTTACCCTCTACCAATAAGTCTGTGAAGTATAAATTTCTTGGAAGCACTCAATTTTACCTGGGTAAGTGCATGGCTTAGCTCACCTGTTTGTTCCTTCCTGATGTCTTCATATTGCTATCTTAAATTGTGCAGCAAATGTGGCATATTATTTTTTCTGTCATATGTAGACCTAACCCTGCTGTGGCCACAAGCTTAACAGCATGTCCAGCAAGGTCTTCCAAAATGTTAACAAAACATCATAAAAGATTTCCTGCCCAAGTAACCAGCATCCTAATAACAGATTCCTTGTTGCAGTGTTTGTATTTCTTTGTATTTCAGGTTAAGAGATGTCTGGCTAAGACTTGTCAGTGTCATGTATATCAAGCCAAAGGCTTCAGGGTCACTGTAAAGCTTCACAAGCAACTAGAAATGGCTAGACATGTCGGTCTTTGTAGGCAGTGCACTTGGGCAGAGTGCACCTCCGGCCTTGCACATATTCTTGGCGGTGTCCCATATGTATCTCACTTTCTGTATTATACGCTCCAGCTGTACTACTACTGGGTTAAGTACTATTTCTATTAAGATGGACATGTAGGTGGTTTATTCTGATTTTCTATTTCAGTCCTGGTCTGTGACTTTCTTTGCAATTTTAGCAACTAAAATCAACTCTACTAGTAGTCTCTTATAAATACTGCTAATCTAAACATTTAACATCAGGTGACCCTAAAGTGGCATCCATGCACTTACTACATCATTTATACAGTTCAGTGCCTAGTCCAACAGCATCAGGTGCAAAGCCAGATTCCGTGGTGGAAAAGATGCTAGTCCATCACTAAGCCGACTTAGTAACACATCCAAACTCACACAGGGCTAATTCAGAATCAACAAATTAAACTCTGTGGTAGATAGGGGCGCTCTCGCTCCCTTGAACCCCCGTCCACGACTCCAGACACCAGGTAAAAGTCCAAATGATGACTTTATTAAATTGCCATAGTGCACAAAGCACCCTCTCCTCCACAATACTCATAAACAAATCACAAATACTACAATCCTCCACTCCCAGACGCGTTGCCACCCTTCCACCCAGCTCAGCTCGCCGTCTGGGAGCTCCCACTGTCCTTTTATATCTCCTGACCCGGAAGTGTTCCTAATCCCCAGTCCATGTGACTCTCAATCACTTCTGTGTCAGGTACAAGTTCTTTTCTTCACCCGGAAGCATGTCATTCCTCTTGTCCAGATGTGCTTCCGGGGCGTAGGGAAAATATCCATTATTCCTCCCTGCAGCGTCCCCTAGTGGCCCCCATGGCATCCAGCAGGGTTGTACATAAAAACTACATTGTCCATGATGCCCTGCTGGTCTTCTGGGGACCACCATACTGCAAGGAGGGCTCCACCTGGCGGCTTGGGGGTATTGGCCGGGATAAACGGCCGGCCATCCATCACAGTATTCCCCTCCCAGCGACGAATTATAATAAGGGAAGTCTTCCTCCAAAAGAACGTTCCGGTTGAGCCTTGATTGATCTGAATATCTTGGTGCCTGGAGAACCTAGGGGGAATATTAGACCAATTCGACATCTTGTCCCCCTCTCTTCAAGGACATTTTCGCCAAATATGGCCCAACCTTCGGCACCCGTAACACTGCCTCTGTCCTCCTGGTATTCTCCCCCTGAGGGACTGAAAACAATTAGGAAACGTTAGGTCCGCTCCTTTTCTTGCTGGGAGAGAAACCCCTGCCGCCTCTAATGGTGTTTACTCTTTTATTTCATTCTTATTAGGAGACCCCTGTTTTATTTTCGGGATCTCCTTTTTGATCTGGGGCTTGTCCACAGTCTGAGTCTCTCTATTAAGTAAAGAGAGACCCTTTACTGTCTGCACCCCTTTTGATTTAAAGATGACCGGTGGCGGCGTCTTTAGGACCGCCTCGCTCCGGGAGCCAGCACTATCCAGCTGCCCCGGCTCGATCGATCCTTCCTCTGACCGGTCCGTCATAATAGCACTCTCATTTGTAGGGCCCGCCATGTACTGGCACCCGCTACTTATTAAACGCTGGCCCGAATCACACCGCGTCACTCTATTATTTACGATACGGGTCTTGCTTACCTGTATCGCCGCATTATTCATCTCGGGAGGCTCCCCACCAAATCGCTGCACATAGGCCCTCACTTTCTCTAACGGCTCTTTGGCTGCTGCTCCCAACTCCTCAATTATCTTTTCATGGTCTTCAGGACCTGCAAGAAACTATTAACGGGCTCGACTAACCGTTCGAGTTCCTGTAAGTCAATATTGTTTACTTCGGCCGGCAGGAGACTTACTTCCTTGTTCGTCTTACCTGCCGACCAGGAGCCAATGAGCACGTCCGCTTCTGGCACGTGCTCTGGAGTGTCTCGCGGAGGCTTCTGGGACTTGGAGTTTGCTGAGGGTCGGGTTGCCTCCTTCAGCGAACTGCGGTCTGTCTTTGTTAATACTTTTTTGACATCCCGATCAGCCATTTCCCAACCCTCCTTACCTTCTCGCGGGGTGAGTGGTGCCTCGCTCGCCTCCCCCTTCCCCTTCGGAATGTCCAAGTCCGTTCCTTTGGGCTCGAAGGCGCAAACAGCGGGACACGGACTTCCTCCTTCCTAGCAAGCAGCGGGTGTGCTGTCGTGTCCCTCTTCGGCTACCGTCATGCGGAAGTCATCTCCTAGGTGCTCTGGCTTCGACAGGAGCAGGCCGTTGTCCTCGGGGCAGTCTCCTTTTTCCCTCGGAGCCTCCAAGTGGTCATCTCCGAAGTACATGCACGGAACAAAGTGAGTAATAATAAACGGGTTTTTATTAACATTCCAGGCACGTACCTCAGAGTGATCGTTGATTCTTGGAGGTTTCTCCTGACTTGTAAGGCCGCTCCTTGACTCCTCCCGAGCGTCGGCCATTGCACCTAAGGCTCTTCTGCTGACGTTGTCGCTCTGCTTGCCCTTCTTCTTTCCCATACCGGACTTGGATTTATTTTTGGGTTCTGGTGATGCTGTGGTGATTCCTGATGACGTAGTCTTCTCGGGGTTCTCTGCCCACAGAAATTTTGTATGCAGGTCCTCCGCAATAGACGCTGGAGTATCCTGCCGACTACGCCACAGTGACAGATAGGGGCGCTCTCGCTCCCTTGCACCCCTGTCCACGACTCCAGACACCAGGTAAAAGTCCAAATGATGACTTTATTAAATTGCCACAGTGCACAAAGCACCCTCTCCTCCACAATACTCATAAACAAATCACAAATACTACAATCCTCCACTCCCAGACGCGTTGCCACCCTTCCACCCAGCTCAGCTCGCCGTCTGGGAGCTCCCACTGTCCTTTTATATCTCCTGACCGGAGGTGTTCCTAATCCCCAGTCCATGTGACTCTCAATCACTTCTGTGTCAGGTACAAGTTCTTTTCTTCATCCCGGAAGCACGTCATTCCTCTTGTCCACATGTGCTTCCGGAGCGTAGGGAAAATATCCATTATTCCTCCCTGCAGCGTCCCCTAGTGGCCCCCATGGCATCCAGCAGGGTTGTACATAAAAACTACATTGTCCATGATACCCTGTTGGTCTTCTGGGGACCACCATACTGCAAGGAGGGCTCCACCTGGTGGCTTGGGGGTATTGGCCGGAATTAACGGCCGGCCACCCATCACAACTCCTTATCTTTCGGGTGAAACACCAAAATATCCAGAGAAAAATACTGACATGAAATGAATTTGCAATCCACATACAAAAAAGGCTGTAAGAGTGTGTTAGTAGGCCCTGTTTGTACCTTGACCACATTTGTTGCCTTTCTTTTTCTCTGTATGGCTGAAATAGGCCCTGCCCTATCACAATCCTAAATTGATTTAAGCTAGGTTGAGAAAGTGGAGAAAAACTCTAAAGGACTGGAAGTAAGGCCCATGCAGATATAGGGGGAATATGCATATGCCATACAGAAAGACACCAGACCTAGGATTCAGTATCAAGATGCTGAAGTTTTATCAAATTCCATGCTATTGCCTCATGATTTAAATGAATAGGTAACAATTCTTTGGCTATCCTTTTGGGACAACAACTACATCACTTAGTCACTGTCATCTCCATAACAAGACCTTAACAAGAACTTTGTTTGTAACATCTGACTGAAAACCAGTATCATTGCATAAGCCTCCAGAAGATTCGGACTTCATATGTGTGATGCCACTGTGCAGAATGTTTGAAACGTTTCCAACGCTGATAGTACCACTTGGCCAGAGAATGACTCTTTACTGTCTGTGCTTCTGCCTGCTGCAGAGAGATGTCTCTTTCAGAATTCTGTAGATCTTCATTAAATCAGCACTTCCATGGACACCTCCTTCAAGCACAGATTACTGTTTCACATACGTTGTCCACTCTCATTCTTGTGACAGAAGTTTGTGTGCTTCTCTAAAGAAACATTTTTTTCACTCCTGTAGACATCCATTTATACCGGTGTATTTATTATTAATTAAATGTATGCAAATTATCACACATACATTTTTATTGTTTGGGTTTATACTCAGGAATGAGGGGAGCAGAGCACAGGTTCACAAGAATAGATAAATGTTCTTAAAAAGAAAGGATATTCACTTTAAGAGGGCGGCACGGTGGCGCAGTGGTAGCGCTGCTGCCTCGCAGTTAGGAGACCCGGGTTCGCTTCCTGGGTCCTCCCTGCGTGGAGTTTGCATGTTCTCCCCGTGTCTGTGTGGGTTTCCTCCCACAATCCAAAGACATGCAGGTTAGGTGGATTGGCGATTCTAAATTGGCCCTAGTGTGTGCTTGGTGTGTGGGTGTGTTTGTGTATGTCCTGCGGTGGGTTGGCACCCTGCCCAGGATTGGTTCCTGCCTTGTGCCCTGTGTTGGCTGGGATTGGCTCCAGCAGACCCCCGTGACCCTGTATTCGGATTCAGCGGGTTAGAAAATGGATGGATGGATGGATGGATTCACTTTAAGATGAAAATGGAATTAAAAGCACAACCATATAAAGGAAGAATTCCAGAAACATCTGTAAGTCGATAAACCGTACTATCCAAGATGGACCAAGACACATGTTTCAGAAATACACTTTCCAGTATAGTAGCCACATATATTTGCCTTGATGTGTGGGATTTACAATGTGCATTTACACTTTGAAGATTCAGAGTCCAGAATTTAACAAAGAGGGTAGTAAACAGTTACAGGTTTCCTGGGACAACTGTGTGTGTGAGTGCGGGTGTGTCTTCAGGTAATTCACTGAATCCTGTGATCCATCTTCTGGGTGTCTTAGTGCATGCTGTGTTTGGCAGTGTTTGTGGAGACATGGCTAGGATTCCATCACAAGGACTAAGTTGCAACATGAACTCACCTGCAGATGCCGGGCTTCTTAAGATTTTAGGCGTGTACTATTTTGTTTTGCTGCTGGCAAATTATTTAAAGATTAAATAGAGACTCTGAGAAAGAAAAACAAAGGAATGAGGAAGGTATACTTATTTAAAAAGTGTCTAAAATGAGAATGTCAGAATAGTGCACATAATGTATATTTGCTAGAAAAACTTTTATTTTTTTAGAAACTCTTCCTTGAGTCTTTGTTATGTTTTAAAAGTAAATTATTGAGGCGGCTGCACAGCAGCTTGAATCTCAGAAGCAACCCCTGCACATTTTCATCTTTAGCATGACTTCTGAATTTTTAATGAGCTTATTTGTGTCCCTTGGGAGACTGAACCCCACTTACCCATACCAAACATCGAGTGCTTCTGTGACGATTAATAGTTAGTGAGGGCACAGGCTGCAGAGTAGTATGTAGTAAATGGCTATTTAATAAGTAAGTTATTGGAGTTTCATGTATGACCTTGACTTCCACTTCTTTTCGTCATTTTGTAAATACTCTCAACTGTCTGTGTAGGGTTTGCATGTTCTTTCACATTTAAAATCCCATAACTTTCCAAGTTTAAGAAAGATGCTGGGGAAGAGAGTTATAGAAAGTGTAGAGAATGTTTTTGAAAGTGTGTCACAAGTAACAACCAAGCATTGTTGGAAACTGACCACTTAGGCTATCAATGCTGTGCTCTCTGATGAATTTCCTTGGAAAACCAGATCCTGAGGGCTCTGTCTGAGGATTGACACTTCCATTTTGTGGGGACTTTGGGGAAAACCAGGGCCTCAAGTAATGCCCTCTAGTCACTGCCCTCTATAAGAAGGAAAACAGGGCCCATCCTAAGCTCATGTTTGCTATAATTTAAAAAGTTTGTTAATCATGTCCATCATGTTGTCTAAATAAAACAGCAATTTTCTGTGTGAGAAAATACCAGCTGTTATCTTTTAAGCCTTTAAAACTGAAAGTTGTGAATGTGAAAGAAACTTGTTTAGGACCAACTGGGCAGCCTGCTCCTGCACTAAACATGGTAAATGAACCGGTTTCTTTGAAACAGTAGCTAAATTAAAAGTACAGTGCTGACTACCCTGCTTGTGATGGAATAGTACACAATAATTAGGTTCTAATCTTCAGGCATGCTTTCAAAAATAACTTCATTGTTCATTGAGTCTTGGGCTCAGGTGCCTCGTCCTTCTCACAATCACACCATTGATCAAATAGACTTAGTAGAAAAATGACCTTGACACTGGGCACGATCTGATCTGATCAAATAAACTTTCTCTTCTTCTATCATGTTAGAAAAATACTGTAAATGAAAGGAAGTGGAGAAAAAGAAACAAAAAACCTCTGCCCTGAATGTCTTATCTGGGAACAAGCTTTACAATGTTTGAGGCAGGATATTTACATAGTTCTTTCATGGAGTTATTTTTAGACAAATATAATGAGAAGTAAGATCTTTTCTGCAGTAACAGCCTAGCTTCAACGGTCAAGTACATAAATGTAATTTTTTTTGTAGAGGTGAATTGTGACTGTGGCAGTTGTCATTAATTCTCGCACTAGGATTTAGTTATTGCACTTTCTGAATTCAGTTTAGCTTTTCTAAACAATAAAGCACTTCATTCTTATTAAGTAAGTAAGCTGTGTCATTATGTTACAGAAGATGCTGCCATTTCAAGTGGCCCTGCTGCAGTGTTAACTTATGCGGCATGACACCGAGTGGTAAAGACAGGTAATGCAGCCTGTAACTAACAGGATATAATGGATTGCATCGCATCCTACTTCTGCTACTGAGTGGAACTGTTACCAAGTATAACTGTTGTTTTATTAATTGCCAGACATCTTACATCACAGACATTTGACTTCATTTAAAAGAAGGTTGTGGTGAGAAAGTTTAGGTCTTAGCTGGCTTTCAGTAAGCTATGGTAACCCAGAATTAGTGTTAATTTGCTTTAGCATACAGAGGTTTCCATAGCACCCCAGAAGTATGTTGTGATTGTGAATATAAAGAAATTAATTAATAGTTATTTGAATGCACAAGTATATTATTTACTGTGGACTAGAAGGTAGTGTCCCTCTGGGAAAATTTCAACAAAGTGCCCCCCCAAAGGTAAATATAATGCTTTCCTGGGAAACGTGAAAAGATCAAAAGACAACAAAGAAGCACAATAAACATTCAAGCCCAAGGCTGAAGCTCTCATTAACTAGAAAAAAAAAACAAACTTTTGTTGTATCCATTTTTGTGGGAATGAAACAATGTCTTGAAAACAAAATTAAGGGTTACAATAAAGAGATTTTTCACTAAATCTGAGATGCATGAGGAAATAAGATGCGTGTTATAAAATAAAAGGAAATGTCAAAAGCTCAAGTATAAAGATGAGGTTATATTTATTAAATATATTTTTGTTCATAGCAAACTCACTCAAAAAGCTTTGCCTCTTTTTTCAACATATTAGATTATATATTTTGTTCATTTTCTGCTTTACAAGTCTAATTGGGCTTTCACTATCTTCAAAGTCACAAAGAACCTAAACCCATCATGGCAGCATCAGACGCAAGGCAGGACTTAATTTTTCCATCACAGGGTACTTGCCACTCAATCATGCAAGCTAAGTTAGGCCTGCCAGTCTACCTAACCTGTACTTCTTTGGGATGTGGGAGAACATGCAAACTGTACACAGGCAGTGAGTGAGCCAGGATTCAAACCAACTCCCCTTAAGAAGTGCAAACAAGTAGCACTACCTGTTGTGGTGTTGTGCTTCACACTTATATAAGTGATGTGTAAAAAAAACAAACATTATTTTCTATTTCAAAAATTAGGTTTCTTTGTTTTTTTCCTAAATCAAAATTATAAAAATGATTAGCTTTCTCTTTCTATTACCATAATTCTTCAAAAATATATATCTGTTGGAAGCAATTTTTGAGTAATATCATCCTGGTTAATCCCACAAGTAAAAATTGCTTTTGTGCTTCTCACAGAGGCAGATCAGGTGTATGCTGGCATATTTGTTTGCATGAGTTGGACATACAGTACACGGAATGCTTGAGCAAAAGATATAACTTCAATACCCTACCAATACCTCCTGAACAATACACTGCGTAGCTAAAACTGAGAATGCTCACATTACTTACAATCAGCTGTATTTACTATTTAAACTACAGCTGGAACACTGGATTTGATTGATTTAGTTATTTAATAAATAAGTTATTGGAGTTTCATGTATGATATTGGCTTCCACTACTTTTCATTACTTTGTATATACCTTAACTGTTTGTGTAAGGATTGTACGTTTTTTCACATTTAACATCCCAAAGTCTTCTGATATAATTTGAGATATTAGATGCAGTATTGACAATAGAGGTCAATAGACAATCCATACTTAGTTTTCAATTTTCTGAAAGTTGAGCAATGTATACAAAATATCTTAATGTGTAAGATTGGATTTTTGGCAGAAACATTAAATCACAATACCCTGAAAATGATTATTAACAAATGAATTAATTTTGTGTGCTCTCTGATAGACCGGCTGTTTCAAATTACTCTTAACTCACTTACACATTCTGGGTGCACGTACTTAACATCATAGTTTGCATAAATGAAATAGAATTAACTAAAAGCAAAAATATTGATGCCTATTTTATATTACATTGTTAAGAATGCACCTTCTGTCAATGTATAAATGGTAAGGTTTTAAAATTTTGGTTCAGCAAACCCGGGTCAGCTGGTTTAGTTGTGACCTGCTAAGAACTGAATGCTATGATAAATCAAGAGTTTGTGCCCGCTCCCAAGTCTTCATGTCATCAGCAGTTGCCTATGCTAGTCAGCTCACTTGGGTCACACAAACGAGAAGTACATGGAGTGCCTTTCATAGTTCTAACTAAAGAAAATGAGAAGTCAACATTTGAACTTAGGAAATAGCTGGCTTAAAGCAGCAAATGAAAACCTTTGGACAGCCACAGCTGTGGAATAATGGCCCAGCTCTGGAATTCTTGGTTCAAATTACTCTGTCATGTTAGAATGTTCAGGTTTACTCCTGGTGATTTGATTTCCTCTTATTTCCCAAAGGTATGCTTTTTAAGATAATCAGTGGAGCTATGTGATCCTGCATTAAAATCACTGTGTCAATGTGCTGGTTTGAACTAAACCCATTCATTCTATCCATCCATGCATTTTATAACCTACATATTCATTTCAGGGTCATGAGAAGTGCATAACCCACCAGCCTTGTGTAGAATATGGCATTTAATACTGGACAGTTTACTTGGCCATCATAGGGCATTCTTATCACACACAAGCTTAACTTACTGTAAAAGTTGGATTGATTCTTCTTAGCTGAGGGAAAATCAGGCTTGGGACATTTCATCTCATTTCATCTTTCCATCTGCTTTTCCTGGTAAAGGTCGTGGTGGCTTGGAACATAACATGGGTAACTTTGGGTTATTTGGTTGAGATTTTTGAATTTTCAAGCCTCGTATTTTAAAGTGTAGTTTATTCTAGTTTATTCATAAGCCTATAATGATTACTTCTTGCAATATCTTCTGTAAATTAATAGTTAGAATTTCACAACAATAGATTCAGCATCTTAGGAGGATTGTGATGAAGATTTCTCCTCTAAAACAGAGAATGGAAAACCTGTCCCACAAATCCCACATGATGAGTTTAAGTAAAGGAACTATATGCTGCAAAGTTGCTGTGTGCCAGATGTTTCCGTGTTGACCCAGTGTTGCATCTTTATCCTTGATACATATTCATGCAATCTGAAGACAGAGAGGGAGCACAGTGCCCCTCAAGTGGCTGAATATCATGCCTATTGTGGCTCCCTTTTCCCATTCAGCAGTGAAGATCAGCCACACAGGGTTGCTTTGTGTTGCAGAAAGGGGCGGAATCAAGTCAATAGCCTTAGGAAATATTTACCAAGATCAACAATTGTCTCTGTGTCAATCTACCAAACAATATGAAAAGAGACCAGAGGTCTGAACAGAGTCCAGTTTTCATTTTTACTCTTTCCACAGTGAAGGAAGTAGTAGCCGAGTATGTTAGAGTGAGATAAATCTTATGGCTACAGGCTCAGTATCAGCACACAGACAATCGAGCTTGTTTAAATAACAGGCTTGGTGAACACAGAGGTTGACATGCAGCCAGTGATCTGAATCTGCTTTATTTCCAAAGTTTGGCAAATGCACCCAAGGTTGTAATTCAGAACAACTGAGCCACTAGGGCATAGCAATAATCTCGTAGAGTCAAAGAAGAAAAGGTTATCTTATCTTTGACTAAGCAATTCTAAAAGCAGCCTGACTGAAATCTTTTTTTAAAAAAACACAGTATTTTCTGACAAAGCCACATGATAAATAGCCTACTTTGACAATATTCAAAGAGCCATCTGCTTCAGATACATTGAAGAAAAAATGCAAATCCTGCACAGGCAGACATTTCAATTCATCCCACGCTTTACATCTCTGATCTCTCATCTCGTTCAAACAGTTTCACATTTTATGGAGTTTCTGAAGTCAGCAGCCAGTCATGGTCTTGATCTATACTGTGTTTCAATGGACATTTTTTCCATGTTCATCTCTGTTTGACTTAATCAATGAATAAGAGTTTTTACCGTTTAAAGGAATTTGTCAGTTGTCAGAAAAGAAAGCTTTAATAAGCTTCCTTGCAAAGCTGTGGCTCTGTGAATAAAGCCCATCTTGTTCACTATGCTGTGTTTTAAGTTATGTATAAATCACAAGTACACAGCACACAGTTTTGTTTGTACAGTTTTAGCTTGGGCAGATGAAGTAAAGTCACTTAAGTTCACTCATGGAGTCAGTAATGAGAACTGAAGTGATGACTCTTAGCTTTATAATAAGGCCCAATTCCTTTGACATTGGGCTGTGACAAAAAGAGAATCAAAGCATCTGCCTAAACTAAAGAGAAAGCAGTGCTAACAGACAGGAGAGCAGCATGCTGGACAAACAGATTTTGGGACTTGGGTTCAGTTTTGCTCATTTCAAAGTGGGTTTCAAAAGGATACCCCTGTTTTCATCTCCATCATTAAAGTAAAGATTTTAAGAAATTAGTCCCTCAGTGCATAAAAAGTGCATCTTGCAATCAAATTGTGTTCCTTGTAGAATTGGTTCAGACTAGTGCTATTTGACTAGGCTCTAACCCTGAAGTGGACAAAGCAGATTTAGAAAAGGATCAATCAATATGCATCATTGTTGCCATTTAAAATAGTACAATTTAGAAACAAAAAAGGAGAAAGATTAATTTAGTTTGTGAATTATAGAAAAAAAACCATGATATTACTAAGACCTGCTTAACCCAGTTTAGGAACATAAGAGATCAGAGTCCATTCAAGACGCTTTGGACATGAGGCAGAAGCTGGTGACAGAGAGGGTGGCAGTTCATTACGGGGTCTCTCTTTCATTATCTCTCTGGTACAAATAATTGAGCCCATTTAAAATGATCCAAAATGCTAACCTACTTGTGCTGTGAGACAAAAGGAGAGAGGGACAAACTCCACACTGTCAAAGACTCGTGTTTGAATCTGACACCTGGCTGTTGTCTGTTTGGAGTTCATACATTCTTCCTGCTTCTATGCGGATTTACCCTAAAGTACTATGGATTTCCTCCCACATCCTCACAGATGTGCTGGTTAGGTTAACAGTTGTGTGCATGAGTGGGCCCAGCAGTGGACTGATGCACCATCCAGGGCTGTTTCCTGTTTCCTGCCTTACAACCAGTACTGCTGGGATACGTCCTGACCCTCATGACCCTGAATTGGATTAAGGAGGTTTAATAATAGTATGTTATCAAACACATCCTGACCAACATATAAATCTGTTAAAGGGACCAGTTTCTGTCATTCGTGTCTTATTGTTATAAACAAAAAACGTGAAGCAATAAAAATAACTCAGGATTCAAATGTTTAGCAGTAGTCAAAAGATGTAAATCTTAAGGAGCTGGTGATCTAAATGTATTTTGCATTACCATTAGTAATTGATTTTTAATTTGCTGTAGATATAGTCTGGAATGAAAACCTATGGCTACTGTCGCCCTTAAGACCAAAACCTCTGTGCTAGACGACAATGCCTGTTTGAACAATATCCTAACTTTGCCGGTTTTGATTTGGAATCCAGGCAACATACTGTCCACAGGCTAGTCGGTTTCTGTACATAGAAATAGCAGTGGGGGCTGAACCTACAGTCTCATGCTTACCTGTACATCCCTGCAATTGGCTGGTCACCTACACTGATAGCAGATACACAGTTTTTGTACTGTTTAGTCTTTTCATTTCATTTTTGTAGGGCTATTATTTTTATTCTTTGCAGATTTCAGTTATTATTATTTCAAGTTATTAATCTGACAGTAGTGACTGTGCCTTGTATTATAATGACTTCATTAACATTATTATCTATATCATAAATAAGTCAAATATATTTTCTTAGATTGTGAAATTTGTATGAGACCATTTGAAAGGAGGCTATAGGTTATTCTAAGAATGTATGCATTTGTAAAGTGTATTTTTAATATATTTAGCAATATACCATAAAAATGTATAAAATAAGGCAGGCAACACCCCTTCACCCCACCCCCACTCCAGTGACTCCAACAGCATAATTGCTGGCTCTACAAGATTATTTTACATTGCATCTACGAATTCCCTCCAGACTTGAAGTGCATCTTTTTGATTGGATGCTGTATGTTCAATGTAAGAATGAAAAGGCTTTATTAATCCTGGTGACAGAGGTGATTTGTGTCCTGACTGAATGAAAAGAGGAAATGAGTGCGAGAGGGAGGGAGGGAGAGAAAGAGAATGCAAGCAAAATGTACACACATGAAAGTGTGTGCGCGCAGCTCAGTTAATGGGAGGGGAAATGAGGATGTGGGACTGTTGTCTCTGTGAGAAAAGCATTACCAGCGGCTATGCTGGCAAGGAACAACTGCACGCAGGAAGAGACAAGCTGACATCAGAGCACAGACACCTGTGGCTTCTTTACTACTTACTGCTCAGTTCTGTGGCTGTGGAAAGCTTTGTTCACTTTTGCTCTGTACATGCCAGGTGCTCTGTTAGTTAAGGAGAATCTACTAATCTGAACAAGTTACTTTTGAGCACTGAGAGTTGAGTGCCGCGTGATGGGAGGTAGAGTAGTTGCCCGTGGACAATAGAGGGATGCACTGACAGAAGGATCCTGCAACTGGGACAGCAAGGCTGAACAGTTCTTTGTTAATGCTTGTCGTGCTTTTTTAGTTTGTCTTCTTTAGTCGCCTACCTTTACTGGACACATTTATTCAGATATACTGGATTCTACACTTTTTTTCCCTCCTCCCAAAGAAGCTATGGTGGTATTCTTGAGCAAAAATGTCCGTTCTCTTTTTGCTGTTATTAAAAAAAAGAGTAAGTACACATCATTGTATTTATCTATTTATTCATTAGTTTATTTGGTTGGGCAAGAAAAATTGGTAAGCATATAATGTATACTGGCTTATTCTAAATATCTAAATTTCATTTAGGTACTTTTGTGAATCTGTGGAAATAAATTATATAAGTTTCATCCATTATCATTAAAGATACAAAAAAACTTCATGCTCTTACAGAAATGAGTAGTAGAAATTTAAAAGCTTTTTTCTGATTAATTTAAACTGCAAGACATTTATCTAATTCTAATTCTAGTTCCAAAAAAAATCTTATTTGTCCTGAAACCTTTTCTTTGCGCCATCACTGTGAAATTCAATATGAATGAACTGTGTGGATCTTGCTATTGTCTTCAAATTCAAAAAGCTTCTTTGAGGGCTGTGATCTTTGCAAACAAAGGGTGACCATGGTGACAGATCCCCAGGTAGAGTTTATATTCATCAGGCTCAGCTCCAGTATCAGGGTTACAGAATGAGGCTAAGGCTCTGCAGTTCCAGAATATGCAGAGGGTTGGTTTATCATGTGAAACTGTATATAATCTTTGAAAAAACCTAAGAACTGGAGATGAAACTTTTCTTAAAATTAATTCTTCAACCTGAACATTGCTGGACACAGATGTATGATGACTTTGGTTAAATTTTGCAAACCTAGTTACCAAGAAGATCATTTTTGGATAACTTAATAATTATTAGTAAAATAAGACAATTCAGATTAATGAACTGTGCTTGTTCTTGTGAAAACTGCCCTCATGTTTGGGGAACACAGGTTATTCAGGCCAACACAGTTCACAATTTCTGTTCACTAGTATAAAATCACTAAGCTTTTCAACTTCAGCTCTTGGAACCTTTCTCCACATATGTACTTATTTCAAATATTTGTTTACAATAAACAGTTACACAGCTTCTGTCTTTGCTCACATGTACTTTTTAAAGTGCCAACTGTCATCTACTGTATCTGCTCTCATCATAATTTTAAACCCTTTTTCCTGAAGCTGCCATTTCCAGTTCTAGGATCAAGTGGAATCAGGGCCTATCCCAGCAGCTTTTGGTGTAAGACAGGAAACAAACACATAATGAGACACAGGACACATCAGAGGGCACTGTACCACATTGACACTCCACTGCTATCATCCATGCATCCAATTCCTTAATCTGCTTCATCAAACTTTAGGGTCAAGGAAGGTCTGGGTCTATCTCAGCAGCAGAATTGAGATGAAGGAAGAAGCCCTCCCTGTTTAAAACTCCAGTCCATTGCAGGGAACACTTGTGCACAACACAATAACCATGCATGCTAAGCCAGGTTATGGTCCTAACTGACGCTTTACATAAGAGGTAAAAAAAATAGTTTTGTTTCTTCAGAATGGCATTTTAATTATATTTACTAAAAGTGAACTTTGGAAAACATCCAAACGACATGTCTTTAATTGTAAATGTACAGAATTGTTTGAAGCAGTACAGTATATTAATGCATTCACAGTATTCACTTTGGTATAGTGGCTTTAAAGTCTTACTGTGGGGCATCTATTTTCTCTTATTTCAAGTCTTACAAAAAAAAAACTTTGTTATGGTCTTTCTCTCTAGCTGTAAATGACTAAGTGATGCGCTGTACCAAGTCTCTATTCTAAACTGTCACTGATGATTTGTATGTTGTAAGATCAAACAAGGTATCTGTTAAGATCTTGTTAACATGGACCAAGGCAGCCCCATTCTAAAGTGTTAGTTTTTATTGTTTAGCATAAAACAAATAAACAACTGAGTAAAAAAAATCACTTTTACACAATGTGCAATATATGCTGTTTCATTTGTCTTCTGACGTGTTCCTGTATTACATTTTCAATACTGATCATTCATAAAAGGCCTAACACTCCTGATTTTAGTGAAACTGTAAAATATTTTGGAAAAGTCATCTGGTTGAAAGACAAAAAGTTTATAATTTACTTTTTGATAGTAAACAAAGAGAAAATGACATGGTCTGCAAATGGCTGTAAAAAGAAAATGCAAATCCTGGAATAGCACAGGCTTGGTATTTAGGTGAGGACTTGAAATCCTACACTGGAGGAATATGAATGCTTAAAAAACAAACTACAAAATAGTAGAACAATGAGCGTGAAATTCAGTTCAATTTTCCATATTTATACATGGCATCTTCTTCAGCAGATTTGCATGGAGCATTACAATATTACTAAAGTACTACTACTACCACTACTACTAATTATACTATTAATACTAGTAATTTTCAGATGCAAACAAGTTAAATATATTAAAAGAATAGGTTAAAATAAGCAAATACATATTACATAGATTGATGATTGCAAACATTATCTATCTATCTATCTATCTATCTATCTATCTATCTATCTATCTATCTATCTATCTATCTATCTATCTATCATCTGATAGATATACCATTAATCCACTTTACAAACACATAATCCAAGCCAGTTCCTTAAATGAAACAAAAGCTTCATCGTGTTACAAAGATGCATATAGATGTTCTTCTTGCATCAGCTCTTTGAGAGCACATCAGCATCGCTTTCTCTTAAAGGGGAAGCACCGTGTCCCTGTTCTTCCACTCAGTGGCTGTGTAATGCCTTCCAATGGCCAAACAAGACAGCATTGTTTTTCTTCCAGCATTATGTGACCTGGCTGGCATGGTGGCGCAGTGGTAGTGCTGCTGCCTCGCAGTAAGGAGACCTGGGTTCTCCCTGTGTCTACGTGGGTTTCCTCCCACAGTCCAAAGACATGCAGGTTAGATGCATTGGTAATCCTAAATTGTCCCTAGTGTGTGCTGGGTGTGTAGGGGTGTGTGTGTGCCCTACGGTGGGCTGGCACCCTGCCCGGGGTTTGTTCCTGCCCTGTGCTGGCTGGGATTGGTGGATATACCAGGTTGGACAACGACTGACGGACATTCTGTGACGTTGATCATAAATGGGCTTACTTTTTTCTGCTTCCCCAGCTAAGGACATTATGTTGCTACCTTCAACCCAAAAGATATATTGTGGCCTCTTGCTAGCTCTCACTGGACCCTTTCTCTCTTTCCTTCACTCTCTCTTTTTTTAAAGTAGACATTCAGGCACACATTCAGTCCTTGCTGATTCCTGTTTTCCGTCATCTTGGAGGATTAGTTCTCACGTCTTTCTAGGATATTCACATTTTCTGTCTCTGTGCAAAAGCCTTGGAGGTTTCATTCCTACGGCATCATGCATCCCAGGAATGGCTGGGTCAGTGTGCCCTGTCATTCTATGTCGACATTAAGGTCTCTCTGGCATTGCCAGTGTAAGTCTGCTTAGTTTTTGGAAGTTTTATACTGGGCTTGCGTGTGCCCATTGCCACCATTAATATCCTCTTGCTAGTCAGGACCCTTTTTTGACTCTATGATTATTATAGATAAAAATATATTGAATATGCTAAACACAGGAACAGCAGGAAAAGAGAATGGATTGGTGGGCCAACGATTGACTATTGATTAAACATACGACTGACCTATCAATGCATAATTCAATGAGAAAAAATACAAAAGAAAACACCTATCCATCCATCCTGCATTAGAAACCACAATCCAATGTATGGGTCACGAGGGAACAGCACCAATCCCCAGTAGCAGGTATTTCTGCTAAATCAGTACAGGTTTATAATAGATAACATTTTTGATGAAATCCACAACCTTCAAAAACTAATTTCTGTCTCTATTCATGTTCCTTGACATATCTTTGCTATACTGCTACTGTAAGGAAGAAGATGATAGCCATTAAGCACACAGTAATTTCACACACACTCAAATGTTTTTAAATGATTCATTTATTATTTAAAAGTAAGAAGACATCTGGATCAGCCCTGTGTTTTAAGCATTACCTACACAGTTCTAAACCTTTGGTTACATTTTTGTAATAAAACAGATACATCAGAAAAGTATGGAAACAGTAAAATTACTATAGTCTGTCACCTCTAACATATTTGAAGTGTTTAGTCTATCATAGTTTACTTATTTTAGTTTGCTTATTATAGTTTTAACTGACTGGAAGATTTTTAATCTTCTTTTAAGGATCAAGAAAACCAGAGCAGCACTAAAAAGAAAATATTCTATTAAGACAGGCGGTGTATAAAAAAAATAACAAAATTGGTTTAAAAATGAATGTAATATAATTCTCCAATAGACTAATGGTTTGTATTTCTTTTATTGCAGCAAACCCAAAGCCTGATGATGAAAGCCAGCTCACTGTACATTATACAGCTGGACAGTCTTACCAGGAGAATGTGTTTATACCCGGGAATAGGCCGCAATACTTGGAGAACCTGCACAGTGAGGCCCAAGAAGGCCTCAAATCACTGCAACAACAAGGTAAGTAGACATGTTAAACCAACTTTAGAGTGTAGTGTGCTCTGTTGTGAGACATTATTTGTAAGTAGTCAAAAATGACAGAAACACTAATCACTAATCATCATGATGGAGAGTTAGGTAAGTTTGATCAAATGAATACAGCCACAGGTAACCCTTCTTGTCTAAGTATGGCAAACATTGCATTAATCACTATAAACATAAGAATACTTGGGTGGCACGGTGGTGCAATGGGTAGCACTGCTGCCTCGCAGCTAGGAGACCTGGGTTCACTTCCCTGGTCCTTCCTGTGTGCAGTTTGCATGTTCTCCCCATGTCTGTGTGGGTTTCCTCTGGGTACTCCTGTTTCCTCCCACAGTCCAAAGACATGCAGGTTAGATACATTGGTGATTCTAACTTGTCCCTAGTGTGTGTGTTCTCATGCCCTGCAGTGTGCTGGTGCCCTGCCCAGGGTTTGTTTCCTGGATTGTGCCATGTGTTGGCTGGGATTGGCTCCAGCTGACCCCTGAGACCCTGTAGTTAGGATATAGTGGGTTGGATAATGGATGGATGGATAAGAATACTGTTGAACTGGCTATTTAGCTAGTTTCCCTTTTCATCTAATGTTTTTACAATATAATTATCTTAAGATTTGACAATACCCGCAATTCCACTTTCAACTACTCTGCTTGGTATAATTTGCTCCATGTGTCTATGGCTTTCTGTGAAAAAAAAGTATTAAAAGTGTATGTGAAATTTAACATTAACCAACTTTTATTTGTGTCTTCCCATGTTCTTGGTGAAGTACAGGTTTCAAAGTAACAGCTGTCATTCCACTGTACTTAAGTTCTTCATAATTTGTAAAGCTTTTGTCATGTCAGTCTTCAGTCTCTGAGTGTTTAAACAGAAAAAGTCAATGCCTTTAGTCTTTCCTTAGAACTCATACTGTACGTCAAAATCCAGGAATATGTCTAGTAATTCCATACATTTTGTCTACTATTTTAAAATACTTTTTTGTATTATGGATATCAAAATTGAATACACATTTTGGATTAAACTTTATAGATTTGTTATAAGCTTCAAGCACAAAGAAATCTGTATTTAAACTTTTAAAGAAGCTTTAAATAAGCTTTTACCTTTAACAAGGATTCTGGAGGGTTCATGGGAGTATGTCCAACCAGTCTTCATGTGTTTTGTGGAACTGAAATAGTCATACAAATGTATACCTCAGGGTGTACTGTGAGGAGTCCTCCAGGAGTATGGTTAATGGGCATGCTGTTGCAAGCTATTTGAACCCTGTTGGATCCACAGAAAAAGCTTGGTTTGCTTTGCCAGCAGTACTGCAAGTCAGACTCATTCCCGTTGGGTGTGGGACTCTGCCAGAGCTGCTCTTTTTCACTTTCATTCATAATTTTTATTACCAGAATTTTTAAGAGGCAGCCAAGGAGTGAAAGGTGTCCAGTTTAGTAATCTCAGGATTGTATCTTTGCTTTTTGCCGTTATGGCTACATGAGGCCGTGATCTTAGAGAAGTTTCCAGATGGTTGCAAAGTGGCCGGAAAGAGGATCAGTGCTTCTAGGTCTGAGATCTCAGTGCCTCTAAGTCCGAGGTCATGGTTCTCTATAGGAAAAGTGTGGAGTGCTCTCTTTGGGTTGGGAAGAGATGCTGCCTCACGTGGAGAAGTTTAAGCATCTTGAGGTCTTGGTCACAAGTGAGGGAAGAAGGCAGAGGGAGATCAACAAGCAGATTGAAGCAGCTTACTTGCTTCGATCTGTTTGTTGATCTCCCGCTGCCTTTTTCCCTCACTCGTGAACAAGGCCAGCAACCAATGATCAAGTGATCGGTGGCTGATGATGGAGGGCAGGAGTTGACACAGCATTTGTGGTAACAGAGCAAGCTAATACTGTCACATAAAGTGTGTGACGAAGAATACGATTTACTGTTTGATAATTTTGACAGTTCTTCAGGAGCTGATAGTGACAGCATGATAAATTCTGGTCCAAGTGTTAGTGAAGCATACCAAGGTGATGTTGCTTTGAATGTGCTGCTGTTTACTGGATTTCCGGGGCTTAAGAGAGAAGTATTAGATACAGATAACCCCTTATAGAATTTAGTCTGGCATGTTAGCTGTAATTCTGACTGAGCCCAAGATACAGCACTGTATGTACACAACAATTGATACAGCACCGCACACTAAACTAAATTCCAGGCTGCATGAGTCTGATGTCCATTATGATGAGCTGCTGCATTTCTTTGTACTTCTTGTATATCAAAGTGAAATACAAATGCCTGAAGTCAGAGTGTGTTGGTCAACAGTATGCACAGAAAAATCATAAGTGAGTAACATTTCAGTTTATTTCCCAGGCGTGTATGTTTTTGTGCAATTCATCTGTCACTTCGCACAGGAGAAATCCTTTTTGAAAATAAAATAGCTCTGATTGAGAGATTGACTAGGTCAATATACAAGATCAGCATATTGTTTCTGATCAATCACTTTTGCTTTTAAAAGGTCGTTTAACAACAAAGCAATATAAACCTGGCAAAATTCCTGACTTGGCAATGTCTCTACTAAACTACAGGTAGGTAGGTGAAGAGAGTATGTAAACTGGTGATAAGCTACACCTACTAATGTAGGTTGTATTTATTCTGTTAAGTTTTAAAATATTTGTCTCCCTCTTTTCAATCTTTTTCTCTCTCTCAAAATAGATAGTTAAAACATTATACTCTTTTTTTTTACATCAGTCATGTCATACATATTGCATAGTAAGGATTTTCCTGCCTTGCATCAAAAGCTGCTGGGATAGCCTCCAGGTTTCCTATGCTCTTGATCTGAATAAGCAAGTTTAGGAAACATATACAGTTGTGCTTGAAAGTCTGTGAACCCTTTAGAATTTTCTATATTTCTGCACAAATATGACCTAAAACATCATCAGATTTTCACTCAAGAACTAAAAGTAGATAAAGAGAAACCAGTTAAACAAATGAGACAAAAATATTATACTTGGTCATTTATTTATTAAAGAAAATGATTGAATATTACATATTTGTGAGTGGCAAAAGTATGTGAACCTTTGCTTTCAGTATCTGGTGTGACCCCCCTTTGCAGCAATAACTGCAACTAAACGTTTCCATTAACTTTTGATCGTTCCTGCACACCAGCTTGGAGGAATTCCTCCGTGCAGAACAGCTTCAACTCTGGGATGTTGGTGGGTTTCCTCACATTACCTGCTCGCTTCAGGTCCTTCCACAACATTTCGATTGGATTAAGGTCAGGACTTTGACTTGGCCATTCCAAAACATTAACTTTATTCTTCTTTTATCATTCTTTGGTAGAACGACTTGTGTGCTTAGGGTTGTTGTTTTGCTGCATGACCCACCTTCTCTTGAGATTCAGTTCATGGCCAGATGTCCTGACATGTTCCTTTCGAATTCTCTGATATAATTCAGAATTCATTGTTCCATCAATGAAAGCAAGCCATCCTGGCCCAGATGCAACAAAACAGGCCCAAACCATGGTACTATCACCACCATGTTTCACAGATGGGATAAGGTTCTTATGCTGGAATGCAGTGTTTTTTTATGTTCTCCAAACATAACGCTTTTCATTTAAATCAAAATGGTCTATTTTGGCCTCATCCGTCCACAAAACATTCTTCCAATAGCCTTCTGGTTTGTCCATGTGATCTGTAGCAAACTGCAGACAAGCTGCAATTTTTTTTTGGAGAGCAGTGGCTTTCTCCTTGCAACCCTGCTATGCACACCATTATTGTTCAGTGTTCTCCTGATGGTGGACTCATGAATATGAACATTAGCTAATGTGAGAGAGGCCTTCAGTTGTTTAGAAGTTACCCTGGTGTCCTTTGTGACTTCGCCGGCTATTACACGCCTTGCTCTTGGAGTGATCTTTGTAGGTCGACCACTCCTGGGGAGGGTAACAATGGTCTTGAATTTCCTCCATTTGTACACAATCTGTTTGACTGTGGATTGGTGGAGTCCAAATTCTTTAGAGATGGTTTTGTAACCTTTTCCAGCCTGATGAACATCAACAACTCTTTTTCTGAGGTCCTCAGAAATCTCCTTTGTTTGTGCCATGATACACTTCCACAAACATGTGTTGTGAAGAGCAGACTTTGATAGATCCCTGTTCTTTAAATAACACAGGGTGCCCACTCACACCTGATTGTCATCCCATTGATTAAAAACACCTGACTTGAATTTCACCTTCAAACTAACTGCTAATCCTAGAGGTTCACATATTTTTGCCACTCACAAATATGTAATATTCGATCATTTTCCTTAATAAATAAATGACCAAGTTTAATATTATGGTCTCATTTGTTTAACTGGTTTCCCTTTATCTACTTTTAGGACTTGAGTGAAAATATGATGTTTTAGGTTATATTTATGCAGAAATATAGAAAATTCTAAAGGGTTCACAAACTTTCAAGCACAACTGTATGTTGCTCCTAATCTCAGATGCTGTTTCTGTCATTTTGTGGCTGACCATACTCCTATTATTTGCTCTTACTCAAGTCTAACTACCCCTAACCTTGACACTACATGCTTGCTTTTCTTTGTTTCCCTCAGTACAGTTGGCGGGGCCTGCACACTGATTCAAGCCTAAGAGTCCTGTTCTTCCAAAGCCCTCATGATTTTCATGATCACACCTATCAGATCATAATAGAATTAATTTCCTGATTTTTGATATCTTTTCAGGGAGATGGAATCAGTGATCAATATGACTGATAGAAAAAAACCAAAGTACAGTATAGGAGACACTGAAGGAATTAATTATAAGCACAATGTCTTGGAGCAAGATATGTTGTGTGTGTGGTGTTAGGGGTCCACAGTTCGCTGAGCAAAGGCCATTTTTTAAATAAATAATCACCACTCTCGCGGCGGCTTAGCGAGGGGGTGTTGGGCCATAGCAAGCCACGGGGCGATCTGCGGTGTGGGCGTTTCTCACCGAGTGCACAGGTGAGGGACTGCCCACATCCGTGATTGTTCCCATGGCTAATGTGCTGCAGCTGCTATGGCCCCTCGCAATATAAGAAGCATGAGTCGGTTGGGAGGGGAACAGGAAAAATGAAACAAAATGGACGGAGGTTTCAGGGAGGAAAAAGAAAAAAAGATCAGAGAAAAGATAAAAAACGAAAAGGACGGAGGTTACAGGGAGTGAGAGAGGAAGCAGGTCGGTGCGAGAGAGATACACGGAGTGTGTGGTGAGCGAGTGAACAAGTGCTCGTGGGCAGCTACGAGGAAGCTGGGTGTTAGTCCGACACCCAAGCGTTGTAGTTGACGTCACTCCCGCTGAGCGAACAGGTAGCGGGAGTGACCAGGGAAAGGCGACTGGCCGTGGAAGGCCGGAAAGGCAGCGGGAGTCGCGAGGCTTGGAGGTGAAGACCTTGATATGGGCATCCTGGAAATCAAGGTTCCAAGTCTCAGGCCTGGGATGAGTGCCAGACCGAAGCCGGGATCGGGAGGTCTCCAGACCTGTGTGTGTGCGTGAGTTGAAGAGGGCAGCTGCAGAGAGCGTCTCGCATGCTACAAAGCCTACTCAGGAGAAGCAGGTGAGACACTAACAGAAAAGAAGCACCAGGCTTGTCGTTGTTTTTTTTAAAGACTGCTTCCTGTTGAACATTTTAACCTCGATTTTTAAAGGATTGTTTTTTTTTTGCTATTTTTACCTCCACGTGTTTCTTTTAATGGATTATTTATTTAATGAAGAATTTGAATTACTGCACTTTATTTATTGCACACTTTGTTTTGATCTTTTTAATAAAAGCACTATGCACCTTTTTGCACATTTATGCCATCATCTTGCTCGATTGTTTATTGCCTCAACTGTTTATTCATCGGTGACATTACCGATGGCGTTGGGTTCAAGGGCTTCCAAATTGCAGATGGGAGCGTGGAGCCAGCACCCGCATTGTCACATTTGGTGGCAGTAGTGGGATCCACCAGCGGTGGGATGAGCTAGCAGTGAGGTAGGAAGAGGAGACAGAGCAGCAAGTAGGATTGGTACCAGACTTTGTGGAACCCACGTACCCAAGCCGGAGGAGAACATTTTTAAGAGACTGAGCTTTTTAAGGACATTTATTTATTGCTGGGTTTTAATTGTCTTTTAAAGTTCTTATTCTTTTAATGTCCTGTTTTTATGAAGGTGGCTTGGGTTTGTTTTATTGTGGGAGTGTTTTAGTGCTTTTATTGTTTTAGTGCAGTGTAGAGTGGCAGATGGGAGCGTGGAGCCAGAACCCGCATCGTCACAGTGTGCTGTAGACATTTCAAGTAAAAAACCCTCAAACCTTAAAATTTATGTAAATTTCATCACAAATTGGCCCATTCTAGGCAAGAAAAGGAAAAGATGAAATGTGCCAACAGTCAGTACACATTTGTTCAGCACAAATGACAGAAAATATTTTAAAAATTATAAAATTGTTCATATTCAGTATCTGCTTTTGGTTATGGTTGTTTTTATCAGACAAAAACAAAACCAGATAGTAAACCATGTAGTGTAGTAAGCTTCCACTAACATTAAACTTAAATCCAAATCCAAACTCATTGAGTGTACTGTTCTGTCTGATTGTTACACAAAATTAAACTCCATAGTATGTCTTTAACCATACCATAATTACTAGAACTAAAACTTAAACAAATATATATAAAAATAAAACAGAAATGTCTTTGTGGAATAAAAACTAAATTTAAACTAAAACTACACGATAAAGGAAAACTAAAGCTAACCTGAATTTCCAAGTAAGATCATAAATAGTATAGAAATAAAAATTAATATAAAAAGGCAAAACTATAATAACCTTGATTTGTATTTGAACTGACCCATGTTGCATTGTGGAGCATTTTAAGTTTGTGCATTTTCATACGGTTTCACTTCTATATGTGGTAAATTGACAGTTAAATCCTGGCTATAGGAACACTGATGGAGACTTGTTTGATTTTGTACAAACATTAGAACTATTTTCATTCACACAGAAACCCATTGACACAAAGGAATACGTGACCAAATAGTGAGGTGGACAGAAGACAGCACTCCTTTTTGCAGCAACACTTTAAGGTTATTCTGATTGTCCCACATTTGCAGAACTTAAAAAAGGTCATGGAAACTGATTGATTGTGTTTTTTCAGTAAACTGGTGAGCCTTTAGCACACAAAAGCAACCTTTCCTTTTCCACTGGACAACAAGAAATCATTCTACTTCAATGAAATTATATCAATGGATAAAAGTGAATGTCTAACAGTCAAATGATTGATAGCAGAATTGCTAGACATTTCACTATTAGGTTATAGACAGATTTTATTCACAATGACTTTAACTAAACATTTTCTTGTAAGTTTACAGTAAATTACTGCTTACTGAATTGTTGTACTATTACAGTTATCATAAAAATTCAGGAAATTATTGTAAATTAAAAATGGCTAATTACTGTATCATATTAATTTTGTGTATCAGTTTACTATGAAGTTACTGTATAGTATTGTATTTTTGTTGTAAAATATTGTGAATGTAATGTAATTAGTAGTCAGTAATTTAATGTAAATTTACAGTCAATATTTTTACTGTGTGCTCTCACCTATGGTCATGAGCTAACTATGGGTAGTGACTGAAACAACTAGATTACAGATACAAAAACCAGAAATGAGTTTTCTTTGCGGGGTGTCGGTGCTCTGTCTTAGGGACAGGGTGGTGAGCATAGAAAATAGTAAAGCCGATGCTTCTCCCAGTTGAAGTGGTTCAAATATCTGATTTGGATCCCTCCTTAACACCTTCCTGGAGAGACCTTTTGGGCCTGTTCAACCGGACCTTCAGAGCATATCGAACAGACTATATTTCTCGGCTGGGCAGGGAACACCTCAGCATCCCCGTGGACGAGTTGGGTGAAAAATGACAAATTTCTATTACAATCAAGATTATTTACACTTAATGTTTAAACTGAATAATACATTTTTAATATTTCAAATATTTGAAACAATGACAATATCTCATTTATTATGTATTTCTGCCTCATAAAATATATTATTACATTTCTTATGAACACCCCAAATTAGGGCAGCTTATGCTAACTCAAACAATTTTTTGTTAAAGTCACCTTCAACTTAATATTAAATATAAACCTAAACATATATTTCAGACGGTTTGTTTTTTCTTTTTTTTTCCAGAAAATGAAACGCTGAATGAAAATGGACTGGACTGTACAGATAGCCAGAGTCTTAGTGTAAGTTAATTATTTTAAAAAAAGCAAGGAGTTTGTTTTATAGCACTAGCCGTACAATTTCATTTTTCCCAGTAATTTAAAAGAAATGTATAATAACTTTACTGTTGCAGTGACAAATGCAAAGTTGGAAAGGCAGATTATTTTACTCTTATTATGAACTAAAGCAAGACAGGTAGTGTGTTTCATGTTAAATAAAAATCAAAATGAGACAACTAGATGAAATAATAACAAACCAAGATAAGTATATCTATTATTTATTCAAAGACATTTAGAATAAAGCTTCCTTCTGAAGTTAGCAACAGTATATTGGTAGATTTTACTTAAATGTTGTTTTGTTATTTACATCTAAACTTAATGTAAATCTTTGATCTTTTTATGGTAGTCTGCACGGACATTACAGCCAGAAGATGAAACATTCCAAAACCGGACATCTGATAATCACTTGGCAGACCCACCAGATACTCGATCACAACTGACGCGCACTGGTATGTAAAGATTTATTCTTTCATGGACAATTACTATGTATGGAATGCAAAACAAATTGACAACATTAAATACAAGGTATTTATCTAGAATCCTTCAATATCTGTCCACTTATAAACCATTCAGTCATTCATGTGATATTTGGTTATTTACTATTTTAGCCTAGAGTTCCAAAAGACTCTTGTTAAAGTCTTTTACATCATACCAATTGAATAAATTAGTAATAGATAGATAGATAGATAGATAGATAGAATTTTAGTGGATAGATAGATAGATAGATAGATAGATAGATAGATAGATAGATAGATAGATAGATAGATAGATAGATAGATAGATAGATAGATAGATTTTTAGTGGAAAAATCAGACACACTTACAACATGATATATATAATAGCTCTGTAACAGTTACAAAAGTTAACAAAAATGTACATAAATAGCTTAATTAAGTAAATGTACATATTCAGCAGTTCTTCAGTATTAATTTCATTTGTACTGTTAGGCAAGGTCCAGCATAGGAGAAAAGCCTGATATGCAACAGGTTATGTCCTGGAGCTCATTCACCCTGAGAGTCCAAAAGCATTGGCCATATCTTCAGTGAAAAGTGTCACTTTTGAAGAATTTTGAACATTGAGAGGCAGAGCAAAACAAGCACAGCAGCCAGGGCATTCCATAGGAAGACTTTCACTACACCAAATTAAGTCAGTACACCTCACAAAGCAACATTTTAAAGCAGTAATAACAAATGGCAATTTGATCCAGCTACAGTGTTTCCATTGATGAATAGGAACTGTAGCTGCGTTTTCCCAAAGTTACCAAAGTTCAGCAGCTTCAACTCAAAAAAAAAAAAAAATGGGATTCAACAAAAGCCTGACGCTCTTACAGGAACATTAAAAAATAAAAAACAAAAGACAACAACAAACAGAGGGGTGAGACTTTCAGTGAGGAAGTGTGGTTTCTCCTTATAGTCCTACTAGGAAGATCGCCCCATGCTCGCTTCACTTTCCAACCCTCCACCGGCCTGTGCTACGCGCCAGCCAATTCGCGTCTCTGCCGCTCGCGTTGTGAAGAGGAGGGCTGAAAACACCACAAAGAGACACAGTTGCTCCTCTGGAACCCCGTCTTAAACGATGAAACAATGGAAAAACAAATACAGTTTTTTTTTTACCTTCTCTGTGCTCAATCAGCTGCTAGCTTGCTGCTGCTGCCGTGCCGCATGATCTGCATCTCGTGTGGTGTTTCAAACATTTAAAAGCCTGTACAGCAGCCGTCCTACTCTTTGTCTTTTATCTCTTGGCACAAAGTCTCTTCTTATGGGACATGAGTTCTTGATATTTTTTAGTTTAGTTTATAATTTAAAAACGGAATAAGAATCTGAAAATTTAACAACATCACATTAAAGTTCAATAAACTTAGAAATGAATGATACCAAAGATATATAGGTAGGTTTTAAAATAAGCCCAATTTAAAGGGCGACAAAAAATGTCACTTAAAATCGTTGCACAAAATTGTTGCACTTTTAGAATTAGGATTTTATATATAGAGAGTAGATTCAAGTTTCAGATTACAGACTAACACACACATTTTCTGTATTACTAAGAAAACAAAAACAAACCACACATAAGACATGATGTAAGCATCTTAAAACTTGAGCCATCTTTGACATTCGTGTGTATGAGTGCCACCCCTTATCATGCCATCACCACACTATTTTGGATTAACAAAGTAATTAAACAATAAGTTAGATATTGTTTGTGGGGGAAAAACAGTGAAAGAGTCAAGGAGGATTCCATCATTATCTGGAGAATAGATGGAGATTAATGTTTGGCCAAGGGAGCATTGGCTTGTGTGCTGCACTGTTCATAAAGGAAAAACAACAGAGAAAAAAATCAAAGTTTAGTGCAAGATTTCCATTTATATGACTTAATAAGTTGTAACTATGCAAACAAAAGTACTGAAGTTTTGGGTTTATGTTTTTTATCCACTTGACTCTGAAAATAAAAAAATGTAAAAATGAAACTTTACTTTACAGGACAACACACATGATTAAGCTTTCTCCATGTAGCTCAATTTTGAATAGTACAACCATGAAACTTAAAATAAAACCAAAATAAGTGGCATACCTTAGTAGAATAAAAATATACAAAAATTTGTAAATTGGAACAAAATAAATCAGTCAAAATGGTGACCTACCTGTTCTGTAGCTCTTGTGTAAAGGTACTCAGGTACTGACAATTAGTCCATTCACTTAGATTGTAGCAAATTGTGTATGTGTTCATATGATTTGGAGTTATCTAGTGAACTTTATGTTCATTTGTGATGTAAAATGTAAAAGGTTAGCAGAAAATGACAACGACTAATGCCTAATATATGTTGATATTTATACAGGTTCAACCTTTAAGCCACTGACTGTTACTCCAAAGAAAGAGAAAAAGGGACAAAAGAAAAGTAGAAGGACAACGATCACAGGAATTCCACAGCACATCCAAAAGGAACTTGGTAGGTCTATTACATCACAAATAGATATGTTCAGAGTTTTCTAAATGACTGGAGTGTGAATCTTTGCTCTATATAAGTACAAGCCTAGAGTGTACTCATTTTTATATATACATTTGTATTTCTTTCATTCAGCTTATATTTGAATATAATTTTGATGTAAGTTAAGGAATCCTTTAATTAAAAGTGTTTTTTGCTGTTGTCACATTTGTTAAAATAAAACCACTATCTTCCTTTAAAACTTATTATTATGTTCATGTTTATTATGTATTTGAAGGACTTGAAAGGAACCAAATTGACAAAACACATGGAGTGGGAATTGGAGCAGAGGATACAAATGACATTATAATTGCCCCTACAATTGATGGAGCTCCACAGCAAGAAAAGCCACAGGGCGTCCGTGTTCACTTACAAGCCATTGAGGCTATGGATCTGGTAAAAGAGGAAGAGACTGAACAGATCCTTCATCGACATATTACAAAGGTTTATCTGGATGACTCAGTACTCAATCACAAGGTTTGTCCGAGGCTGTCTCCACTGCAAAGACCAAAGTCTCTGGCTGTTCCTGGAATGACTACAAACAGTTGCATAAATGAACCCCACAGCCCAGTGATGTCAATTTCACCACAGGCCACATACCTGTCTAAAATCATTCCAAATGCCATTCTGCCTTTCTCTGTGGACATTATTGAGATTAGCAGAAGTAAGAGCAGAAGCAGTGTTAGGACAGTTAGCAAAAGCAGCCTGGTGACGGCCAGCCCAGCACTCTCTCATTCAAGCATTAGATTCAACACCCAGGGACTTAATCTAAATGAGTCATCTTCTGCCTCTGATTGGAGCCACTCACAGTCTTCTGAAACTATTGTTTCCAACAATTCAACAATTTCTTCTCAGGGCAGCAAGAACTATGGTGAAGAGGCCCACCCTCAGGAGAAGACAGTGGAGAAATTAACTCCTGACCAAATGAGCCTCAACAGCTGTTCCAGCTGGGTAACAGCTTCTTCCAATGTGGCTCCAGAAGGTAACTCTCTTTTGACTGTAACTCAATCAGAATGTGGGAGAAGTAGTTCCCCGTGTGTCAGCATGGAAAGTGCAGTTGAAGACTCTGACACAATAAGCATAAAAAGTGATAAGTCTTTTTCTCGAAATTTATCTGTCACAAAAATGAAAAAACCACCTACACCTCCAAGAAGAACTTACTCACTTCATCAAGCTGCTAACGGGAAAGCCGAAGAAAACCTAGTGTCCATGGCTGAGAATGGGAGTGATCCAGACCAATTAGCAAACAAGGACTCTTTGACAAAATATGGAGGGCAGCAAAGTCAGAGTGAAGAAGAAGATGTTTTCTCACCTGTTTTATTAAGTGAAACCAATAGTATTGATTTAAAAATGGGGGCTTCTTCACCTCCTGACAACTCAGTAGATAATTCAGCAACTACTAGCCACCTGACCACTGAACAGGTGGAGAACCGAAATAATTTGTTTTCTCTGAAAAGCAAATTTGAAAGGACAATGTCTCCCTCTAGTGGCTACTCTAGTCAAAGTGGCACACCCACACTCCCATCCAAAGGGATATGTTACCCACCTTCTCCTGTAAGCAAAAAAGCTAAGCCATTAAAGCCTGACAGGATCAATTCCTGTACTTCACCAGCAACGTCGGTTTCTTCTTCACTGACTTCTCTTTCCTCATCCATCTCAGAACCTGTTCAAAAAGAGCAAACACCTACAGTTTCCTCTCCCACAGCACAGCCATCTAAGAATACACTGATAACTCTTCCAAAACCTTTCATACCTGTGGGCAAAGTAAACGATTCTAAGGTTTCATCAAGGAAAGACTTGTTTTTCATTCCACCTCATCCTAAAGTTCAGGCTCCCCACCCTCCACCCCCAGAAGTGCGGATGAAGAATAAACGCACTGCAGAGATCCCAAGCAAGATGTCAAGGTCTGGAGATGCTAAAGATCAGCCAAAGGAACCCTTGGAAGTGCCGAAGGAGAAGGCAGCAGGACCAGTTGCCCAACAGGAGACAAGGCTATCAGTTAATCACATTGCTCCTCCTCCCCAGAATGATGCCCCTTCATCTCCTTCACCTTCACCCCCTCCTTCTCATCAACCTCCACCTCCTCCTTCTAAAAATAACTCAGTGTCTTCTGATTCCTCTTGTCCACTCACAGCTTTAGAAACCATCCTTGACCATCCAGCTTCAGAAAACATGTGGTCACTGCCACCTCCTCCACCCCCAGAGGAACACATATCTACTTTTGCTTCTGAGGATGAATTAGATTTCTCTTTCCCTCCACCCCCACCACCTGTTGCCACTGAGGCTGCACAACCTCAGCCTGTGGTAAACACTTCAGATGCTTATTTAAATGCAGAGTCTCTTCCAAGAGACATGTTAACATGCACATTACCCACAGTAAACACGGCAAAGGAAGCAAGTGCTGTTAATGCAGAACCTTCTGAATGTCCAGCAGCAACCTCGGATAATTTACTACCTGTTTCTTCTCAGCTGAAATCTACTACACAGCTTAAAGAGACTTTGGATGTGTCTTCCTCAGAGGTGTCTCACTTTGTACCACATAAACCAGCAGAAACACCTCAAAATATGCCTCAAGCACCCTCACTTATAACTTTAAAAAATCAGGGCCATACAAGTGACAAGCCGGTGTTTATAAAAAAGCAAGCAAGCCCTTCATATCAGGAAATTACAACAAAAGAGGCACTTGCCAGGACCAAAAGTGCCCCTGACCACAAAGAAGATCCCAGCATTCCTCTAGTGACACCTTCTCTTCTCCAGATGGTACGGCTGCGCTCTGTGAATGTAGGTAGCCCCTCACAAATGGATTATCCTGCCACAGTGGTTCAGGAGAGTAAACAGGTGCCAGTAAATGGAGCCAGCTCTAATCAAAACATACCACCAAAACCTATTCGCAAATCATTGTCTCTCAAATCTCCTCCTGCAGTCAAGGAATCTTCACCTTCCTTAAAGCTACAGGAAGCAATTCGCATGAAAACTGCTGCCATGTCCTCCAAGGGCCCCAGTCTGCCAAAAACAATTGTACCCATGTCCACCACTGGACCTTGCTTTTCTCCATCAAGCAATAATGACAAAGGACTCATTTCCCCTCTGTCCCCAGATGATGGGATAGCTAAATCTCCAGCTTCCACTGCCAGCTTCATTTTCTCTAAAAGCACCAAAAAAGTTGTTTTTGAGACACCAACATCACCAGAAAGTCAGACAGAGCTTAAACGGAACCTGGTGGCAGAGCTGATGTCCATTTCCAATTCTTCAAAAGCCACAGGTAGCCAACAAATTGCGAACAGCAAACCTGCATTACAGAAAAAACCACCTCCAGTGGCAAAAAAGCCAGCTTACCTTCCGACGTGCACTTTAACTCAGCCAAAGACGCCCTCTCCTACAACAACAGGGGAAGTTTTGTCACCTGGGCATGACAATAGCTCTCACACTGATGTGAAGGTAGAAAGTAGAAGCAGCATGGAATTGGATTCAGCATGTGCCTCTCAGTGGAAGCAAGAGACAGCGCAACTGGCAGGCCAGCAAGCACAAGCAGTACAGAAAAACACCTCAACAAGTAAGGACCCTTTTATATTATTAATGCAAGGATCCATTGTCAATGAAACAGTAGATGGACTACACTGAGCCATCAGTTCAGTCTGTGCAGTTGTATGATGGGTAGCAGTCATTGTCAAAGACCTAGCATAAAATACTTGTGATAAGCATAAAAGATGAAAAAGAATGTTTTGTCATGGAAAGGCTTTTAGGGAACACCAATTAAAATATAAATCCACTTTATCAAATACACAGATTCTTCTTAATCTGGACTCACAGTATAATGTTTAATTCTCTGTCACTACTTTAGTTTGCCTATTTTTAACACTTACAAACCTTTGGGGGTATAAAGTTCACAGTTGCAATGCACTTGTACCCAGGATTATGGTCCTTTTCCTCTACATGTCCCCCAGGTATGACTTACCATCAAGCTTCCTATTGTCCTCACCCAGATTGGCTTAGCTGAGAAAGGACTATGTCTCTCAGCTCCCAGTGGTTAAAACAGAGCTAATATACAGGCAGGAAAGGGGGCCTTAATGCATTTTAATCTTTAAGCATTATTCTTATAGATGGTTTGATAAGCAAAAATAAAATAATGTGTGAATGCTATACAACCTAGTACTGCTAGTCAATTAGTCTTTCTAGGCAGCCCATTTCTTGCATTGCTTGAAGTGTCAACAATAACTTGGAGCATTCTTGGATTCACCTGCCCCTCCTCCTTTCTTCTCTCGCCCTTTTTTCATTCTCTCTCATCTGATCAGTTAAATGCACTGATTTTATAAAGCTCTTTGCCATTATCCAGTTCATCAAACGTAAATCATGTTTCCAGCTTTTACTCATGCTTCTGACATCATAAATAGGAGCCAACAGGTCTACATGCTTGTATAATTTTTGAAATTAATTAATTAATTTAATATTATTTGTGCATCATGGTAGCAATTCTGCATTATACATTTGATTTAAACTAGTTCTTATCTCATATCAAGAAAAACATGCATAGCCAAGCAATACCATAGACTTACAATAAAGCAGAGCTTATTAAGCTTCCTACTTCAACTTCTTCTTCTTTCGGCTGCTCCCGTTAGGGGTTCCCACAGCACATCATCTTTTTCCATATCTTCCTGTCCTCTGCATCTTATTCTGTTACACACATCACCTGCATGTCCTCTCTCACCACATCCATAAACCTCCTCTTAAGCCTTCCTCTTTCCCTCTTACTTGGCAGGTCTATCCTTAACATCCTTTTCCCAATATACTCAGCATCTCTCCTCTGCACATGTCCAAACCAACACAATCTCGCCTCTCTGACTTTGTCTCCCAACCGTCCAACTTGAGCTGACCCTCTAATGACCTCATTTCTAATCCTATCCATCTTCATCACACCCAATGCAAATCTTAGCATCTTTAACTCTGCCACCTCCAGCTCTGTCTCCTGCTTTCTGGTCAGTGGCACCATCTCCAAACCAACAATATAGCTGATCTCACTACTGTCCTGTAGACCTTCCCTTTCACTCTTGCTGATAACCATCTGTCACAAATTACTCCTGACACTCCTCTTCACCCATTCCATCCTGCCTGAACTCTCTTTTTCACCTCTCTTCCACAATCCCCATTACTTTGTACTGTTGATCCCAAGTATTTAAACTCATCCACCTTCACCAACTGTACTCCCTGAGTCCTCACCATTCCACTGACCTCCCTCTCATTTACACACATGTTTTCTGTCTTGTTCCTACTGACCTTCATTCCTCTCCACTCCAGAGCATATCTCCACCTCTCCAGGGTTTCCTCAACCTGCTCCCTACTATCGCTACAGATCACAATGTCATCAGCAAACATCATAGTCACAGGCACTCCTGTCTAATCTCGTCTGTCAACCTGTCCATCACCATTGCAAATAAGAAAGGGCTCAGATCTAATCCCTGATGTAATCCCACCTCCACATTGAATGCATCCATCACTTCTACCACAGACCTCACCACTATCACACTTCCCTCGTACATATCCTTTACAACTCTTACGTACTTCTCTGCCACTCCTGACTTCCTCATACAATACCACAACTCCTCTTGAGGCACCTTGTCATATGCTTTCTCCAGGTCCATAAAGACACAATACAACTACTTCTGGTCTTCTCTATACTTCTCCATCAACATCCTTAGAGCAAACATTGCATCTGTGGTGCTCTTTCTTGGCATGAAACCATACTGCTGCTCACTAATCATCACCTCACTTCTTAACCTAACTTCCACTACTCTTTCCCATAACTTCATCCTGTGGCTCATCAATGTTATCCCCCCGTAGTTGCTACAGTCCTGCATATCCCCCTTATTCTAAAATATTGGCACCAGTACACTTCTTCTCCATTCCTCAGGCATCCTCTCACTTTCCAAGATTCCATTAAACAATCTGGTTAAAAACTGCACTGCCATCTCTCCTAAACACCTCCAGGCTTCCATAGCTATGTCATCTGGACCAACCGCCTTTCCATTTTTCATCCTCTTCATAGCTATAATTACTTCCTCCTTGATAATCCATTGCACTTCATGATTCACTATCTCCACATCACCCAACCTTCTCTCTCTCTCTCTCGTTCTCTTCATTCTTTAACCTCTCAAAGTACTCTTTCCATCTGCTCAACACACCCTCCTCGCTTGTAAGTATGCTTTCATCTTTATCCTTTATCACCCTAACCTGTCACTATCTTTCCCAGCTCTGTCTATCTGTCTAGCCAATCAGTACAGGTCCTTTTCTCTCTCCTTAGTGTCCAAGCTCTCATACAACTCATCATACGCCTTTTCTTTAGCCTTTGCCACCTTTCTCTTCACCTTGCACCTTATCTCCTTGTACTCTTGTCTACTTTCTGCATCTCTCTGACTATCCCACTTCTTCACCATCCTCTTCCTCTGTATACTCTCCTGTACTTCCCCATTCCACCACCAGGTTTCCTTTTCCTCCTTCCTCTGTCCAGATGTCATGCCAAGCACCCTTCTTGCTGTCAACCTTACTACATTTGCTGTAGTTGCCCAACTGTCTGGTAACTCTTCACTGCCACCCTGAGTGTGTGTCTCACCTTCTCCCTAAACTCAACTTTGCAGTCTTCCTTTTTCAACTTCCACCATTTGATCTTTGACTTTGCCCTCACTCTCTTCCTCTTCTTGATCTCCAGCGACATTCTACAGACCACCATCCTATGCTGCTTAACTACACTTTCCCCTGCCACCACTTTGTAGTCTTCAATTTCCTTCAGATTGACTCTTCTGCATAGGATGAAATCCACCTGTGTGCATCTTTTACCACTCTTGCATGTCACCCTATGTTCCTCCCTCTTCTTAAAATATGTATTCACCACAGCCATGTCCATCCTTTTGGAAAAATCCACAAAAATCTTCTTTCTCATCCATCGTACACCCAACTTGCAGGGCATATGCACTAACAACATTCATCATCACACCTCCAATTTCCAGCTTCATAAGCATTACTCTGTCTGACACTCTTTTCACCTCCAGAACACTCTTGATATACTGGTCCTTCAGAATAACCCCTACCCCATTTCTCCTCCCATCCACACCATGATAGAACAATTTGAATCCACCTCCAATACACCTGGCCTTAATCTCCTTCCATTTAGTCTCTTGTACACACAATATATCAACCTTCCTTCTCTCCATCATATCTGCTAACTCTCTCTCCTTACCAGTCATACTGCCAACATTAAAAGTTCCTACCCTCAGTTCTACTCTCTTTACCTTCCTCCTCTCCTCCTGCCTCCGGACATGTCTCCCCCCTCTTCTTCTCCTTCTTCAACCAACGTCCTACCTAAACTAATAATCAAAATATGAATGCAATTCTTAAGCAAACACAAAAGCATTAACAGGCAAGGCAAAATGTTCAGTAGCTAAGTAACAACCTGTTTTAGCGTAATAGTCTGTTTCAGGACAATGAAGGTCTACTTTTTAAATGTTACTAGAAAAGTTATGCTCATTCAAGGAAAACATTTTACTCCTTACTCCAAAAGAAGTTAAGCTTCTTCATTGTTACATACTGATTAACATGACTATAAAACAGCATTCAAAATTGTTAGGGAAACTAAGTCATAAAATCAGAGCATTTATAAAAGAGCCCCCATTCCACCAACAATTGCACCTGGCAAAAACTCTGCTTATGTGAAAGCCTAAACAATAATTAGACAGATAATTACAGGTAACTATTGTACTAATGAATAATACCTACTGTAAGATGATATTCATATGTGGCATATGGGCACCTTATGAGGAAGAGTTTGTCACAAAGGGCTCAAAATCTGCAAATGTGGGATGATGGAAGCCTTACTCTTCTGAAGTCACATGCCTTCTGTCTCCAGATATAGTAATGAGTATTGCTCTTATCTCTAACTTACATCATACAGGTAGAGAAACCAGGCAGACATAAATATAGAATGTTGGCATTTCCATCATACAGAATGTTGTAGTACAGGCTTTGATTAATTGCATGCTTTTACAAAAGGGGGCTGAATGACCCTGAATTGGATTAAGCGATTTTGAGCATATATACATATAATTTTAATTCAGCACTGTTTTACCTGACTAAAACTGTTAATTAATGGATTTGATAAAGAGGCATTATTTGGCTTGACCGATAAATACATATGAGTACATTCAGCATATGAATGAGTGAAAGTTAACTTCACTGGTCAGATTTACTTCATTCAACAAAGTGATGGTGGTGGTTTTATGGCTATAAATTTGCATCATACAACCTAAATATGATTTCAATATGAATTACCGCAGTATGATGACTACGTCTTCCCCTCGAAACCCACAGGCATATCACAGTCCCAAGCACACAAGTAACAAAGTACAAAAGCACTTTTCTCTTCCTCTCGGCCCTCCCAGGCAACCTTGTCTTCCTCCACCGGACTATGGCCGCTGAGTGCTGGTTGCTGGCTCCTTTTATAGGTGACCCGGAAGTGCTCCAGGTGCTTGATCACCGAGTTCTGGCTGCACTTCCAGGTGTGATGAATATGCCCACATGGGCTCAGGAGTCCCAAACACAGCACCCCTGGCAGAGCCTGCAGGACCCAACGGGGTTGCACCCAACTCCAATTCCCAGGGAGCCCTGTGGGAAACCGAGGCACTGCTCCACCCCAGAGGGGTGGCCATCTAGCATCCAGGGGGAGGTATTGCATTGTCCAGGGCTGCTCCCCCGAATATGGTGTGCAGGGGTGTCTCGGCTGGGCATGGACGCCAGCCGCCTGCCACAATGCATAGCCAGGAGGTTTTTGACATCTACATAGTGCCTCCCATGCTGTACCCACTGGGGAACACAGCTTATTTTATTCCATGATGCTGTTTCTAACCAGTCTGATTACATTTACAATAAATTAGCCCTATATTATTAGACCCTACCGTGTTTTGAGGATGAGTTCAGAGAATACCCACAAGGTTTCTCATACTATCCTAGAGGTATCAGGTTCTCCATCCAGCTCTACAAGTTGCTCATAGGAAAAGCACCTGTTAAATTTAAGATTGACCCCGATACTATCTGCATTGTTCTCTTTAGTTCTATTCTGCCCTGACCCACCTTTCTCTAACTATGTGCACTGAAGCCTGCAGAATATCTGCACGATTTTTCTCCATTTCATTATTGCAATGCAGCCAACCACACCTTCAGCTTTAGTAACAATGCCATTAATGTACTGCATCAACTGGCTTCACTTAAACGTGGGTCTGCACAAAGCTTCAAGGAAGCCTGGAACTGAATGAGTTTTTATAATTGTTTTGGGTGAAAAAATATCATTTTCAGTTTTTAAAGAATATCTTTATATAAAGAATACACATTTCATACTGTTTCATTATAGAAGTTGTTCTATTCTTGTTTAGTCTTTCTTCTGTTAATAAAACATTTCTTTCAGCAGCATCCTAATTAATCCATTGTCTGAGTGATGTAAGTCTTAAACTTAAACACAATGTTAATTTATAAGTTGTGCCTTCCCAGAACACACTCACACAATTTATCCTGTGCATTCTTCATTTTCTCTGTTTTCATTGATTTTCCTTTATTTGAAATTCCCACTACAAACAGAAAAATGTAGAAGTGGAAACCTAGGTTTATATTGAGTTCTGTCTCTAATGTCTTTTTTTTTTTTGACCTGGACATTTTGGAGCAGCCACCACAATTATTCCTTATTTTCTTTACAAAACAAAACAAATAGTGATGTGCATGAAAATTAATTAGCTGCAAAACTCGAGTTTCATTTTGTAAACAATTTTGCAAAATAAATTGCATTTTATTTCCAGCAAAATTCACACCAATCAGAACAAGAAGAAAATCATTTAGTTCTTGTCTGGAAGCATTTTCATACTTTAATTCTGTTGTATGACATTTAATGAAAGATCTCTTGTGAAAATAAAATTTTAAAAATTACTGGACCTATGCATATCCTTAGCTAGGAAAACAAGTTTGCTAGTTAAAAGTGGGAGAAGTTTTACAACAGAGGTAATGCACACAGTGTTGTGTTTTGATGTGTCATTTTGTGGGAAATATGCAGCATGCCATATTTTAAAAAAATGTACCACAATTCTCCACAGTGATGTGAATGAGAGGCAGAAACCGAATAGATTTTACTGGTTTGGTACATATTACATGTGTTAGACAGCTGCAGAAAATAACACCAGTAAATACAGAAGTGTAGATGAGACTTTAGGCAGCAGTATTCCTTGTTTTCTCCAGAAAAAAAATAAAGCTTTAAAACCCCAAAATACTTTAGAGAGTGAAAATGCCTGCAAAACTGTATGCAATTCGAAACTTGCCTATTCCACTCATCACTAGAAGCAAACAATTCTTCTACATTTAACTTTCTGTAATGAGATTATTACACTGACTGACCACATTATTAACATTTAAAGGAAGATATCCTAAATAAATAACAGCAGTGACAATAAGCTGTGACAATCAGTGACAAGTTTGTTTTGTTTTTGTTTTTTTTTGTAAATCTACAACTACTGTTAGAAGGGAATACTGAAAAAAACCCATTCATTGCAGTGCCATACTTACGAGCGAAGGTGCTGTGACTGCTGGTCATTGTGAGAATGAATCACCCCCAGACTTTCTAGTCAACTGCTGTACAGTACCTCTAAAACCAGTTGGTATTTGTTCATCTTTCTGCTTGCATGGTTTCCTCTTTCAAAACCATGATTACTTTGGATGGTTGATGGATGGCTGGAATTGGTAAAATTATTCTCTTTTGTTTTAGTCTGTCATTGCTTTTTTGTGCTTTTTCTTAATATCATCTAGTAGTAAAATGAGGTAAGTTAACTCATAGTGTAGCACAACTATTTTATTGGCACAACTTCTTTTACCCTTTTTTACTTATTCATTTTACTTCTAACTTTTTAGTGTTTTCTGTATCACAGAATAGCACACCCATTAAAAAAACATAGTAATAAGGAAAATAATGGTCCAAGTTTGCATACCTTTAGTTCTTACTAGTGTTTATTGCCCCCTTAAGCATTAATGATGGCATGCAGTCTTTTGTGATAGTTGTGGATGAGGCCCTTGATTCTCTCAGTTGGTAGAGATGCCTATTCTTCTTGGCAAAAAAAAACTCCAGGTCCTATAAATTCTTGGGTTGTCTTGTATGAACTGCACGTTTGAGATCTCCGCAAAGTGGCTCAATGAAATCGGGGTCAGGAGACTGTGATGGCCATTCCAGAACCTTCTTTTTTTCTATTGTAGCCATTAAAGGGTCAACTTGCACTTTTGTTTTGGATCATTGTCATGTTGGAAGATCCAAATGCATCCTATGCGCAGCTTCTGGACTAATGAATGCAAATTGTCCTCCAATATTTTCCAATAACATACTACATTCACCTTGCCATCAATTTTCAATAAGTTACCTGTGCCGCTGTTGCTTACATCCCCCCAGGCCAGAAATCCACCTCCATGTTTCACAGGAGGGTGTACTTTTTTTCATGGGTCTTGCATTTATGGTTGTGACCAACCATAAGTTAAATTTTGGTATCATCAGTCCAAAGGTTTTGAGGCTTGTCTAGATGATGTTTCACATATTGTAAGTGGGCTGTTTTGTGAGGTTGGCACAGTAATGGCTTTTTTCTTGCAATTCGATCATGCAGCCCATTTTTGTTCAAGTACCTCCTTACTGTGCATCTTGAAACAGCAATACCACTTGTTTGCAGAAATGCCTCTATTTCAGCTGAAGTGGATTGTGAGTTTTTCTTGGCATCTCAACAAATGATCCTGGCAGTTGTAGCTGAAATCTCGGTAGATCTACCTGACCCTGGCTTGGTAACAACATAATCCCTAACTTTCTATTTTTATATCAGAGTTTGAACACTACTCACAGGCATTTTCAGATCTCTAGATATCTTTATATATCCTTTTCCTGATTTATACAAATCAACAACCTTTTTTCACAGGTCCCTTGACAGTTCTTTTGCTTTCCTTCTTGCTTGGTATCCAGCAAAGTCAGTGCAGCTCTACGTGAATTTAAACTGACTATTTATACACAGACACATTAAAATCCAAGAGGTTACAGGTGTGGACACTCTCCCTTATGAGCCTGTTTGTGTCAACTTGTGTGTATATTATCAG
This sequence comes from Polypterus senegalus, assembly GCF_016835505.1. NCBI lineage: Eukaryota > Metazoa > Chordata > Cladistia > Polypteriformes > Polypteridae > Polypterus > Polypterus senegalus. The sequence goes on along the minus strand of NC_053170.1, from coordinate 75,136,867 downwards.
CCCCGACATTCAAGGGTATGTAAACTTTTGATCAAGCCTATTTGGGTGATTTCAGGTATCATTTTGTTTTAAAAAAGGGCACACACAATAATGTGATAATAAATTGCCTCACCTGAGCACACTCCCAATTAAAAGGAAAGCTTTCTACATGATTACTTCCATCCATCCATCTATCTATCCATACATCCATCCATTATCCAACCCCCTATATCCTAACTACAGGGTCACGGGGGTCTGCTGGAGCCAATCCCAGCCAACACAGGGCACAAGGCAGGAAACAAACCCCGGGCAGGACGCCAGCCCACCGCATGCGTGATAACTTATCTTTTCCAAACAATGGCCCATATTTCACAAATCTTGCCAGGGTATGAAAACTTATGAGCACAACTGTATTTTGCAAGCTTGACTTGCAGGAGGCTCCTCTCACTATCAGTCTCCTAACATCAGCAAGTGGGAAACATCTCTTTCATGTCTCATGCCTTGTTTTCTTATTGCATCCAATTAAAATGATCTAGCTGGTTGGAAAAAAATGTGCCCTGTGACTGTTCCCTTTTTATATGTTGCCAAGTCGAACTGATTAGTGTTTATGCTTCTTTCTTTCTTATTTCCAACAGGTAATCAGAAAATTGGAACTGCTGAAACTCCAACCCCATGAAAGATGCAAATTTTCTTTTCTGAGCAACCAAAAATTCAGGACTTCTCTCAGGGACCCAAGCAGGTCAGAGGTCAAAATGAGAGACTAGCAGGAAATATAAACTACAAGAACTGACAATTGTAAAAGATTATAAGCCTTAGCCTCACAATGGCCTTCATATTTATGCAAAAAAAACTGGTGTTGGTCTTTATTGTTTGTTAATATCTTTATTTGGAAATATTGTTTTAAAAGAGGAAGTGGCATAATGCCGCTGCCTAAGAGGTCCAGTGTCTTGGGTTTTAACCCACTCCCCTTTGTTGTCTTTGTGGAGTTTGCACATTCTCCCCATATCCTTTTTTGTTTTCGTCCCACATGCCCAGGTTATGGTAATTAAGGAGTCCAAATTAGCTCAGTGAGTGTGTGTCTGTGTGTTTGTGTGTACCTAGCAATGGACTAGATCACAGTTTTTTCCTATCTTGTGCCCACTGCTGCTGGATAGACACCAGTCTGAATCCTTAATTGGATTTAGTCAACTTTGAGAATGTATGTGTGTGAATTGTATTTCTATGTGTCGCTCAATGTTAACCCACAGAATCGCTCGGAAAGATAAAAGACACTGAGATCAGGTGGTGGTTTGGCCAGCAAAAGATGCTGTTTCAAAAAAAAAAAAAAAAATCTTGTATTTTGAACAAGAGGTCAGGGTCCAAGCTGATTGTCTCATAACGACAAGCTTGCAACTCTATTTTTTATAAAAATAATTATGATAAAAATTTTAAAATGCAGATGCACTATTCCTGTGAGGGGTGCACATTAGTGATGAAAATATTATGAATCCCCTTTTGCAGATTTTCTTATTTTCTACTGTATTAATTAGATAGGTGCTTCAAGCTCAATCAATGTATATTCAGGTCAAATTCAAATTTATTTTTAGTAGAGCACTATTCGCTAAACTTTTTTCTCAAAGCGCTTTTATAAAATAAAAGACAATTTTAAAACACTATGATTTTCAAAGAGCTTCAGATTTTTTTCTTATTTTGATTTTTTCTTTGTTTTTAAGATATTTATAGCACAGATGGAAAAATATTGCTGTGTTAAACAGATATTACAATACTAAACCAAAAACTATCCTTTAATCTGTAAAGGCGAGCTTAAATGATAATGCACTTTTTTTGTTGTTCCTTAAATTGTTACATGTTTGCTTATTACTGATACCATCAAGCTGCTCATAAGACTTTCAGTATTGTCCTTCAAAGTTGTGCACACTAGGGACAGCTCAGAATGTGCTGGTATTGCCCACTGCTCCTCAGGCATTTTGTGTGCTAATTATTCTATGTGAACATCTAGCTTTTGCTGAAATTGTGTAATACTTTACTGGTAACGGCAACTCTTTGTATACCTATTTTTAGATACAGAACAAACACACAAAAACCTGAGGACCTCAGAGACTGCACATGTCATGTTACACAATAATACTGTCCCATTTTACATGCATGGTCTAAAGAAAGAATAAGTACGAGATGGCTTCTGTAGTGCTGAAAATTGTCCAGCTCTACAAACAGCTCCTCTTGCGTTCCACAGGGGAAGAAACTAGGAGCTGCTGTTTAAAATGAAACCGTAATCACAAAGGTTAAATCTATTATGAACTGGGAGTTATTAACAGTATTCCTGCAGAAAAGAAAAGTACATGCAATGCTACCTTATGTGCACATGTAGAATTAACACATCAGTAACACAAATGTCTTCAGAACTGAAAATTCTATATCATACAAAATAACCTTGACACTCTCAAACATATCCATATTAAATCTCAGTTTTGAACTCATCAGCTTCAATTTGGTTAACGCTCGGTGTCTTTCTTACCAATAAATTGTATTGACAGACTTTACTTACTTTCCTTCTCTTAATGCATTACAAACACATTTCAAATTTACCTGGATGGCTGGGATCTAAACCAGTAAAACTACTTTTGGTTGCAGAATTTGACATCTACTGTATAGCTGGTTATGTCTTTGTTACACAGTTAAAATAAATTCATTAAACTGAAATTTTCTGTTTTGATTTTTTATTTGTTTTTTTTTTTTTTAATTTTGACTAAAGGTATTGAACATGTTTAGGTATTGAATAAAGCATTAGAGCATTCCCAGAACTAAGCTCACTAGTTGGTCGATGTTATTCTCAAGACTAGTAGTGCTGAATTATACCAGCCTCCATCCCCAATCTCTACAACGATCTGCTAAGATGACAGCATTGTTGCCAGTTCCTGTACCCTTTTTCATGTTGCAGCACTGAAAACACCTTCAGATGCTCTACCTGGCTTAAATGTAATAAATGACAACATGTTTATATCACAGGCATGGAAGCAGACAATATGATCATTATAGCTTTAATTCAGATTAAAATTACAGATGAAGTTTTTAATTACAAGTCAGTAAAATTAAAGTCAATTACAGCATGATATGAGAGGGTTGTAATAGCAGATTCAAGCCCTGGTAATAACTGATTATATACACCCACATCTGTACTCTTGTAAGTGCCTTCCCTTTTAAAGCAGCACCCAGGGTTTTGAAGAGGCGTCTCTGCAGAGCACTGGTTTGAACTGAGGTAACATCAGCTGAAGTTGCATTCTAGCAGGAACAGCAGGTGATTCAGAGGACTCTTGACCCAATGCTGACTTTCTGTATGCTTTATTATTATCACCCAGAGTACTGAAGTTGGCTTAATGGACTGCAACAGTGATGACAACAAAACAACAAATATCCTTGAGATCTTTTCAAACAGGGATGTGAAAATGCAGCAGAAAGTTCAAAATTGTCTTTAACTAATGTTTCCTCCTTTCAGTGATTTGCAGGTGATCTGTCCAAGTTTTGTCATAATGTTTCTTTCTTTCCATTGAGCAATGCAACCATCTGAGATGTGGAAGTCAACCTGACATTGAAATAATAATAATAATAATTACTCATATTAATAATCTCATTCTACTTGTTCATCTTTGTTACCAAATTTCCAAAGTATATAGTGAAACACTTTATTTTGACACTATGCCAATATTATAAAGTCATGGCAACACCATCTCTGTATCAAATTCAGCTAAGGATTTTACCTTTTCCTTTACAGTAGCCATGGGGGACTGTAATATTTATATGCACAGCACACATGACTCTTTCTTCTAAACAAATATTACAAAATTTTATTATAGCATAATGCATGAAGACTGACTTTGCTGTATGCCCTGGACTTATTACTGCTAAAGTACCTGCAGCTTCTCAAAAACTTTCTTCTTTGGTTTTAATTCCTCATCTGGTTTGCCGTCCTCATACCCTTCAACAAACACATGGTCACCAGGAGCTGATCCCTCTGGTGGGTTAAGTGGTTCCACTTTCTTTCCATTCATATCTCTGTAGGCAAACAATAAAATGTGAAAAGGCAGGCATGAGCTTCAGTTTGTCGTTATCACTGTTCAGCTATTCATAACGCCTAGGAATCCATTTTGAAGTTGAGAGACAAACTCAGATGAATGATTTCTGATATTAGGTATAGATTCTATTTTAGTAATAAAACACTGGGGCCTCGAGGGTCTATAAAACATGCTTATGCTCAGAGATGTGCATAAGCTATTTCTTATGCAAATAATGGTTAATAGAAAGCTTTAAACCTGAAAATGGCTTAAAGTTATGGGAAGTTTCAATCATGCAGACCTTTTTTGTGTCTGTTATTTATTTACTTCATCTAGAAAACAGATATATTAAATATTTTGCAACAGGGACGAGTGTGGTGTGTGCTGCAGATTTGGAAAATACTGGAAACAACATATTTAAGTTAAAATAACCTCTATTAAGCTAAATGTGAAGGGGTGAACAAACCTGTAATTGAAGAGTATTTCTCTATCTGTTGAGGACTGGTGACATTCAAGTGAAAGTTGGTTTAGGTAGGAAAGATTATAGTATTTGTTGAACACCCACTTATCCAGGGCCGGAGGCAGCTGGAGCCTGTCCTACAAAAGGATGAGGGCAGGAACAATCTCTGGACAGGGTTCAGCCCATCACAGACATGCACACACAGGTAGGCAATTTAACATTGCCAATTCACCTAACCCGTGTTTGAACCATGGGAGGAAACTGGAGTAAACCCACGTGAACCCACATGAAAACTGCACTCAAGGAGCACAAGGGGCATGACTCCTAGACTTCTTACTACAAGGCAGCAGTGGTACCACAGCAACACCATGAACCTAATCTGTCGATTATTAACATATTTACATTCATTTTGGCATTTAATACTGGGGGGGGACCCTTTGAGACTTGTTTTAGTGTAGTGCATCCATTTTTTGAGGGTCAGCCCCCTGGCCACTCCTTAAAACTCTGCCAAATGTTAAGTATCACCTCAAGTTCACATTCACTAAGTTTTCTGTGTTCTCCCATGGTTTGAAAATAAAGACCAATTTTATATGGTGATTAGGTCATTAACATTCAAAAAGGGACATTTTTTTTAAGCCATACGTGATTATTGGTGGGAGGTGATGAGGAGTGTGCATACATAGAATTTTGTTTTAATGCATACATTTTTGTCTTTCTAGCATAAGTAAAATTATAGTATGGAATGTAAGCAAGGTTTTATCATGTCATTTTTTAAATGTCATTTCTCAATGTAGCTTCCAACCTTCTCAATGCACTTGCGCCAAAACCTTTTATTCTGCTGGAATCCAGGCACTTCCAGGCAGGTGGGGCAAGTGCATTGAGAAGGGTGGAGACAACATTGAGAAATGACATGAGATCAGTTTTGTTAAGGTCCATTCCATTTTCTAACTTTAGCTTGACTCTCCCTCATACAAACAGCACAGTGCTGGGTTAATTCAAGTATAATGTGTAGCAGAGAGTACTTACTTGGATGCACACAACAACATGGCCTGGGATTCTATGCCCCTCATCTTCTGAGGCTTTAGGTTACAGAGCAATACCACCAGTCTGTCCTGAAGGTCTTCTGCTGAGATGTAATCCACCAGCCCACTGACTACCGTTCGAGGTTCTGGTTCCCCAACATCAATCTTCTCCACAAATAAACTGTTAGCATCAGGATGCTACCAAAGCAAGGAACAAGCTGAGCCTTTTATACTAGCAAGGAGAAGTTTTCAAAGGTTTTAGCATTTTAAACTGGTTTAACAACTAACTAACTAAAAGCTATGTTTGTAATCTTAGCTTCTAATTAACTTTGTGGTAGTAGAAATTTGTAAGACTGTAAAGCACAGAAGCCGATATGAAATTGACTATATACTTAATTGGTATGGGTTCTGTTTTTATGCTACTGTTCTAAATGCAAGCAAACCTAAGCTGACATTGATAAACCAAGGAATATAAAAAATATATTTATCATACCTTTTCAACACTGATCACTTTACCAATACGAATATCCAGCCTTGAAGGAACAATATCATCATTGTCTGCTGTTTTAGGATTTCCTTTTGGTGCAGCTTCTGAAATGGTAAACAGCACATGCCCTTACTGTGCTAAGAGACAGGTGTGATTATAAGCAAACCACTTAATATTCAGTTTTTCACTGGCTTTAAAAGCCAAGTTCTATGTTATCCTCAGGCACCAGTGGTTCAAAATAATCATGTTAAGAGCAAAGGCCACAGACAAGTCACATGACTTACTCTGTTTTACAAGGTCAGGGTAGGCAGACTCAGTAAGTTTGATCAGCTCAGGATTTTCAAACTTCTTCCTGATTGGATCCAGCAGCTTATTCAGTGAAACCTCCACAGATGATTTTAGATCTCCTGGGTGCACTTGCTGAGAATTCAGGAGACAACAGAGAAGAATAAACATCACCATCAATACCACAATTGATTTATCTTATAGCCACAAATCAGTGACTCCCTCATAACCCTTACATGTAAGAACTTCCCAGGTTCTTTTAAACGTATCTGTAGTTTCAGTCATTTGTGACTGGTGTACTACAAGAGATGGCAGCACATTGGTGCTACAGTATAACTTGGCAGGCTCAGAAAGCAAGAGAGAATTCCACCTTATACATGATTCCATTCCATTAGAATGGCAGAAATACAATATACTGTTTTTGGGGAGAAAAATCCAAGTCACTCCTCTTTTTAAAAATATGGAGATGAAACATCGTTTTTGTTTATGTAATGTTAAAAAGCCAAGAGTTATCAGCTTTTAATATGCAGCATTGTATAGCGTCCCCTCTATATTTTTTGTCTGAACGTCAGTCAGGCAAAGGTAATCAAATAAGCATGTGAAAAAAGCAACAAGCACCATCTATGGCTTCAGCTTGACTTAATCAGAGATATTCCTTTACCACTGCTCTTAACTTTTACCAGCTGCCAATCTCAGTTTTGATACTACACTGCATCTGTTCACCTCTATAATTATTTCAGTCTCTGGCATTGTTAATGTGGTTGGCTGTTAGTGACTGAAGCAACTGTCTTTTAAGGGACCTTGACCCACTTTTGAAAAAAAAATGCCTCTTTTTGTATGTATCTATCCTAACAAACCTTAAGTTATCTTTACCATCAAGCATGTCAGAAGAAATAATAAAAGCACCTGTTCTGCAAAGTCCTTCTCTAATTCTTCAAAAACTGTGTATGTCTTGTCTCCCCCAAACTTGGGATCCCTTCGAATGACAAATTCTGGAAAAATAAATAAATACAAAATAAATTAATATCTCACATTTTTTATTTTTCCAAGAATTCTTAAAATAAGAGGACATGTAACAGAATGAATTTGTTTTTAATGTAGAATACAAATCTTGACAATAGCCTGGATTTTTTTAGTGACTCCGTGACCCTGTGTTGGGATATAGCAGGTTGGATAATGACTCTGAGAACTTAAGCTATCATCAAAATGTGGTCACTGTACCCCTGTACGTCCATGATCACTTTCTTCAGTGGAGTGTGAGGATGGCAAGTCTTCATGCAGAAGACCAATCTGTGAAATTTGGATTTATGAGATAGTGCTAATTAGGTAGCATATTGATGATGAAGTGATCACCTCTTAATGGGTTTGGGGAGTTACTAAAAAAAAAATAAGAAAAGGCAAAACATGGTAATGGAGAAAAAAGGTGATAAAAGTCATTAGGCTTCTAATCGTGGCCTTGTTGGTCCCTGTGAGTCTACGTAAGCAAACATAGAATCAACAATAGATAAGCCAGTGTGACTAAATGTGCTCTGTGATACACTCTGTTCCTGTATGTAGTAAATGCTGTTGGAATGTTATTGGGTGACCCCAAACCGCTACACGCTGTTTTAGAAGTGGATGAAGTGTTTGGAAAATAATTAAGGCTGATGGCAACATTATAAAAAATAGTACATTTTATTTATATAGCACTTTTGCCATTTTCAATGTACTTCACAAATATACCAAAAGCATTAAACGTCACACACGTTCACAATGTTACCAAAAAATGCAATACTTTTATAAAATAATGCTGTTCTTTTTTATTAATGTTGGCAATAAGCTTTGGAAGCAACACATATATGGGTATTTTGACTTCAATACGACAAGTATTGTGCTACATCTCTCTAAAAAGTATTCTGACTACATAATGCACGTTACTCTTAATGCATTACCTCCAACACTGAATATGATATATTAAGGCAAGAAAGGCTTACCCCTACTAAATGTTCTAGATAGATATGCCAATTGCTTATTTTTATTCAGGTTGAAAACTACCCCACAAAATCTGCTTTGAGCTGAAATTTAATATTTAAACACATACAACAAAGATAATGTGCAAGAGCACATGACAGATGAAGGGAAAGACAGTTCTCAATGCAAAGCTTACATGCTTTAATGATCCTTCTTTAAAGAATTCCAGGCATTCACACTGGAAATTACTGTCATGTTCAATAGCGAGGTTAACAAAGAGTGGAAGTACTGCTACAATTGCTGAAATGCACTAAATCATCAGGGCCACAAAAAAATATACACAATATTGCTCAAGGAAGACTAAGATTATATAAACCCTTGTTTTCTGGGAGCAATTCCTGTAGCTTGAAAGCTAGCAACCAACAAATGTAGTTAGTCCAAATAACTGCTGACTAGCAAGCTCAGTATGTATTGGGAGAAAATAAGTGAGATCATTTTTTGAGACAGAAATGTAAAATGAAGTCTATTTTATCACAGTGATAAATACATTAGCATTGTATGAAATGCTACTTTTGAAAAGCTTTTGATAAGGAACTGCATGAGAGAGAAACAGACTGAAAGAAACAGGATGTCAAGGCACACTGCATAGATGGATGCAGATTGCCTTAAACACAAGAAACAACATTTATTGATTGACAAACTCACTATATGGGGGTCACATAGAGATTAGTCCTATGGTCGCTGCTCTTTTTAATCAGTAACAGAAGTAAGAATTACAAGTAAAGAGGTTGTTAGATGGCAAATGACAATAAACTAGGTGGACTGGTGAATACTCTTGGAAGCAAAACTCATAAAAGATAGTCCTGAACAGAAGTCAACACTAGGCAGGTTAACTTTACTGTAAATACATACATGGTTTTAGTCATGGGAAGCAAAAATATTAGATAAAATTTCAAAATGTAAAATCTGAAATGTAAAGCTATGCCATATGAGAAGGACTTAATAGTTGTAATGGACATTTCACTGTCCACTTTCAAATAGAGTTCAAAAGCAATGAGGAAGGCTAATAGGGTGTTGGGTTACAGCACTCTCTGTTTTGAGTAAAAATGATTAAGCTGTAAAACACCCTTGTGTATCTTCCATTGAAATGTTCTTTGCAGTTTTGGTCTCCGTGTTACAAGAATGACAGGTAGGAGCTAGAAAAAATATCCATAGATCAGCTAGTAGACTAATTTGTAGACTGGGATATTACCTACAAGAAAAGATTGGAGATGTTTCATATTTTTATTTTCCACAAATGGAAATTAAGTTCCTCAGCAAGAACATAAGGGCTTAGAAGGAAGCTGGTTAAGGATACACTTCACATAAATGTTACAAAGCATTTCTTTGGATACAGAAAAATCTTCTCTTTAGGGTATTTTAGGTGAATACAGAATGATGAGCCATACTCTTATACTAAATCACCATTCTTCCTTTTAATACAATTCATGTGTGCTACATTTTTACATCTCACTTTGATACTAGAATATGTTTACTCAAATCTGTCAAATAAACGTCCAACTCCTTCCATATAGCTGTCAATGCTGTGTTTTTACTCTAAGGCTCCATTTGTATATTTGATCATGTATTGTAATCTAATTTGCACTAGTGGACCACTGGGTAAGACAGCAATCCAACCACTGTTTTTCAAATCTTCATCCAATTATAAAGGCATTTTAATGTTGTTTTTAAAATAACTGCTGCCGACAGTTTATCAGAGGTCCATCAAGTGACGCTGAGGCAAACGCTACCTAAACAAGTCAGTTTTTCATCCACAATCACCCAATAATACTTCAATGAAATCAAATTAGTAAGACAGGATCAAATGGCAATAAAACTATTCTTACTTTTCCTCCAAGAACAGGAATCTCACTTGCTAATTAACTTTTAAAAGTACTGATAACAGATCTAAGATCACTGCTGTATAGGTAACTGGGTCTGTCATTTATTTTTTTGGAATTTAATATTTTTTTATTTTTAAACCTTACAATTTATTACATAGGTGTATAAGAAAAGACTTACAAACAATTGCAAGCTCCAGTCTGCAAGTATTACATCTTTAGTCTTACTGTATGATTTCCATTAAATATCCAAAAATTAACACTTTACAATTTTGTTTAATATTACTAATTATTTATTCCAGCTTCCAAATTAAACCTGAACTACATCATAAGCAAGAAAAATCATCTACACGTTTTTGTGCTTCAAAATTTAAAAAAGGAGGCTTAAGAGTGATTTTGCATTTTCAACTAAATAAATATCAGATAAGGCATATATTTGAATTTCACACAATTTTCATTTGCTATACTCCAGTCTGTTTTGGGATTTGTATGAAATGAAAAGGTTTTCCTGAACATGGCTCTCTTTGTAACACTTAGTCCATGAAAAATAAACTTATTTTATAACTGTTGGTTAAGTCATATGAACTACCATCTATATTGTATATATGGCTTCATTTAAATTTGAACATACCACATATATACAGCTTGTTTTACTGTATATAATGTATTGGTGAGACAGGAGTTGGACTGCTTGTTGCAGTTCTGGTCACCAAACTTACAATAGTAACATCAAAACACCAAAAAGTGTTCTACAAATTAAATAAATAATTTTTAAAATAGTTCCCAGCAATTGATAGTTCAAACAAATATATAATGAGGCAGAGAAAGGAATGTCTTGACCCAAAGATATTACTAATGTAATTAATAATACATTAATAGTACACTAATAGTACACTTCATGCTAGCAGATGTATTGAAATGGCGGACTCCAATCTGTCCTGGAGGTGGACTGAATTAGATTTTGTTCCTTTGTTTATTTTGTGGAGGATACAAGTTGTGTAGGTAGTCTAGTGTTAATTTACTACAGCAACTGGCATGTTCAAAATGAACAAACATAGCATATGTTTGTTCAGCATACATAAAAGCCAAGGTAAGTGTTAAAAAGTTGATAATGAAAATTGGCAGCTGCATTCTGATAAGACCAAACAATTTTCCTTTATTTTACTGGATCACTGAATGCAATACTTGGCACTGAATACAAAACTGGCACTTCTAAAACACTCCAGAATCATTTTAAGAAAAACTGCCTTGCGAGCTGAAACCAAAGATTAAAAATTTGCAGCATTAACCTACTGTTATTAACACCCAAAAAACTGCATCCATACAGCAGATTGCAACACACATCATCTTTTTCACAATGAAGAAACAATCAAAACAGATTTGGAGCTATAGGGACAGGGAGCATTATCAAGAAATAGTGCATTGAGAAGAGTGGAAGCTTTGGCAGAAGAATGCCTGTCCATTCTTTACTCTCCAGTTTAAATAAAGAAGACTTCATGTTGCTCAATATTTACTCATCTTGTAAAAGGACAAGCATAAAACAGTTGCCTGTGTTTTGATTGTTCCTCACATATGGGTGTGGCACTGCCAAATTATTCTCAAACATATACTGAGAAAATAAAATGACTTGGACATGGATAAAATCATGTCCGTCATAAATGACAACAATCCACCCATGGTTAAACACAACTACCTGGTAAGCTTCCTAGCCGCTATTAAACTTGCTCTAATGACATTTCATTGCATCATTCAAAAGTCAGTGTGGTGTGGGAAAATGAAAGACTCCATAGATTCAATAATAAAAATAATAAACTTAATCAGTGGGAACACCACTCTGTAACACTGCTACTTCAGAGCTCTTGTTAGAAGAAATATTGCAGATTGTTGCTGCATAATAATGAGCACTGCTTTAGTGAAGACTGAGTAGTAGAGACAGTGTGCAGACTACAAGAGAAGATGTGTTCTTTTATTAGGAAGCTTGCACAGCCAAAAGGCTCAAATCTTTTTGATTAGTTTTTTAAATTATAGAAAAGGAACAGGATACATACATTTTTACATTATATCATATCTCAGCTAAATAAGCTTAATTTGCAGCTACATGGCAAAGATCATACTTTTGCAGGCCAAATGACCACCTCCATCTCCTGATGAAGCAGATCTTCAAGTGAAGATCTTAGACATGCTAAAATTAATAAGTAACACAAGGATATTCGTATGAGTGACTTCAAAATGGTTTCTCAATTCAAATGCATTAGAGCAACTGCAGTGCCGCTCCTCACAATATACTCCTCCAAATGCATAAGTGAATCACCACTTTCTTCAATAAACATTATTAAAAGCCATAATAGTAAGAGATTACCTAATGCACATCTGGATCAGAGTTCACATTGCTACAAATGAACATTCACCTCCACCAACTACAGATCTCTAGGACTTGGACTGTGTCTGGTTTGTCTGCCTCCTTTTCAACAATCTGGCAGTGGTTCTACAATTAGCTGAAGGATAGATGTTGTTGATTTTCATTTATGTTAATCAGTTTCTACTTAGATGTATTTGAACAAATCTGTATTCTCATACGTGACAGTTATGTATTTTGCCTTGTAGTTTGTACTGTATTTTCAGGTGGTGATGACAGATTAGCCATCTAGCTCTGTGAAGACAATTTTTGTGTATTGTATTTACCTCATTTTGTGACACCCATTGCACAGCCAACCTACCTGAAAGGGTGTCTCTCTATGAATTGCTTTCTTCCATTTTTTTCCCCTACAAAGGTTTGTTTCTTGTTTTCTTAGGCAGTCAAGGCTATGGGACTGTGAAAAAACAAGGCCTGTAAAAGCTCATTGAGGCATTCCTTGTTAGAGCTGGGCATGTTGTTCTTGCTGTTGTTGTCTCGTGTCAACGCACTACTATTATTACAATCACTGAATGATGAAGTTTACTATTAAAAGTTAGGCCTACCTAATTAACTACATTCTGGATTATTGTTAAATAATGTGATTCAATATGGTGTTTACAGCAATGAACTGGTAGTCAGTGACTAAAATGCAAAGAAGTCTGTACATATGACTTTTTGGGGGAATGCCTATATTGTTAGCTTACCAGAGTGTAGAGGAAACAGGACATATTTAACGAAGGACAAGACTCCATTATTCTCAACATTCCCTGGTTCACAGAATGCCTTCTTTAGTTTCTTCTTTAGATCTTCTTTTTTATCAAGAAGGTCAATTTTTGATTCCTGTAATCCACAAAAAACGGCAAATGATCGCATAATACACAATGTTTACCAAGATTATATCAATGTGAAAACCTTGATGATTACATTTTACAGAATATATATTTTAAAAGTTTTTTTATTAAATTTCCCCATAATAAGTTACTTAGTGATATGTTTGAAAATATATTGAATCTTTTCTGAGTGACTAATATGCCTTTTATATACTTTACTAAGGAAGCAGCATGAACTCTACATCTCCACCCAACCCCACTATATCCCACTAACATTCTTAGGCCAGAAATATACCTCCTCTGAAGAGCTCATCTTCCCTCCAGTCAGGCCAGGTACCATTGGGTTCATGAGGTGAATACGTTTGGTGTAACCAATGGAAGGTAGGTACTGCAGTAAAGAAAAACAAACAAAAAAGGAAATAGTTACAGTGGACTAATGGGCCAGTGGTCAAAACAAAGCCCTCAAAAGAAGAAAGTCTTGCTGCCTTGTTCTTGTTTTGTGATTATTTTTGTACTGGACTTCAAAATTAGGACACAAAAAAAAATAAGAGAGCACAGGAAGAAACCTTCATATTACTCATATTATATATAAAAATATATATATATATATATTTTTTTAATAAAAATACATATAAATATATATACAGTATATATAAATATATATATATAAATATTTAGCATCTTCCCTGCAGCATGGAGGTGCACCGGATTCCCGTAGGGCACAATGGGAGATGGAGTTCGGCTTCACAGCCCTGCTGGGTGCCATGGTTACCATCATGGGATGCTGCAGGGAGACACAGGGATTTTTATTTTCTCTGTAGCCCGGAAGTATTCCAAAGTCACAGGGACGGAAGAACAGAAGTACTTCTGGGCTAAAGAAAAAATATAAGTCTACATCTGCCCCAGAAGTGCTATTGAACCACATGGAAAGAAAGACAGCGGCACTTCTGGGTCAAAGACTATTTAAAGGGCTATGGGAAACCCAGCAAGCTAAGCCGGAGTTGGGAGGTAGAGTGACGGAGCTGCTGGGAGGAGGGGAGGATTATTGTTATTATTATTGATTTGTGATTTATGGTGGTGGAGGTCCTTGAAAAGCACATTATATTCAAAAAGAAGAAATTAAAAATATTTCTAGTGCTTTTAACTGGTGTCTGGATGTTTTGTCTGTGGGGTTTAAGGAGCGACAGTGCCCTCTAGTGTCACTATAATTATATATTATATATATTAATATATATATATATACACAGCAAAGCCTATATTAGAAGCCTAAGAACACATCTTAACCAGGGTGCCAATAATTGAGGGCACTATATATATATATATATATATATATATATATATATAGCCAACACCCAAACCCACTCACCACAACCTACCCCTGCCTGGATACTTAAAAAACAAGGAAGGAATACAATTAAATTTTATGAAATACACACATCACTGTCATGTCCGAGAGGCCCACATGCCTGGCAAACAAAAAAGGTTTCTATATTTGAGTCAAGTTAACTGTTGGATTAGCTGACAAACAGTATTTTATCATAAGGTTACTGTCTTTCCAATTTTTCATGGTGTGAGAAGGAACCCCATTGATTCCTGCAGCTGACATTTCAAACATAACAAGATTGTAAAAGGAGGACTTCCATCTCAAGAAAGTAACAAATTCAGAGTTCTTCCACTGGGAAACTTTAAGGAGCTTTGCTGCTATTGTGGCTAATGAAGTAATGTACTGATGATGAACAGAGAAGGAAAAAAGAAGAGAAATCTTAAAAAAAGTAAAGTAATAGGAGAGCAATGAATAGAAACAGATAAGATAGAGGAGAATGCCAAAGCAACTGAGGCCCAAAGAATAGCAATGGCGGGGCATTCCCAGAACATGTGGAGAAAGGTGGCCTGTACATAAAGGGAGCATTGGTGGGAATCAGGAGCCAAACCCATTAGGAAATGCTTTTTGATGGTAATAGTAAACTCTATGGACAATATTATATTGGATGTGTTGATGGTTAGAATTTTTTGAGGAATTTTTTATGTTTTTGAAAATTATGTCCCAACACGATGGCATTAAAAAGGGATAGGTTGTGCTTCATTTCTTAAAGACTAGGACAGCTGTAGTTATTCATCATGAAAGAGGGCATTCAAAAGGGAGATGCATTTAGTGGAAAACAAGGTAGTCAAATAAGTAGTCAAATAATGGATGATTGGGGGCTGGGGTCTTAAGAACAAACTTAATCTTAATCTATAGATAAAAAAGAAAGAAAAGGAAAGTATTGCAAATTTGTCTATCAAAAACTGGAAGGAGGCAAGCATGGTTCTATTAAACAAATCGTCGAAGGGAACTGATGCCTTCTGAGACCCGAGCTGGATAGGAGATAGGATGCCCACCAATGTTTACAGTACTATTGCAAAAGACTGGTGTGAGGGAGTGCCAGCCTAGAATGGAGTCAAGGTGCTTTTCTACATTGTGCCAAACTCTAGAGCGTAATTTATAAAAAGATAATAATTACTTACTCCCTTTTTTTTTTTAAGACTTAATAAATGCCACCTGCTACAAAGGATGAGTGCAGACAATACTTATGTATCTTAGTAGCCAAGATGGAGGGAAAAGTGGAGGCTTTAGCCATAGAGAGATTGGATGTAGGACATATGCCTAATAGCATATACCACTTCATTAAAAGGAGCTGATGGCTGATTTGATCTGGCACCAAAAGGAAGAAGGTGGGGAAGAGGAAGCATTGAACTAATAAAATTTAGAGGAGGAGCAATATTCATTTTAGTGATTGCCAAATGGGACTGAAAGGAGATAGGGAGGTTATTCCTGGACATCATTGACTTTCTAACATCATTGAACAAGAAAATTTGACCGCACATAATCAGTAATCAACGGTGTAATGGTTATTCCTAGATATCTGAAAGTGTTAACAACTGGAATAAAGGAAGGAAAAGATAGAGATTTACAAGCACAGGATTCGCATGTGTGAAATATTTGTTAATATATGGGGGATGTCAGAAGAAGCATTTCCTAGATAGAGAGAATGTCATCGGCATATAGGTATACCTTGTGTAATGTATTTTGCACCAAAGTTAGCAAAAAGGTATTTGATACACATAGAGTGACTACTAGTGACTCTAGTGAAATTATAAAAAGCAGTGGAGACAATGAACAGCCCTGCCTAGCTCTCCTGAACATACAAAAGGAATATGATGAATCCAAGTTTGTTAAACCTGAAGCCATAGGATAGGCATACAACGATTTGATCATGTTAATAAATATAGAATTAAACTCCATTTCACTCATAACTCTCCACAGAAACTTCCAAGTGAGAAGAGCGCTGTAGGGGCTTGTTTGTTTGTTAATTTATTTTTATTTTTAAAGTTCTTTATGTTTGAGCACCACTGCACCCCTGTTGCTTTTCAAATTAAATAGAGTTGGCCGGTTCCAAGCATCAACTGGATGATAACATACATACAATACCGCAAGATAAGCACATTAGTGAGTCTTTATTGTTTGTTAATTTATTATTTTTATTTTTAAAGTTGTCAGTCAGTCATTATCCAACCCGCTACATCCTAACACAGGGTCATGGGGGTCTGCAGAAACACATCCCCGGGCAGGGTGACAGCCCACCTCATGGCACACCCAAACACGAAGCACACACTAGGGACCTTTTAGGATCACCAATGCACCTAACCTGCGTGTCTTTGGACTGTGGGAGGAAACCTGTGCACCCAGAGGAAATGGGGAGACACGCAAACACGGGGAGAACATGCATGTAGGGAGGACCCGGGAAGCGAACCCAGGTCTCCTTACTGCAAGTGCTTTTTTTTTTTATTATGTTTTTCTCAAACAATTTAAAAAAAAAAAACACACACACAAGGGCGAACTGTAGGTGACTGCCAGCATTCTTTATGTTTGAGCACCACCACGCCCCTGTTGCTTTTGCAATTAAATAGAGTTGACTAGTTCCGAGCGTCAACTGGATGATAACATACATACAAGACCACAAGACAAGCACATTAGTGAGTCTTCAATGTTTGTTAATTTATTTTTTATGTTTAAAGATGTGGTTTTTTTATTAGATTTTTCTCACAGAATTAAAAAAAAAACTTTATTTTCCTCCCGGGCAAAGCTGGGTATTTCAGCTAGTATGTAATAAAACGAAAAGCTATTAACTTTGTTAAGAAGCTTATGAATTCTGAAGCTGAGTACCCTCTTGTTAACACTGTTTAAAACTAAATGCCATGCTTTCTTTCTAAAAATCAATCATTTGAACAGTGGTTAATTTATGATGTGATCCAAACATACCTTTTCAGCAAAAGTAAAGATTTTCCTTTGGTCTACTCCTCCAAATTGGGCATCCACCTTTAGATATTCTTCATCCAGAGCCTAAAAGTATTAAAGACTAATTCAGCAGAAAACTTTGACAGGTCTTTCCAAAAAATATGAAGATTTATTTTTTATTACAAAAATATTAAAGTACAGTTCATTAACTTCCAATTGTAAAACAAAAAATATTACAAAGGTAATGTACATGGGTCTACAAACTAGTCAAATGTACATTGTACGGAGCTAAAGGCAGCTGTTTCATACCTGTAATCCAGGGTACAGCAAACCACTCAGAAGGGGATGATCCACCTGCTTCACCACTTCAGCACCAGCTTTTTTAGCATCATGTTGAGTTACTGATGAAGAAAGTTTATAGACATCCAGTGTGTATTCCCTGCATGGGAGGAGAGGGACAAGCTGAGTCAGGATGGATTACTTTTAAGCCTACATTTTTACAGAGCACAGTAACATCTCAGCTGTTAGGTGAAATTATAGTTTATTGCCTTTCCTATGTAATACATTATTCTCCGTGTTTCATTCCAGTGGCAGAGCTGTGCTTTGAAGACAGAAGATTTTAGCTTTATTTTACATATTCACAAGGCAAAAGAATTACCCTAATATAGCCATTTTTAAATGTTATATTTAAGATTTATTCTGCTGTGAATTGCCTACTGTTAAACTCTTACCTAAATTACTATGGAGATGAGAAGTAGAGTGTGTTTTGTTATTAGACTTTGCTGTTGGCCCCTAATCCCTAAAGGTCCTTCACACTTTTTCTAGTAAACGGCCGCACCAGGAAGCAAAGGTTCACAGTGTATGGAATGCTTTCTCTACTACTTTTTTTTACTTCTTTCAGTCAAGACACCCTTTAAATCAGTATTACAAGCCAGTGCATATTCAATTCATATGTACTCAATGCCCAGGTACTTCCCCTGAAACAACATTATGCCTGCTGTAGATGGGGATATCCAAGGATAGAAAAGTGCCTTACCTGCTGAGTTGGAAATCTGTACCCCTAACAAACTTCAGCTTCTCCAGGGGGACACCAATACTCTCCAGCATAGCTTTGATCACTTGCTCATAATACTTGGTCCTTAACTCCAGCAGATCCCATGGTGCCTTCATATTGTCAAGATAAGCATGAAGATCAGCAAAAAGGATGGTAACCTGTTAATGAAATAGAAGTAGAACATCATTAGGCAATATTATACTGAGATTTCACAGCAACACCCTGAGCAACACCCTGCGACTACTGCAAGTGAACTCATACTCTTTGCCTATATACAGTAAAAACAATTGCTGTAAATTTATCACATTTCATGCCTTCTTGGCATTTGCAAAACATACTTACAAACATTTTACAAAAAAATATTTAAATTACCTCTCATTTTATTCTTAGTTTACTTGCTACAGCTTCTCCTGAAAATGCATTATCTTAACAGCTTTAGTTTAATGTTACATTAGTTCCACCTATGAAACTAACATCTGCTAGAATATGTTCACATTAGTATATGTAGGTTAATGTGGTATACTCCTTAATCCTCCTTCCATAATCGACTATTCCTTCTATATACAGTATACTTCGCAAATTCTGCCCATGTCTGTACCAAAAAAAACTGTACTGCATTCAAAGGGAGGCATCTAAGGGGTGTTACTCCTCTGGTGTCTGGGGAAAGGGGGCCAGTGTTTAAAAGGCTAGCGCAGCTTGCTACAAAGCAGAACCCAAAGTGTAGAAAAACACTGTCATTGTCTCTCTCTCTCTCTCTTTCTCATTCATTTACTGGGAGTCCCAAAGCTTGGCTGTTATTGCCCATCTCGACACGAACCTTCATTAGTTACCTTTATTCAAATCTTAGGTTCCACTGCAAAATACTGTAGTATATATTAATATTAAGACCTCATAAATCAGAACTACTAAATGAAGTTTAGTTATGTTCACTGTCCTCTAGATGGTGCTGACAACATTCCAGAGTTCCTGTTATTTTTACGAAATATCTTTGCTAACAGCATTGATCCCACCGTGCCATGTCAAAGTCTTCTGTAGATGTTCCTCTGTATTGCTCCCTACCTCCCTCAACTATTTTACCTAATGCTCCAATCAAGTCCTTTTTGCCTCATTCACTACTAATCTCTTTTTTTGTACAATTCATTCACATCTTAGAAGATGGCTCACCTTTAATAGTACACAGATTTGTCAAATCTAGACTTTTGATGAGATGACTATGACCCTGATATCATAAAGCTCCTAAAACTGTTGGCTTTACGGCAAATCAAAACTGGCGAGTTTATGGTTTCACTAATTATAAACAAATCCGGCCTTTCCTTATGCATCACTAATAGTATGTGCTTGCTGTAGCCAATAGTCTATATTGTCTGATTACTTACATGGTGAACTGTCATTATGTTGTACTGTTAAAGATTATTATTCAAAAACTGAAAAATGCAAAAGTTTCAATCTTCTCAAATATTAGTATGCTACTAAAGAAGCCTTATGTTGACTATTCTACTTTACTAATATATAGACTGTTCCTCCCATGTCATTAATTCAGGAACATATTCAGCAACTAAATAACAAATATTTCTTGAAGATGATATTAAGCTTTATCTGAAAATCAGTTGTGGGTGATATTGAGCATAGACAAGCATAATGTAGATAGCTGAAAGCTTTGTAAAACCAACTGAACTGCATATAGAAATATCAAATTCAACACATGAAAGCTGTCCCACTTTATTAAATCTGAAAGCTTGCAAAAGAAGACCATTGCAAAACCCTGACCATATTACTTGCCTCCTCTGATAAAAAAATACTCTGTCACATCTTTCATTACATTTCTGATGTATTATTGTAATTCTAATATCACTACTTTCAATGGTGTTGCCCCATCCTATCTGGCCAAGTTGCTGGTTCCATACACACCAGCTGGTTGTGCCAAAGTCTAAGATAAAGACAAGGGGTGATCGTGCCTTTGCACCTAAGTTATGGAAAGCTCTGCCAATTGAAATTAGGTCAGCTTCTTCAGTTCAAATGTTTAAATCTAGACTTAAAACAAACTTGTTTTCAATTGCTTTTAACTGTATATGAGTAACTCTGGTATCAATCTTATTAATAATGTATTAATTTTTTTACATATCCATTGTTATTCTGTAAATTTTTTATATTCTAATCGGTTCTTTTAACTTATTTGTTTTAGTGTTTATGTAATTTTTGTACTTTGTTTTACCAATTTATTATTGATATTTTTTATTTTTTTATTTTATTGTACAGCACATTGGTTTTACACTTATGGTGTTTTAAAATTGTACTTTATAAATGAATTTTGATTTGATTTGATGATCCCAAAAGCACTGAAAACCTAAGAATATTGTAAACTTGGTCGTTAATCTGTGAGGGTTTCCTGTAATCCATCATAACTAAATCATGTTAAATCCTTCGTAATCTATGTTCTCCCCATCCCACTCATTAATTGCTAAGAGCTCTCTACACTGAATAACTCTTCTGTCAACTGTAGTGACAGACAATGGTCACTAGATATTACATTCATATTTATACTTGAGATGATACAGGTTTGTATAATATTACGTAAACAAATTGTTAAGTTAATGTAAAATCGTATGTTAAATATTACACATTTGATTGATAATATTTCTATTTTCTTAAAAAAATCTGAAGAATCTGTGTTTTAAGGTTGCCCCTAGCTTTACTTTCATAGAGTTGCTCTTGCAATTGGTAAAGGAAAGAATCTGGAAGATAGAAAAGGAAAGGAGAAGAACAGGGGCTTATAGGTTTGGGGAGAGATAAAGACTACATTCTCAGAAGAATATTCATTGAATTCTCTAAATTTCAATCAGCATCTCATGAACCCAAGATTTCCATAAATCATTGCTAATACCCAAGTAGATTTTGAGTCTTGAGTCTTACCTGCAGTAAAATTTCTCTACACCGAATTTACAAGTTATATGCAATCACTAAGAACTTTTCATGGATATTGTAACAAAGCTGTATAACAGCACTAATGAGAAATTAATTTATGTCAAATTAACAGTGTGTCTGAAGGCAAGAAATGGGTTTGGTGGTGGACAATTATTGTGGATAGCTCCTTCACACATACCTATTGACATCTATAATTAACAATTCAACTCAGTACATCAACTACCCCAAAGCATGATGGAACAGACTGAAAGCATATATACAGTTATATGGAAAATACACTGATACTGCCTTCTTAAATTACCAAGTAGCATTTTTATCTTATCCTTGCTGTGCTGTGATATCTATGCTAAACAACAGCAGGCATACCCCTGCAAAAGAAGAGCTATGGAGGTTGTAAACGAGAGATTTCTTGATTTTAGGTCAGAGATATATACAGTGCCCTCCATACTATTTGGAACAAAGACACATTTTTCATTGATGTATCCCTCTACTCCACAGTTTATAATTACAAGTCAATCAATTCAGATATGATTCAAGTGCATATTGCAAACTTTAATTTAAGTGCATTTGCATACATTTCAGACACATTATGAAGAAATTATAACACTTTTTCTACACGGTCTCCCCATTTCAGGGCACCATAACATTTGGGACATAGCAATGGCAGGTATATTAAAGCAGTCATAATTAACATTTTGTTGCCTATCACTTGCATGCAATGACTGCTTGAAGTCTGCAATTCATAGACGTCATCAAGTGCTGGGTATGTTCTTTGGTGATGCTTTGTCAAGCCCCTACTGTATCCAGTCTTCACCTCCTACTTTTTTCAGGGCTTGTCCCCTGATATTTTCTCTTTAGCATATGGAAGGCATGGTCAATTGGATTTAAATTGTTTGACTGGCTTGGCCATTCAAGACTTTTCCAATTTTTAGCTTTGAAAAACTCCTGTGTTGCCTTAGTAGTATGTTTGGGACCATTGAGTATTACTTGTGTTTGAGGATTACTTGTGTTCTGTTCTGTATATTGCATTGTATTTAACCCCCCTTTCTGACACACCCCACACATCCAAACTATCTGGTAAGGGGTCTCTGAACTACCTTTCCCAAGGTTTCTTCCATTCTAATTCCCTACGAGGGTTTTTTTTTAAACTCTGATACAGGTTCATTGTTGTCTTGTCTGTCCACAAGACCTTTATCCAGAATTCTGTATGCTCTTTTAAATACTTTTTTTGCAAACTGTATTCTGGCCATCCTGTTTTTGTGGCTAACTAGTGGTTTGCATCCTACAGTGTGGCCTCTGTATTTCTGGTCATGAAATCTTCTGTGGATATTAGGTCTCTGATCTGTCACATAGGCGTTTGGGGCTTTTTCTTTACCATAGTGATGATCCTTCTGTCATCAGCAATGGAAGTCTTCCTTGGCTTATCAATCCCTTTGCGATTATTGAGCTAACCAGTGCATTTTTTCTTCTTAATGATATTCTAAACAGCTGATTTAGTAATTTGTAAGTTTTTCTATCTATAATGGTTTTATTCTTGTTTTTCAGCAGATAATGGCTTCTTTGACTTTCATTGGCACAGTCCCTATCCTTATGTTAACCTCCATAGCAATAGACTAGAGCATCAATTGGGCTGTAAAAACAGTAATAAAAATATTAATCTCGAGTGTCACTCGTGCAACTATATAGACATATCTTGCATATGACCCGAGGATAACTCTGTAAAAGTAAAGTAAAAATTAAAAATGTATAATGGTGATTGGTCGCGTCCGATGCGAGAGATGGACGTCTGAAGTGAAGCTCCGCTAGCAGCGGTGTTATTTTTCATATTATTTGCTTATTATCCTGAGATATCCTGCATTTATTCAACCCAAGGAGACTGCTACAGTATATATGTAAGCATATATAAACATGGCCAGCAAGAAAGGGGGTTCGAAAGAAAAGAAAACTAAAGCTGCACCCAAGCCAAGATCAGCAAGCCCTAGCTCAAAATACGGCCTTTCAGAGAGAGACCTGGAACAGCTGGGCGAAAGTACAGACTCTTCGGGACCAAGGTCCGCTACATCGTCGCCGGCTGAGAGTGAAAAGGGGAGCGAATGTACGATCGGGAGTGCAGATCTCGAGAGCTCGCTGATCGGAGAACACCTGAAACTGGAAAGGGCCTTACAGTCCGCAATCTCAATTACTCCACGCAAGCCGGTAATAGCAGGGGTACTGGCTATAGTAGAGCCTGACGCTTCACCTACGGTACAAGAAAGCACAATTAAAATGTCTAAACTGGAGGTGATGCTCGCTGAGATCGTACAAGATATAAAGAAAACCGAGAAGGCAAATGAGAAAGCAAGGGCAAAGGCACATGAGAGCTGAAACAAGAGCTGCTGGAATTGAAACAGGAATGGCAGCAAGCAAACAAAACGCAACGGCTGATGCTGCAACAGGCAAATGAAAGGCTGCGACAAGAAATGTAAGTGGAAATGCGACAGGTGCTGGGTAAAATTGAAACGCTTACTGATCAATTGGAGGATCTCAAGGAGACATTCACGACTAGGATTGAATTAGCGAAAATTTAGCTACCAGTGCTGAAGAAAAGCAGAAAATGTCAGCTCCGAATGCAAAAAACTCGGAGACAGACTGGCTGCTTTGGAAGATGGAAGTAGAAGGTATAATGTCAGAATTGAAGGTCTGCCTGAGAATCAGAAAGTTCAAACCCGTGAAATTCGCTGCTGAACTTTTTCTAAAATAATCGGGACGACTTTAAAGCAGAATCTGAGATAGCAGCTTACGCGCGCGCGATCAAACACCGTTAGACCCAGACCAAGGTCTTTTATAGTTCGTTTTGAACGATTATCATTTAAGCTAGAGGTGATGGCACTCCTCAGAAACAAGGAAGATATTACATTTGAAAATAACCACATTCGATATCTTTCCTGACTTCTCTCCAGCAACAGCTACTAAACGCGCAGCCTTCTACAACATCAAACAGCGGTTACGGCAAGCCAGCGTCAAATACAGCCTCTTGTATCCAGCAAAACTTAAAGTGGAATGGCAAGGTCATTTCTATGTCTTCGCTAGCAAGGAAGAAGCAGAAAAGGAATTAAGAAAGCTGATCCCGGACTATTCTGATACATAATAGTGAGTCATGGCGGTAATGATAAAGCAGGATTAATAATCTACTGTCTGATCTATTCTTTTAAAATACGGGTTTTTATCAGCATATATTCTCATTATTACTTAGTATTACTAGGGCTATCTGTTTATGTTTTATTGTGCTTAATTACTTTTTCTTTCCTTTTTTTCTTTTTCTAATTATTTCATCTCTACCCTAAACGAGACTGTTCAATATCATACCCTTGGTTTATTGTTATTGCTATTACTGCATTAAGACTTGTTATGCTTATTTTGGACACATCTTTAACACCATCCCCTGGGTTTATTATCTGGGTGTATCATCTTAATGCATTAAAATTGCTGAAGACTATATATATATTTTAAGTGCAAAATTCTTTTTTTTTTTTTTTCTTTTTAAAGACTATATTGGTAACAGATATCTCTACCTTTTAACCCTAAAGCACCACTGAATTGGGGCTTGTTTTGCTTTGGACGTGCTCTGTCTCTGGGTATGTCAGAGGACTGGGACTGTGAAGTGGGTTTTAGCCTCACTTGGGGAGGCAAAAAAAGGGGGGAGCGAAAGAGAGCAGGCATGATCTATACCTAATCTATCCTATTAATCTTTATAATTATAACTACAACGTAATAATAAGCTGCATGGCAACAACTCTAGGAGAAATAGGAAATTAAGGCCTAAGCTGTCTCACTTCCAGTTAAGACTATAAAATGACATCAAAAACTCAGAATCAGTGTCTCCATGACGGGACAGTTAACTTTGTAAGCTGGAATGTTAAAGGCCTGAATCACGAATTAAAGAGAAAGAGAATGCTAATATAGTATTTTTACAGGAGACCCACTTACTAAGCAAGGATCAGTTCCGGTGCAAAAGACTGGACTGGCCAAATGTTCCATTCTAGTTTTACAAAGAAAACTAGAGGGTGGGAATTCTCATACATAGAACAGTACCATTTGTAGCATCAGATGTAGTATTGGATCCTGAAGGGAGATATGTAATGGTCATGGGAGACTTATCTAACTGTAAAATGATTTTGATAAATGTTTATGCACCTAATGTTGATGATAAGGAATTTATACAAAATTTATTTGCATCCATTCCCAATCTGAACACTCATAAAGTTATAATGGCTGGGGACTTTAATTGTGTTCTAAATCCACTTTTAGATAGGACTTCCTCCACAGGGGAACGGTATCTAACTCGCAAAGATAATTACAAAGTTTATAACTGATCACAACTTATCAGACCCTGGAGGTTTTAAACCCAAATTCAAGAACATATTCTTTCTACTCACCAGTACATCATTGCTACTCAAGGATTGATTACTTCTTTATAGACAATAACTTCTTGCCTATGATTAAATCTTGCAAATACGATGCTATTGTTATTTCTGACCATGCACCTATGATCTTGGAGCTAAAATTACTAAGCCCCATACACTCACTCCGCAGATGGCGCTTCAACCCGCTTCTATTAGCTGACGAGAATTGTACTGAATTTATATCCAAACAAATCAAATTCTTTCTAGAGACAAATACATCCCCGAGATCTCTGCAGGAATACTCTGGGAAACTCTTAAGGCCTTCTTAAGAGGACAGATTATCTCATATCTTTCCCACAGAAATAAATCCGAAGCCAAGAAAGTAGCAGAGATAAAAAGCGAAATTACTAAAATAGATGAAGAACATGCCAGACTACCAAGCGAGACTCTACATAGGAGGAGGCAGGCTCTACATTCAGAATTAAACCTCTTGACAACTAAAGAAACTGAACAACTAATCTACAAATCCAGACATCATTATTATGAACATGGAGAGAAAGCTAATAAGCTTTTAGCTCAACAAATTCACAAGCAAGAAGTGCGCAACGCAATCTCGGTAATCACCAACACAAAAGTATAATGCACACTTTCAGAGACTACTATAAATCCCTATATACTACTGAGTTTAAAGAAGACAATACACAATCTAATGCATTTCTGGATACATTACAGATACCACAAATAGACGCTTTTAGTGTGGAGGAACTTGATAAACCTCTGGCGTTATCAGAATTACTAGATGCTATAAAGTCACTCCAAGGCGGAAAAGCAGCAGGCCCTGATGGCTACCCTGCAGAATTTTACAAGAAATTCTCCGCTCAGCTAGCTCCCCTCCTATTAGCAACATTTACAGAAGCCAGAGATAACCAATCTCTTCCACAAACCTTTCGCCAAGCACTAATCACTGTCTTTCCAAAACAAAATAAGGACTTATTACAATGTGCATCATACAGACCAATTTCACTTCTGAATAACGACGTTAAAATACTCTCTAAAATCATAGCCAGAAGGATGGAGAAAGTGCTCCCTCGGTAATATCACAAGACCAAACTGGATTTATTAGGGGCCGACACTTATCTTCAAATCTTCGACGCCTGTTTAATGTAATATACTCACCAACTAAATCAAACACCCCAGAAATATTATTATCATTGGATGCAGAAAAAGCATTCGACATGATTGAATGGAAATACCTTTTTACTACATTGGAGAAGTTTGGGTTTGGCCCAAACATTTGTGCATGGATTAAATTACTGTATACTAACCCAGAAGCTTCAGTTTGCATCAACAACATTTGCTCAGACTACTTTAAACTAGAACGTGGCACTAGACAAGGATGCCCCTTGTCACCGCTTCTTTTTGCGAGTGCCATTGAACCACTGGCAATGGGATTAGCAGAGAACGACTGGAACAGAAAATCTCATTATATGCAGATGACATGGTACTGTATATATCAGACCCAAAAAATTCTGTGAATAAAAGTGTACTCTTTCCAGTGAATTCTCAAGCATATAATATTAGTTTAGATACCCTACCTTTTATCATTGCAGAACAGTTTAAATACCTTGGGGTAAACATCACAAGTAAACATAAAACTCTTTATCAACAAAATTTCACCGTCTGCATGGAAAAAATTAAATAAGACTTGCATAGATGGTCAACACTTCATCTCACACTAGCTGGAAGAATTAACACTGTTAAGATGAATATTCTTCCTAAACTCCTTTTTTTATTTCAAAACATCCCAATATACATTAATAAATCATTCTTTAGGCAATTAGATTCAACAATAACCTCATTTATTTGGAATTCAAAACATCCACGCATCAAAAGAGCGACCTTACAAAGACAAAAGGAAGAAGGCGGCATGACTCTACCTAACTTCCAGTTTCATTACTGGGCAGCAAATATACAGGCGATAAGAACCTGGACACAAATAGAAGAACATACACAGGCTTGGACCGCAATAGAAGTAAAATCCTGCAGTACTTCTTTGTATTCCTTGCTCTGTGCTCCAATAAACACACGCTATCGGCAATATACGAATAACCCAATTGTGCTCCACTCACTTAGAATCTGGAACCAATGTAGAAAGCATTCTAAGACGGAGAAGCTTCTATTTGTGGCACCTCTGCAAGAGAACCACCTCTTTCAACCTTCACAAACATATGCAGTTTTTAATATCTGGAAAAAATTTGGAATTAACTTGCTTAGAGATCTTTATATAGACAACGTCTTTGCTCCCTATGAACAATTACATTCCAAATTTAACATTCCAGCTACACATTTCTTTCACCATCTTCAAATCAGGAACTTTGTTAAACAGAACCTTCCAGATTTTCCTCATCTTCCACCCTCGTCTATGCTGGAAAAAATATTGCTCAATCTCAAGGACTTAGACTCCATCTCTACAATATACAAAATCATTTTACAATCCCTTCCTTTCAAAGATCCAAGAGGACACTGGGAAAAAGATCTCTCAATTAATATATCAGAAAAGGAGTGGAAAGTAGCAATGCAGAGAATTCACTCGAGCTCCATATGCGCAAAGCATACAATTATACAACTCAAAATTATATATCGAGCACATCTGTCTCACTAAAACTCTCAAAATGTTTCCAGGGCATGATCCAACCTGTGAACGTTGCAACCAAGTCCCAGTCTCACTAGGTCACATGTTCTTGGCCTGCAACAAATTAACATTATTCTGGACAAAAATTTTTAATTACCTTTCAGATAGCCTTGGACTCACAATCCCTCCTAACCCATTAACAGCTGTGTTTGGGGTTCTTCCAGAGGGGCTTAAAGTGGAGAAAGACAAACAAATTGTGATTGCATTCACTACACTTTTGGCACGCAGACTTATTCTGATAAACTGGAAGAACCCAAACTCTCCTCTTTAAGTCAGTGGGAAACCGATGTGTTATATTATTTGAAATTGGAAAAAATCAAATACTCAGTTAGAGGATCCGTACAGACTTTTTTCAAAACATGGCAGGATCTAATCAGTAATATTTTAAAAATAAGTTCATGAAGCATAGAGAATTTATTAATTTAGGTATGTTTAAAAGCTGTAAAATTTTTATGCCGTTTGGCTTGCTCTCTCTCTCTCAAGGGTGGGGATCGATCTATTCTTGACTCTATTTTTCTTTTTGTAAAAACTTGATTGCTTTGTATGGAGTGCAATAAAATTAATAAAAAAAATGTATAATGGCTGTAAAAGTACGAACAGCATTAATGCCGAGTGATACTCCAGCAACAGTATAGGCAATGCTAGGAAGAAAACACCAAATTATCCTGAAAAACAGAAAAATGGCAAAGCAAAATCAGGGCATGATAATGTACAATTGTCCTGTGTCTGACACACTTAACAACAACTCACCTCACAACCTGCCTTCAGGAAGTCTGCAATTTTTGACATTGGCACAAAGTAAGCAACATGTGGCTTTCCTGTGGTGGCTGTTCCCCAGTATATCCTGAGATCTTTCTCTTTCAAGATTTCTTTCAACTTGTCTTCACCCAGTACTTCCTGAAAGCGAACAGAAACATCAATGACTACAAGTTGATCAGAATACATGTACATGCAGTAGAATATTTTTCTTTATAGTTTGGCAAATACTTGCACTGCATTTGAATTTCTTAAACATTATAAGATTTAATCACAGTCATCAATGGTTTAATTGCCATTTTACACCATTTTGCACCACATAATCTGTATATTATAGTATATTCAAAGACTATACTAATTCTTTGCATATAATTTTGTATTACACTTTAAACTACATTGCATTTACAATAATGCATAGTGATCGATTAAAACAAGTAGTTATTTTTTTGACAAAGTAAAGTCAGCATTATTAAAACTGCTAAGACAACTGTAGCAGGAACATACATTATAAAATAGCTTCTATTAATCTTTAATCAAGAAGAAAAAGAGATTAAAATGCAAGAAACATGCATTAACAAAAATGTAATTGTTTGCTATAATTTGCTTTACAATGATGCTTGAAGGAAACATGATGCAAAATATGTCATTTTAAAGTTTTATGACACATTATACTTTACCCAATAGAACAGATTACTTTTACTTAAAAATGTAACCAGCCCTTGTGTACCAGTATATTCCAAGCCTAATTCCTCCTGGTTAATCAGTGTCTTCTTCAGGTTGCAGGGCTCTTGTTCAAAGCTGCTGTCTTTTCAAATTAGCCAATTTTACTGACTTATAAAATGTAAATGGAGACATCTTTTGCTACTGTAATTATTTGTTCTACCTCTCGCAGGTTTTCCTAAAATAGAATATATAATTTTGCTTTGTTTTATTCGATTTGGCACATTTCCCAATCAGGAGTTCTGCAGTTTTGTTTGGTCAGATATACAGGTTATGAGGTCTGTCTATTAAATAACAAGACTGTATTTCTATCTCTTAAACAAAGCAGTAAGAATTGATTCTGAGCACTTGCCATTCAGGTTTAAACCTGTCCAAACTCGCACAACAAGCGACAGCACTCTCTACTGTTTAGTTGATGGTCAGTCACCGTTTCATGCAGTTGTGTTTCTCCTCGTGCGCCGGAATCCTGTCAAGTTTAAAAGTGGAGCAACGTGTCTGTTTGAAATTTTTAGTAAAATCGAGCAAAGCGCCAATGGAATCTTTTCAAATGCTTACTGAGGCTTACGGGGAAGACTGCATGTCTCGTGCATTTGTGTGTTTCTCCTAAATTAAAATCGGTGTGTAAACAGACACCTTCTAAGTCAATGGATGAAGTAAAGAAGTAAAGAAGAAAACGTCCGAGGTCTTGAAACAGCTGACAGAAACTGGTCTGCTTCATGCCTTCGACCTGTGGAAGCCAAGACTGCATCGGTGCATAACTGCGAATGGGAAAAAGCGTTTGAATTGTTATACAGATGTTATATAGATAAAAGGGAGTTATTGCGCCAGTCTCGTTATTTAATAGACAGACCTCATACTATTTTAAAAGTCACAATAAACAGGCATGTTTTACTGCAATAATGCCCAAGTGAAAATTCATTAAACTCTGCATGTATATTACAGTTAACCCAACTTAACATACAGAGTTTCAAATGTTTCATCACAAATAGGGAGGGGTTCAATAAAGGGGACAATCAAAAAAATCAGGACTTTTTTCCAGTTTTAATGTCATATCAATGATTCAACTATTCAAAAAGTCATCCACTGAAACCACAGTGAACCACAAATGTGTAGTATAACTGCACAGGAGATTTCCAGGGCTTTATCTGCTAACTTGAAACTTAAGGACCTATACTCTTTTGTGAGAAGTATTGTACCTAGCATTTTGGGTTACTTGTGCCTGTTTGTTGGTTATTGTTTTCTATCTTTCCTCTTCCAACTAATTTTGCTGCTCCATGCTACCAGATCAAGTACAAGAATGAGTGAAGGGAGTTAAGTTGGAAAATATAGCAGTAGGCTGTCAGTTTCTGTTGATGAGAAGTGCACTGCTTTCATAGACATTATATTATAATATCTTGTATACTTCTGTCGTGGGCTGGTGCCCTGCCTGGGATTTGTTCCTGCCTTGCACCCTGTGCTGGCTGGGATTGGCTCCAGCAGACCTCCCCATGACCCTGTGTTAGGATATAGAGGGTTGGACAATGACTGACTGACTGACTGTCTGATCTTGTATACTTTCCACATAAAATTATTAGTATCTGTGTATCAGTTTGGCTGACACTGTTAACTCAAGGTAACAGAAACTGAAAAATGTGTTCAATTTCTAGCCCATCACCAACTGTGTGAAGATTGCACATTTTTCCCTTTGTCTACAGGAGCTTTCTCTGGTTACTCTGGTTTACTGTCAAATCTCAAAGATATGCATGTTAGATTAAAATGTACTTTTACTAGTACCTATATTAATGACTAAGGGTGTGTGTTCCCTGCATCAAATGTTATTTCTGTCTTGGTACCTATAAGGTTGGACCTCCAGCTTACTGTAACCATGTAATAGATCAAGCAGATTCTAAAGATGGATGGACACTTGTATCTTGCTGATTTCAATTTGTTTCCATGTCAGCAGAAAATTATCTGCCCACTCATACTCTAACAGCAAAAGATACTGTATATGAGCATTTTATTCTGTATTTATTTAGTGATGAATCTCTACTTTTATGGACAGTTAGAATTAAAACATGACAATATGTAGCATTTGTGATGCAAATATTCACATGCCAGCTGGGTTCCATCATGACAAGCCCTCTAGAATGATGCTACATTTATGTAATAGCAGGGAATAAAACATCGGAGTCAAAATTCATGCATCAATCCAAAGCAGTGAAGTAAAAATTAATGAAATTTTGAATACATAGTACTACTGATACAAATTAAAATCTAGATTTTAAGGCCTTTCAAAAGTTCCATAGAGACACTGGGCTATTATTTGTGGGGGCATAAAATCAAAATCATTTTAAATGGCCCTACTTAAAGTGAAGGCTATATTCCACATCAGTGATTCAATGAAAACAACAGATGGGTGTGGTGTGATGGTGTACAACAGAAAAATGGTTATATATGTCTACGTTCATAAAATTTTACATTTACAATATTTTCAACGTAATTTAAAATATAGGCTTAATGGACTTTCAAGAATTAAATTGGGGAGTCACAATGGAAATACCAACATCACAAAAAACACACAATACTCCAAAACAGCCAAGTGAAAGTTCTTTGTATATTTATTACAGTTGACTCAACTTAACATAGAGTTTCAAACATTTCATCATCAATAAGGGATCAATAAAGGGAACAATGAAAAAAAATAGCAGTTCTTCCCAGTTTATATGCCATATCAATTGTTCAATTATTCAGCAAGTCATCCAGTGAAAATACAGTGAACCAGGAAACACAATTAAACAATGCATATGATACCATCTCAGCTTAAGTTACCACACTCCAATTATTGAATCTAATCATACACAAAAAGAACAGATTTTTAACTAATAACGGAAGAGAAACCGATAGTTACCAGTGAGATAGTATAGGTGACTGATGGAACACTTGCCAAAAAAGTATGTACAGTATGCTATAGCAACCACTATTTTTATGAATGCAATTTGAAAAGGGATGCATACAAAACTACTAAAAGAATACTAAAACCAGTATTAAAAAAATCATATTATTTACTTTGTATATCGTACATTATATGCAGCTACCTACACCCTTCCATCAAAATAAGCAGGTTTAAGAATGTATTTATTAATTGTACTCTGTTGTTGCTGTACTACTGTCACTAATCTGTATGTGTTATGCAAGCAAGTATTTAACCGGAATACTCAGGATATTGAGTTGAACTTATTTCATTGAATTCATTAAGACTGTGACAAAGGGCAAATTGAAAAATAACTGCAGTCATCCAAATATTAGTGAAGATAAATATTTTGATTAAATGTTATAAAGATTTTCAAAGTAGTCTTTTGTGGCATTGGCAGCTCACATGTATATGATTATGAGTAACATTCCCATTAACTTATAAAATATACCAGGGCTATAAAATATAATAAGGAACGTATGAAAGTTTGTGGTTTCACTCATCAAATTCGAGTCCTTATAAGAAAATTGGTTATCATTCTCTGTGACTTAAGTTGAATTTCTTAAATGTAAAAAAGTTCAACGAAGTAAGTGGTCAAACAAATTCCAAGAAACATCCACTGTGCGTGGGACAGGTATCAGAAAATATGTGTATGCCCTGTGCTCTTCAATTAAGCAGGTTGTGCAACACTGACTTGGACAAAAATTCTGTTTTGTATGCTAAAATAGCTGGGATTTACATTTGCTCTTAACATTCAGGGTATTTACATGAGCTTTAATAACCTAGCTATTCAAGGAAACCAGGTAGTTTACACATGTCCATTGTACTCTGTCATCTGTTTTACAGACACTTCCAGCAGAAACAGATGGAAGGCGATGAAAGCAAATGCTTGTGCGATCGCAATATGCCTTCTCCTGATTGAAATAACCATATAATAATAATAATAATAACAACAACATTTATCTTGTCAAGGTGAACATATAATGCTAAGCTCAGCATGAGTATTTCAAGAGCAATGTTGGGAGTAACACGTTAAAAGAAACATGCTTTACTTTTTAAAAAGTAAGAAGTATCAATACAATGGTTATTTTACTGAAGTAAAAATACCTGTCATAATCCCAATATTACTGGATGTAAGGCAAGAAGCACATGACCAGTGCACTGATCAATCTGTAGACTTCAATCTCAAAGCAAAGCAGAAAAGAGTGTGCTGCTTGAAATTCAGTAACAGAAACATATTAATAAAATGTCAGTTTAGTTTTAACTGGACTGTTTGCTAAAGATATGTTGAAGCAATGTGATCAGGTGACGAAGTGGACATTGTTCATATCATGATTCATCTGTGGCTCAGTTTGGGGATGTAAAAAGAAGATGGATGCTATTTACTTCAGAGCGTATGAAGGACGAAGTATATACATAGGACACAAGAAATGTATCACAGACTTCATGTTTGTTTTCAGATACAGGGTGGCTGATGATGATGTTTACACATGTTTGCACAGTTTAATTGCAGCATGTTTTTGAGACCATCACTAACTCACAAAAAGCCTCATCTTTTGTACCTACATAACAACATACCATATGCAAGTACATTATAATAATTTAAAATCACATATATTACTTAGAATTAAATGAAACCATGTAAATCACTTCCATTCTTATATTTTTAGGTTACTCTTCTTAATTAAAAGTAAAGTTATTTAGTTTCTTCTTAACCCATCCTCCCATTATCAAATGATAATTTGATTTCCTAACCCACTTTGCCAGTTCAGTTTTATAATCAATCAAAGTAAATTCCAGCAGCACAGAGCTCAAGGCAAGAATGAATCTGGGACAGGATGACAGCTCAATACAGGGCACACTGACACACACACACACACACACACACATACAAATACCTACACTTATCTATACAGAGAGTTGCCAGCTAAGTTTGTATGTGCTTCTTTGGAATGTGGGAGAAAACCACAGCTACAAGAGGAAAAACACAATCACATCAAGGGAGAACATGGAAAAATGGTAATACTAACTATCACATCACTATACCACTTAGCTCTGTCCATCCATTTTCTAAACCCGCTGTATCCTTAGCAGGGTCAAGGGGAGGCAGGAGCCTACCTTAGCAAGCACAGGATGGAATGCTGGAACAAACCCTTAAGTTCCTTTCAGTAAAAACACATAGTGCTATTATAATCTTAACTAACTGAAACTACTGTATAGCACATTGTGCTTATAATTGTGTCAGCTTATTTCTGACCAAATAATTACATTTGAAATGAACAGTCAGTCACAAATTACTGTCCCAGGTGGTCAGGTGTGCTCTGCGAAAACAGCAGCCTTTGTTCATCAGGAAATGTATACTACTGAAAGAATGACTTACAAAGAAATATGGGAATATTCTTTACAGATACAAAACGGAATGAACACAATTCTGACATTAAACTGAAACTTTTGGGCTTCTGGAAAAGCAAAAATCTAGAATGTATGCTATTATGGGTGTCACAAGAAGAGCGAGTTCAAATACCAGATGACGCTTTGAAATCCACTCCCAGGTCTCAGAACGAAACTTACCTTGACTTCCCTACTCTGGACAGTTTAAACATCACTTCATACATTTTTGAAAAGAAAAAAAAAGTACCTGCAGATTTCTGGTGATGAGATGAAACTTTTCTTCTGTGTTCATCTTGTTTTCTGTCCACAACCCTTACACCTTAGTGAGCTGGAAAATTCTAAAGGAATAAAGTGAAACAAGTTTGCTTTCGTTTTTCTTTGAACTATGTGTCTTCCATCAAAACTTTTTAATGCTTTGATGACACATCAGAATCTACATATACTGTATAGTCATAAGTATTGTTTTATTGTAATTATCCAACTACAAATCAGACACACAATAAAATTTACACTGACAAGAACGTTATCAAGAAGAAAGCTGAAATGTCATTACTTGCACTATTAATTACACAAGCCTATAACCTCGTCATCATAAGGATGTAAAAATAATTAAATCCATACCTTGTTCCTATCAGTCTTTCAAGTACGATCACGAAGACAAGACGAAATACAAACACCAACACACAAATAATGCGTCGTCCCTTACATTCTAGAGGTCAGATTATTTTAATTGAGAGGGCTGAATCACATTTGGATTGTTGGTACGCTTTTATTTTTATCTCCTGATGCCATTGATTCATGTGGAGACTTAACGTCGTTGTTAACAACGGGTGCCAAGACATTTTCTTAGGATTTGATACGATCAGAGGGTTACCAGAATACCATTCATTCATACGGAGAGGAAGAAATCTACCACGTTAAACAATTCATGCTCCGCTCTGCTGATTCATCTGCTTTTTGGTTTCTTTCTTCTCGTCTTCTCTACCACACCAGACTGCGAAAAGTGCCCGTTTTTTACTCATATCACATTTCCTAATTCTAGCGTATTCGGAAAAGATTGCAACTTACCGGCAACACCGCTTTCCTCGTGCTGTATACGGCTCTGTCACACTGTTGCATCAGAAAAAGTCACGGATTGATTACTTAGTCTGAGCAATGAAACCACCTTGTCAAATTCCGATAGCATCGATTGACGAGATGGAGGAGGAAGCGGAAGTATTTCAGCGTGTAATGTCGACGTGTTAAATACGCGCTTTGTTTTGAATTGAACAAAGTGGAGTGAATGGTTGGCGTTGTGAGATCTCAGTTTTAGTTTTTCAAACTGACATGAAGTGTAGCCGAACATTAAGGACGGTCAGCAAGACTCTAAAGGAACGTTTGGTTTTATTTGTGATCGACAGCGTAGTGTGTGCACTTTTATGGGAAGATTGATTAAAGACAGAGGGTTTCACTTTAACTGAAGTCCGGCATATTTGGGGGAAACGGAGGTCTGTCTGAAATTGACGGGTGCTGTTATATGTTGTTGTTCCACATTGTGGGAGTGATGATTTGATTGCAATGGTTAACGGGTAGATTACTACATCAGAACTGCATAAGAATAAACAGCATTTAACCTAGTTTCCTTTCTTAAATAAATAAGTTCTTATTCAACATTACAATGCATATCAATTTAATATTTACGGGAATAGTACAATTAAAATAATACACATACTGTTATGTATATACAAGTCATTGAGGTGAATAAACGTCAAATATCAAGTGATTGATTGTTTATAAAGAACATTTTTTGTTATATGTCGTGGAGTGTACCTGAGCAAAGACGTATATGACGTCACTCACGAGGAAGCAACACCAATCTGGGGTCGGTTTCCTAAAAACTAAGATCGTTAACTCATAATTAATTACGTCCGTTGGTTGTTTCGCGTAATTATTCATAACCAGTGTGTAATGTTTACAGTGCTTGATATTGCGAGATTTACAAAAATAAAATAAAAAATGGAGAAGCTCATATGTATGTGCATGCTGGGAAATCTAAATGAAGTTTCTTGTTTGCATCAGTCATTTTTACCAATATACATATTAAGAAAATGTCCATAAAGGAAACCCTGCATGTTGTCAGAATAAAGGGTTGAACTCGCTGAAATATAGTACAGGTGAATTTTGCCAACTTGCCCGCTCTATGGATGGACTGGAAGTCATCTAGTTTTCCTGAAGCGTAGCAGCGTTTTCAACATCATGTGGAGGTGACGTTTAGCACACAGCTCAGAAATAAGACTTAGACGGAAAAATGCAGCTACCTTCTTTTGTGGGTTGGAGGAAAAATATAGGAATAAAGTTAAACCCGGAAAAGGCCATCATCTTGTGTGTCAGAAGTAAGCTACTTTGGCCACAAATTTATTAGAAATCAGCTCAAGCCAAACCCAGAAAAAAATCAAGGCAATCAAAGAAATGAAAGCATTGAGAATCAAAGCAGAATTAGAAAAAAATACTTGGAATAATTAACTAGCAAAATTTACTCCTAAACTTTCAGACGTAAATGCCTCATTGAGTTACCTTTTGAAGCAGAGCTGTAAATTTGTCTGGGATGCACAGCATGTCTAAATACTTGAGTGGGTGAAAGGACAGATTATAGAGGATCCAAACAAATAGCTCAGACTACAGCTAGATGCACGAAAGCATGGCTTAGGTGCTGTGCTCCTCCAAAAATCCTTGAAATACCTGAACTCCAGTGAACAAAATTATGTGCAGATTGAGAAAGAGCTATATTCGTTTTTCTTCGGCTGCAAAAAGTTCCATGAATACTTATACAATACAATTCAATTCATTTTTGTATAGCCCCAAATCACACAAGAACTGTCGCAATGGTCTTTTAACAGGCCTTGCCTCTTGACAGCCCCCCAGCCTTGACTCTGTAAGAAGAAAACTCCGAAAATAACCCTTGTATTGAATACATGGAAGGAAAAGGCAGCAGTGTAGTGGTCAAATCGAACCATATGCCTTTGGAATTCAAACTCTGCAAAGAATTGTCAGCTGTACCACCGAGACTGCAGAGAATGATAATTGCAGCTACAGAGCTATGACATTACCGTTGTTGACAAACCTGGAAGTGGAAATCCCCATTCCTGGGAGTGCTAGTTCACTAACTTAAGGCATGGATGCACAAATCCATAGCATAATTTGCAATATGCCAATAAGTGACTGCAAGTTTGCAGTAATCAGGGCATCAACATAACAAGACCTTCAGCTAAATGTACTGATTAGAACAATCCAAGCATGTTGGCCATAGTTTAGGACAAAGTACCCAAGTGTAATTTCAGAATATTTGAATTATAGAGATGAAATATCCCAGGCAGAAGGCATATTGTTAAGGGGAGAAAAAATAATTGCTCCCCATTCTCTACAAAAGGAGATGCTTCAGCAACATCCATCCATTATCCAACCTGCTATATCCTAACTACAGGGTCACGGGGATCTGCTGGAGCCAATCCCAGCCAACACAGGGCACAAGGCAGGAAACAAACCCCAGGCAGGGCACCAGCCCACCACAGCATAGGACACATGGGCACATCAAATTGCAACAGACATACTTTTCTGCCCTGGCATGAGTCAGCAAATAAACACCATGGTTAGTAAATGCAGTATATGCCAAGAATGCAGAAATCAAATGCTAAGGAACCCAATGTCATCAACAAAAGCATGAGAATGTTCAGTGGAATAGGGCTGATATTTCACTTAGGAAGAGATATACCCAAAACAGTGTGAGACAAAATAGTAATTTTTTAGACATTTGGTTGTTAAAGCCTAACCTTAAATTGAAATTTTGCTACCCAAAACCTTGCAGCTAAAGAACATTCTTTTGTCTATACTGGAAGGGTAGATTTTTATGTTCAGTAGCTAAACTCAGAACTTTAGAGACAGCTATAAATGTGGACTTTGAGCTTGAGGAAATTTGAGATTTGGAGCAAGAGTTTGTTGTCCCTGAAGCTAGAATTCATGGGCTGACTAATATAACACCAGCTGGTTTCCAAATGCATGTTTTGTTGTGAGTAGCGGAAAATTTACCACAGGAAATAAAGGCTCTTCCAAAAAATGTTGAAAATCTCCAGAGGAGATCCAATCCTATTAAAGGGTCTAAGTTTTCTGAATGCTGTAACCAGAAGAGAACTGGTGTGTGGAAGTCCTTTGATGAAGTGCATTGTAATGAGGGGGCAATTGACATAATGAGAAAAACTTACCTTGGGAAACAAATTGAGGCTGGTACAGAGTACCTAATGCTGGTATTTACTAGTAGGAAGATTGGAATATGTGTATATATTGCAGCTAATATTTGTGGAATAAGCTATCCTTTTTTGATTGTGCCTGTTGTTTCTAATAAGGTTGTCAAAAGTATAAAAATCAATCAACGCTCATTTTTCATGGTATCGATTCTACAGCCTACATTACAGATGCATTCCTGGTTGAATCTGAAAATTTTGAAAATTGAGCCTTGTAGGCTACCAAAGGCATTACTAATGTAGCCATTTCATTTCCACCCAATGACTGGCGCGGTTAATAAGATGGCAACTTCAGCAGTGTTGGGGCCTTCACTTGGATGCTAAATTGACATAGAGAACAACCAGATTGGCATCTAGAAATACTGTGGCTTACTGTCAAATTGTGACGGCACAATACCACTTAAGCGAGCTAATACAACCAATTTAGCCCAACACTTGAAGGTCCGATGCATAAGTCAGTACAAAGAATTTTCAGAGAGATTTAGGTATCTTATTTCTAAATTATGGAAACATTAATCAGGATAAACCTGTAAACTGTTCCGTTTGAAGCAGGCATGTGACATTTGTTTTTTTCTACAGGTTGATATGTTTTTTACAGTCAGCTAAAACATTTAACACATAAAGATAGGTCTGAAAGTATTTTTATCGGCAGGCCAGTTTTGTTCTACATTGTTCATTCTGAGGCAACAAATCTTTAGCATTAGGGTTGTATCGCTTCTTTGACTTTTAAACCTTTGCTGTGAATGTGCTGTCATAGCAGATTACTTTCATTTGCTTTGTTATATTTTATTTTAAAATTATATTTCATCACATTTACTATATGATGTAAGGCGCTATCACTTTTGCATAAACAGTGGGGTTGTTCCTTTGAGTATACAATATTCATATACAATGTGAATAACAATAGAAAATTAAATTGTGGGATAATGACTAAAGAAAAAGTTGATTGGATTTGGCTGGCTGTGACTGCCACTTCATGGGTGTGATCTACGTGAATACAGCAGCGTGGCATATTTTCCTGCACTACAAAAGCACTGCTTAACATAATTGTGATTGGATTTTTTGTTTACTTTATATAGGCTTTGTTTTGTTGCTTTACTCTTACTTTTACACAATGTTGCAGTTCTTGAACTGTCTGCTTTCAAAGACATTTAATGACTATAATTTCTGTTATTTGATTTCATCAACGTAAAGATTTGAATGCAAACAAATTTGCATTTTATTTCAATTTATTTGAGTTACATTATGTACAGTATATTGCATTAGGTGTTGAACATGGTATCAAAGTTTAATACTTTTCTTATCATCAAACAAAGTCTGAAATTTTGGAATTATAACAATCGTAGTTTCCAGGCGATTTGGGTTGGAAATTACTGGTGGTGGATCTGAATTTCTTAATATTGAGAGTTACAAGATGTAGCTATTGGCAAGTGGAAATTAAATTATCAGTTTTAGGGAAATGGCAAACAGGTTCATAGTGTGACATATTCACATTGGTTGAGTATTTGATTGCTGATATTACATCATAAGAGGCTTTATGGATGATTTTACACAAAAGTTTGGGGCTGTTAATAACAATATTAATAATGATTGATTTTATTTATATAGCACCTTTCCCATTCTCAAGGTGCTTTACAGATTCTCAGAAAGAACAACAGGGTATATGTAACATTGGATTTAAATTAAAATGCAAAAAGCTTTAGTGTATTAGGGATCATGATCATATGGGGTGATTTAGCCATCTTGGACTAACCCTGTGGTGTCTGTATGCAAGAGGAATGGGTGTGTTAATTCTTGCATAGACCATTCATTCATTCTTTTGTTTTCCACTGCTTATCCAAAACTGGGTCATGAACAGCGTTAGCAGTGACACCCATAAGTCAGTTTACCCAGTCACACTTGCCAACTCATACTGTGGTATCCCAAGGCATTTCTAGGCCATCTGGGAGGTATAATCATCCCAGTGATCTTCCCTGGGTCTCCTCTCAGCTGGCCATGCCCATAAAATCCCCACAGGGAGACATTAACCACCTCAATTGACTCAATCTGGGGGTCAGCAGCTCTAATCTGAGCCTCTACTGGAAATCTGTGCTTCTCACCCTATCTCTAAGGAAGGGCCCAGCCAACCTGTGTACAAAATGAATTTCAGCCACTTGTACCTGTGATCTCATCCTTTCGGTCTTTACCCAAAGCCCATGACATTAGCTGTAGATCAACTGGTAAATCGAGAACTTTGCCTTCTAATTTAGCTCCTTCTTCACCACTATGGATTGGTATAGCAACCACATACTGTAACTCCACTCACTGCCCCTATTCATCAATTGAGCTTACCATCTCTTTTCCCCTCACTCATGAACAAGACCCTTGAGGTAGTAACTCACCTCCCACTCAGAGAGGACAGTCCACCTTTTCCCAACTGAGTGCCATGGCATCAGATTTGTGGTTGCTAATCCTAATCCCTGCCCCTTCACACTCAGTCACAAACCTTCCCAATGTGTGCTGGAGTTTACAAACTGATGAAGTCTACAGAACCATATCACCTGCAAACAATGATGCAATTCTAAGGCCACCAGACTGGATCCCAACTTCTCCCTGGCTGCATCTTGATATCCTGTCCATGAAAACCACGTACAGAATAGGATACATAGCACAGCCCTGGTGGAGTCCCACCCTCACTAGAAATGGTGCTAATGTTTTTCTGAGTATGTCGTTTCAGCTCGCACTGTAATTATACAGAGACCAAATAGCCTTTATTAGGGGCCTCGGAACCCCATACTCTCCCAGTACCCACCACAGAATATCTTGAGGAACATTGTCATACACCTTCTCTAAGTCCACTATTCATGTGTAGACCGATTG
Organism: Polypterus senegalus; assembly: GCF_016835505.1. Lineage (NCBI taxonomy): Eukaryota > Metazoa > Chordata > Cladistia > Polypteriformes > Polypteridae > Polypterus > Polypterus senegalus. The sequence continues at coordinate 75,094,254 of NC_053170.1, read as the reverse complement.
GGCATACAGTACTGTCATGCCCCATCCAGAGTGTAAAGAACTGGACCATTTCACGACCTGGATGGAATCCAGATTGCTCTTCTTGTACCTGAGGTTTTACAACTGGGTGGTGTCTCCTTTCTAGTACCCTGGTATAAGCTTTCCCAGGGATGCTGAGGAGAGTGATCACCCGATAGTTGGAGTACACCCTCCTGTCCCCCTTTTTAAAGATGGATTCCATCACCTCGGTCTGCCACTCCAGAGGCGTAGTACCTGAGAACCATGCAACACTAAAAAAAGCATGGCAGCTATGACAGTCGAACAATGCCTATGGCATTTCTGGGCAGATCTCTTTCACTTCCGGGGCCTCGCCACAGTGGAAATTGGAATTGATCCCCCATTAGGTTCTCACATACTCTACAGTGAGTGTATCCATTGGATTCAGGAGCTCCTCGAAGTGTTCATCCACTGTCAGACAACATCCTCAGTCCATGGGCCTCATGTATAAACGGTGTATACGCACAGAAATGTTGCGTAAGAATATTTCCATGTTCAAATCGCCATGTATAAAACCTAAACTTGGCATAAAGCCATGCACATTTCCACGGTACCTCATACATATATTGTTAATATTAAAGGACACGGTGTCACTATGCTAGCAAGGATCTGGAATTCCGCTCATGAATTGTTTCTGCTGCGCAGTGTATGCTTTACTAGGACTTGCGTGAAGGATAGAATGATTAAACATGTACTATGAAGATATTTCAATGTTCCTTAAAAGTTTTGAAGAGGTTAGTACATTTGAAAGAGACAGTACTGCAGGGGCGGCCTTAGGCATGTGCAAACTGTGCACCTGCACAGGGCCACCAAATCCCAGGGGCCGCCAAGCCAATATATATTGAATATAAAACAGAACGAGAAAATAACGACACAGCTAAAAATGCAGCGGCAAATTTTCTGCAAAAGTTAAACACTTGTTTCATGAGCATGAGGCGGCTTTGCAGTGTCCACAACGGATGCGGCCATCTGCCGTGCATAAGATACCATATTGACATTGGTGGACGAAGGGCCACCGATCCTTTCTCTGCCCAGGGCGGCCACGAGCCTAGAGTCACCCCTGAGTACTGCTGCAATAAATTATTTCATCGAAGGTCGCACACAATCACTGCGCCACCATGAAACCCATGTTTAATAACGTGCTTTAACTCCTATCATCATGAAAATGATATAATGTATACATCTCAGTATTTTAGTTATTCAGAGAGCTGTAATACCACGAATGTAATGGATTCTGTGTCCTGTCAGAGGAACAGAGCTGGTTTAAGAAGCACATAGTGATTCACACACAGAGCACATAGAAGAACACATACAAAACAAAGCATTTAACGTGCTACTTTTCTTAAGATGTGATTTGAGAAACTAGTTAATTAAATGATTTTAAGATGAAGTTTATGATATTTTACTTTAATGACAAAATAAACTACGTGATTAAAGTGGAAGTTTCGAGATTGAAGTTGACATTTCATGCTTTTTCCCCACTGTGTGCGTTTTTTTTTCTCTGTACCCTAATAAGCTCTCATATGACACTCAGACAGTGGGCTACGACTCGCCTTTTCACAGCGACTTTGATATCTGACAACTTCTTTTTTATTTCAGGCACTGTGCGACTTGTGAACTTCAGCTTTCGAGTTTCTCCAACACGCTATGTCACTCGGTCAACTTCCTTTTGTTGTTTATACCACTGTTTAAACCAACAAATAGTACGTTTTTCCTTGCCTCCACTTGGTATTCGTTGAAATTTTTCCATTTTCCCTCTTTCTTTTGTCATTGTCTTTTCACAGAACGCTGAGCTTAAAGGCTATGTGTATTGATTTACATATTCAAAGAGGCGTAATTCTGGGAGGGGTTGGGGCGGGACAGCAGGCACGTGTACGAGCGTTACTTTTTTTTTTTTATTTATTTTATTAATTTTATTACAATCCATACATAGCAATCAAGTTTTTGTAAAAAAAAGAATTATTTTAAGAACAGATCGATCCCCACCCCTGAGAGAAAGAGAGCAAGCCAAACAGTGTAAGATTTAAGGTTTGTAAACATACCTAAGTTAATAAATTCTCTGTGCTTTATAAACTTATTTTAAAATATTACTGATTAGATCCTGCCATGTTTTGAAAAAAGTCTGTACAGATCCTCTAACTGAGTATTTGATTTTTTCCAATTTCAAATAATATAACACATCGTTTCCCACTGACTTAAAGAGGAGAGTTTGGGTTCTTCCAGTTTATCAGAATAAGTCTGCGTGCCAACAGTGTAGTGAATGCAATCACAATTTGTTTGTCCTTCTCCACTTTAAGCCCTCTGGAAGAACCCCAAACACAGCTGTTAATGGGTTAGGAGGGATTGTGAGTCCAAGGCTGTCTGAGAGGTAATTAAAAATTTTTGTCCAGAATAATGTTAATTTGGTGCAGGCCCAGAACATGTGACCCAGTGAGGCTGGGGCTTGGTTGCAACGTTCGCAGGTTGGATCATGCCCTGGAAACATTTTGGAGAGTTTTAGTCGAGACAGATGTGCTCGATATATAATTTTGAGTTGTATAATTGTATGCTTTGCGATATGGAGCTCGAGTGAATTCTCTACATTGCTACTTTCCACTCCTTTTCTGAGAGATCTTTTTCCCAGTGTCCTCTTGGATCTTTGAAAGGAAGGGATTGTAAAATGATTTTATATATTGTAGAGATGGAGTCTAATTCCTTAAAATTGAGCAATATTTTTTCCAGCGTGGATGAGGGTGCAAGATGAGGAAAATCTGGAAGGTTCTGTTTAACAAAGTTCCTGATTTGAAGATAGTGAAAGAAATGTGTAGCTGGAATGTTAAATTTGGAATGTAATTGTTCATAGGATGCAAAGACGTTGTCTATATAAAGATCTCTAAGCAAGTTAATTCCAAATTTTTTCCAGATATTAAAACTGCATATGTTTGTGAAGGTTGAAAGAGGTGGTTCTCTTGCAGGGTGCCACAGATTGAAGCTTCTCCGTCTTAAAATGCTTTCTACATTGGTTCCAGATTCTAAGTGAGTGGAGCACAATTGGGTTATTAGTGTATTGCCGATAACGTGTGTTTATTGGAGCACAGAGCAAGGAATACAAAGAAGTACTGCAGGATTTTACTTCTATTGCGGTCCATGCCTGTGTATGTTCTTCTATTTGTGTCCAGGTTCTTATGCCTGTATATTTGCCCCAGTAATAAAACTGGAAGTTAGGTAGAGCCATGCCACCTTCTGCCTTTTGTCTTTGTAGGGTCGCTCTTTTGATGCGTGGATGTTTAGAATTCCAAATAAATGAGGTTATTGTTGAATCTAATTGCTTAAAGAACGATTTATTAATGTATATTGGGATGTTTTGAAATAAAAAAAGGAGCTTAGGAAGAATATTCATCTTAACAGTGTTAATTCTTCCAGCTAGTGTGAGATGAAGGGTTGACCATCTATGCAAGTCTTGTTTAATTTTTTCCATGCAGACGACAAAATTTTGTTGATAAAGAGCTTTATGTTTACTTGTGATGTTTACCCCGAGGTATTTAAACTGTTCTGCAATGATAAAAGGTAGGGTGTCTAATCTAATATTATATGCTTGAGAATTCACTGGAAAGAGTACACTTTTATTCAGATTAATTCTGAGACCAGAGAGCTTTTGAAATTCTGTGAGTGCTGCTAAGACTGCAGGCACAGAATTTTCTGGGTCCAAATATACAGTACCATATCATCTGCATATAATGAGATTTTCTGTTCCAGTCCTTCTCTGCTAATCCCCTTTATCTGATCAGTATTTCGACAATGTATTGCCAGTGGTTCAATGGCAATGCAAACAGCAGCGGTGACAAGGGGCATCCTTGTCTTGTGCCACGTTCTAGTTTAAAGTAGTCTGAGCAAATGTTATTGATGCAAACTGAAGCTTCTGGGTTAGTATACAGTAATTTAATCCATGCACAAATGTTCAGGCCAAACCCAAACTTCTCCAATATAGTAAAAAGGTATTTCCATTCAATCATGTCGAATGCTTTTTCTGCATCCAATGATAATAATATTTCTGGGGTGTTTGATTTAGTTGGTGAGTATATTACATTAAACAGGCGTTGAAGATTTGAAGATAAGTGTCGGCCCCTAATAAATCCAGTTTGGTCTTGTGATATTACCGAGGGTAGCACTTTCTCCATCTTTATAGCTATGATTTTAGTGAGTATTTTAACGTCGTTATTCAGAAGTGAAAGCGTTACTTTTCACGCTGACCGGGATTTATGTAGCTGAAGAACGTGGAAGTTGGTGAACGCACAGATTCCTGTATTTGGATTTTTCTGTGTGTAAGCACATTTCAGCTTTTGTGCTTAAGTCATGTTATAGTGTGAGTCCTACGCACGGCGTTATGCATGAGGCCCCAGGTCAGCACTTATCCACCCTTGCTGAGAACAGCCTCAGTGAAGCCCTGCCTTCCCATTTCCGAGTCACCTAATGGTTTGCCTGTATCTCTTTGAGCCTGAACCCCACATCAGGCATGTACTCTTTTTAAATTTGTGGCTTTGCTTCATTAGGGGCTGTGAATCACTTTTTGTCTTTCACCTCTCCTGGAACCAATTTGCCTCAGGAGACCCTACCAGGACCTTCTTCTCCAGACATCATAGCTCCCAGAGTCACAGGAGTACACAAACCTCTCCACCACTATAATATGGCAATTCCCAGAAAGGTGCATAGACTATTGTAAGTTAATTAATGTTACAAGAAAGAATGCTCACCCATTGCCCAGAAACCATGATACCAAGTGGTTTAGTACACTTGATCATGCTAGTGGTTATTGACAGGATGAGATGGACGCAAGGATACATCTAAAACTGCATTCATTACATGACAAAGGTTGTTTGAATCAGTGTTCTAGGTTTTTGTTCGACTAGTGCAACAAGTAAATTTTAAAGACTGATGGGTACTTGCAGATTTCCAGTCTGTCTGAATGATATTAAAATATTTAGTAAAGCCTTTGGTGAGCATTTATTGATGTGGAAAAATGTATGATATGGTAATCAGAGTTTTAATTGTAATGTGCTGTTGGATTTTTTTTAGTTTTGTTTTTGGCTTATAGAACCATACAAGTTAGAGTGTGGGAAAGGGTATTGAAATCTATTCCTGTACATGACAGTTTTGCTTCATAGGTATGTATTTCATGCACCACATATGTCAGTTGTGGTCTCTAGAGGCAAACTCAAATGTTGCCTAGAAGTCAAAATGAAGAAAAATGAAAATTCTATTCTTTTATGCTGGAGTTTTACTTTGTCAGCAAGTATGTATGTCTTGTACCTCCATATTATTCAAATAGTGAATACATTCTATGTGCCAGCTTACTGTTTCTGTGCATTATTCACATTTTATTTTGCATCCTTCAAAAAAAAATGTGTATTCATATTAGCTCTTTACGAGCTCATCATACATGTACATGCACTGAAGTGAAATTCAGCTTGGAAAAATGAATTCGCATTAAGTCAACTTGCACCACAACAATATGTTTTGGAAGAAGTAGTAGTTTTTCCAAAATAACACCTCCACTACTTCTGCATTCTCTGCCCTGGGTGATTATTTGGAATTAGTTAATATTTCTACAATATACAACTCTTCTAGCATCAATAAAGTATAAATATACATAATTGAAATGAATGGTGTGATAATTCTCAGGCCACGAGCTTCCCATCCTAAGGCCAAGTTTATACATCACGCGACTCGACTCATGCTCCAGTAGACACTACTACTCCTACACGCAAGCATTTTACTGTTCATACTTGCGTGTGTACTTTACGTAAATCTGGAAGTTTCCACCAGATGACAGTGCGAGATATCATCACGGTGAGAAAACGTGTACTGAATTGCCTGAAATATCCATTAAATTCCAAAGACACCTTGCCGAAATATCTCTGGAAAGGATGTTTAATGATTAAATCCATCAATACCACCCCAGCTAGCATTGGGCACGTGGTACAAACAACCACTGGACGGGGCATCAGCTAATTGCAAGGTGAATGCAAGCACTCACATACATTAACATCATTTTAGCATCACCAAACTCCCAAATCTGCATATCTTTGGAAGGAAACCAAAACACACTGTGGAAACTCAGCAGGAAAGCATGCAAATTCTAGCCAGAGGACACCAGCGACGTGACTCCTCATCGTCAGCTTCTGTTGCCATTTCTGCAGTTATCAATTGACAATTTCAGGTAGCTAGTCCAATACCTGTCCCCTCGTACTTTTTCAGCCAGGCTTGGAGTTATAATTGGACTTCATTTTTTGCAGCCTTATTCAAGTATAGAGGTGGCTGCCCCAAACCTTTTTACTGTGTCAACGCGTTTTGTTTCACAGTGGGCATAGTCAGAAGGATGTTTGCCTCTTTATGGAACCAGGAGCAGAACTAGAAAGAAGCCTTGACACTCAATCAGGACCTTCAACCCTTAAGGGACCAGGGAGAGAGTACCATTCCCGTGTTGCCGGGTTGGACACAGTCACTGTGCGTCGGGGGATCCTGAGGCGAGCTTTGACGCAGGGGTCTAGTCTATATAACTGGGCATGTGGACAAGGGGCCTATGGTCTAGAGCCGGACTCAGAGGGGAAAACATTGGGAACTTACTATAAGCTCCCAAGAAAAGGGACTGCTCCCCTGAACCCCACAAAGGGAAAAACCTTTGATAAAGGTGGGGTTGCCCGCAGGTCAGCAGGCAAGGAGAATATTTCAGTGGGAATTTAACCCATATTTGCCAGCTGCTACCCAGGCATTTCGCTTATGGGCCAAATTCAGGTGCTGGCTATGACCAGATCTAAATAATGCTTGACAGGTTGTGGAGCAGATAGTCTGTGCGGTATTGCTCAAAGCCCTCCACATCGATCTCACCCAGCAAGCCTGGGGATGGACAATTAAAAACATGGTTTCTTTAGTAGGGATCATAGAAGGAATAAGAGCAGTGACCTACTCGGGAGAACCAGAACGGGACCTGTGTGAAACCCAATGTACTTGCATCTCTACACCTGATTCCTGTTGCCACACTGTGGAGCAACATCTCCAACCACTGCGGCAACCCGGGAGGAAACCACACCCCTTGAAGACACCTCTGATCCTCTCACACAACTGCACTTTCAATTTAGGCAGACTCTGACCTCTTGTAAAAGGGAGCAATGGAATGATTACATGCTTAGATTTGTGAAAAATGCAGTTGTTCTCGTAGATGGCCATTGTCGTCAGCATGTCACAGTGTCCTCACTTTGTGTTAAATAATGAACTTTTCTATCGGGTAGCTGAACACGAGAGGGAGGTATGGTTCCTGCTGTTAGTTCCACAAACTTACTGGCAATAAGTCTGTGAACTAGTGCATACCCACCTCCTGGGTGCCCACCTGGGCCCTGAAAAGACTCTTGAGCATATTAAGCTCCAATTTGGTTGGCCGGGAATCAATGAGGAGGTCAGCTGCATTTGCATGTACTATGCAGAATGTCAACTGTGGCAGATTCCTAAGAGGGACCATGCTCCTCTAGTTCCCCTACCCCTTATTCATATCCCATTCGAATGTATCAGGTCGACCTTGTGGGACCCCTAGAACCCATGGCCAGGACCCATAAATACAGTATATAATGGTCCTGGTAGATAAGGCAACCCGATACCCCAAAACTGTTCCTTTGCTCTCCGCGAAATCTAAAGCTATTGCGCATGAATTAGTAGGGGTCTGCTCACAAGTTGGCATCCCTAAAGAAATCCTAATGGATCAGTTGATGCCCTTTACCTCGTACACGTTCAAGGAAACATCCAAGTTCCTAAAGATAAAACATTTAAAGACCTGAATATATCATCCTCAAACCAATGGTCTAGTGGAGCAGTTTAATCAAAGCCTCAAACAGTTGCTTTGCAAAGTGGTCAACGAGGATAGAAATAACTGGGATCAGCTCCTCCATCTTGTCCTTTTTGCATATCGGGAAGTCCCACAAGCCTCTATGGGGTTCTCACTATTTGAAATGGTGGGGTACAATAAACCTATCCCTTTTATCCCTGCAAATCATTACGGGATATTCTGACTGGGCCCAATGACGGCACTCCTCGTTCCTGCCCCGATGACATCACTTCCAGATCCAGCTCCGATGACGTCATTTCCAGTTCCAGACCCACTGACCTGCCTTAAAAGCCACACAACTTCCTTCTGTAAATTCAGTTCTATTTTGGACTTGATCTGTACACTACTGTGCTACCAATCTTCAATTTTTGCAGTCTTTTTCAAGTATATGGGTGGCTGCCCCAAACCTTTTTACTGTGTCAAGGCATTTTATTTCACAATATATACTGTATAATATAAATGGGGGGAGGACATCTCTGGACAGTCCCTTTGAAACTCAGATACTTTTGCTGATTTCATTATGGGTGTCATTTGTATGAGAAATATAAGTCATGTTGTGTCTTTTAATTTTAGTGGGCACAGCCACTACAAATAAGTTCAAGCGTATTGCCTTCATCCCTGTTGAACTATTTGTATGTAAAGCCAAAGAAAGCGAATAGTTCAGCTCAAAACATAGACAAATGATTTGACATTCTGACGTGTGTGCCTAGTTCAAATTTTGGCCACTGAAATGGTCACAGCACTCTATTGCATGCTTTTTCATTTTGTGTTTCAAGCCTCTTCAATTAACCTACTTTTTCTGCACCACTTGCAAGTGTTTGACACCTGACTTGCCCACCCACTATTATGGTAGCACTCTTTTTCAATCACCGTCAATTTGCAATATAAACAAATAAAAATTATTATTGATGGAAAAGGTTACTCTTTAACCTAAATCTCAAACATTCATCTGAAGCAAGTTTGTGGTGATCGCGTGGAAGATGAAAACATCAATTTACAATATTCCATAGAATATCTACAAGCATAAACACCATCCAGTCTTCCAACAGCTGAATTACTGTTGAATGAAGAATGTATCGTAATGTTATTGTGTAATTTATGTATGAGTGATGGACAATGGAATAAATTTAGTTGTATTAAAAATTGGTTGAACAATTCTAACATATAAAATTTTAACAGGCGACAAGAAAGGTAACGTAGTACATCTTCCATGGATAACATTACACACAAAAGGAGATCTTGATATGCCATTCGTATTAAAACATTTACAGTTTACAGTTTCCTGTGAGAATAGCTTTTGCTATGACAATTAACAAATCACAGGGACAAACATTTTAAAAACTTGTTTTATTTATTAGAGAGAAAGAAACGATATTCACTCACTGGCAGTTATACTTTGCATTGTCACAATGTAAATCCAAACACAGAATCAAAATTAAATGTAATCTTGAAGAAAAGTTAATTCCAAATGTTGTTTTTAACTGAAGTTTTAAAGTTAAAGTGAAAATAATGCATATGTTACAATTCCCATGAAATAACAACAGCGAAGCGAGTCAGATGTGGTGATAAAAATCAAAATTAACAACTAAAATTTGATGTAATACAGTATAGTAGTAGTAACAGTGGTACAGGATATGCATAAAGGTATGTGTACAGAGTATGCAGAATAATTTATGTAAAGTCTTTGTGTTTCATAATCTACAAATTAAACTAAATCATTTAGGGTATGGAAGTCTATATTATACAATAATGAACTGCATAGCAGATAAATTAATGTTGTGTTCTTAGGGAAAATCAATCTTGTCAACAGGATTTTATCTATTACAGTGTCATGGGGAATGAAGCTGATCCCTACCACACAGGGCAGGAGTCAGTCCTCATTGCTATGTGACCAAAATGGTGGCTTTGGACATTCCCTGATTATGGTGGCAGCAAGAGAACTTTAGGCTGAATCTCGATCAGAAGGATCTAAACAAATCAAGCTACTCCAATTTTTGGTTTGTCCTAAAACTGCCGCGGTCTTAATCCATTTCTCTGACTCATGCTGCTCTTCTACTAAGAAGTCTCTGCCTTCACATAATTTGGGCATTCCAGCTTATTGGGGTGTGTGTGTGTGTGTGTGTGTGTGTGTGTGTGTGTGTGTGTGTGTGTGTGTGTGTGTGTGAGAGAGAGAGACCATCCTATTTTATTAAACAACATTTCTCTTGAGGGTCATTTCTGTTATACTGCCTTTAAATGTGTTACTTATAACTCAGTGATCAATGTTTGTATGCAAGCAGCAGTATCCCATGGCTATTTTTTTATATATTTGATGTGCTAACGCATTCTTAATCTTTTCTGTATGGCCATAAAAAGAATGGCACTATTTCAGTGGTAGTTGCTCACTTTGTCATGTGTCATGTTATTTAAACACTGTGTGCAAATTGAACACTTTTGCTGTGTATATGCATATTCTTTTTTAAAATGTTTTAAATTTGGAGGTGAGAATAATTACGGTACCTTTGACAGTACATTTATGTACAGCAAATATACATGTATTAAAAATCTATTACCAAATTATCAAATATTCCAAACTAATGAAGTTTGCTGTCCATAGGATAAATATTGCCACATGTACAAAGTACAGTGAAGTTCTTACTTGCATGTGCTAATCAGCATGCAATACATCAAGACTCTTCAGCACCATAATCAATAAGTATAATGATCCTACCTTGAAACATCTGTATTCCTTATCTAAAATAACCACCTTAACTTGAAGTTGTAATTAGAACAGAACATGAAGTTAAAATTTAAAGTATTTAATCGTGTTTAGATTTTTACACATTTTATTGTTACAGCATGGAATAATCTTTTGAGTGTTTTTGGAGTTTGTTTTGCATAAAACTTGGGTCATTTTTATGAGCCTCTTGAATATTAGAACCCTTGAAATTATTTTTTTTCCATTTATTTAAGTAAAGTAAAGTTTAGGAACAGTACGAATGGGAGAACTAAACCAAACATAATATTTCAACCCAGATGCAGTGTACAGACACTCAGGAACCGTGTACTGTTCTCTGTCACTGCTATAGTGAAAGCCATTCCATCACTTAAAAGACACTAAACACAATGTGTATTAAAGTACTATATTTGCTATATTTTCAGCTTATATATAAGCTGTTATTTTATGTATTCTGAGCTCTAGGATAAGGTCAACATAGTCGGAAATTACAATAGCATCATAAATGCAAGATTTGACAAAGATTAATCACCTGTTATCAGTAGCTGATTGGTGATTAACTGTAATAAACTGAAGCTTAAATATTTTTCTGAATTTTGTGGTGGAGCCTCTTTGCTTCGAACAGTCTTTGCCTTAATACAAATAAAATGGTTGATGTGGAACACTGTGGTTTAAGATAATCAATGTAAAACAAGATTTAAGGCAAATTTAAAATCTCCAGGCTTTTCTTTACATTCTGAGTCTTAAAGAAATAATGTTAACTTTAAATTGTTCATCATCTCATTGCAATGAATTAACATTAGCCAGAATTAGTCTGGTTTCATTTCATGACAACAATATAGCAACCATCAGAGTTGGATATTACCTCATAGACAACAAAAAAGATTGATTTAATCAATTTGAATTCCTGCTCCTCTGTGTATATTACCATGCATGAAGTGGAACATCTATCTAAAACTAGTGTTTTTTTTTCATCACATATTATAAATTGTAAAACTGAAATATGTAGTTAGCATAAAAGAAGATTCTAGTGTTCAGGTGTATTTTTAAGTGTTGCATACTGCATTGTTCCTGTTCCAAAGAAGGCAGGTACCTCTTCAGCTAATGACTACAGACCAGTGGTACTTACATCTCATATCTAGAAGACATGTGAAGGACTGGCCCTGGACTGTATGAGTCCCCTTGTGGTAGACCATCTGGTCCCACTGCAGTTTGTCTATTGGACAAAGATTCTAGTGGATTATCTATCTGCTCCACAAGGCTTATTCTCACCTGAATGAAGCTGGCAGCTCTGTGAGGATTATGTTTTTTTGATTTCTCCAGTGCCATCAATACCATCCTAGCCATCCCTATTAGGAGGCAAACTCAGAGATTTGCAGGTGGATGAGCCTATGGTGTTCTGGATAAGGACTGTGCTCTTGATATAGATGTGAGTAACAATGGAGAATTACACAGAATAGTCCTGTCTCTTTTTCTGTTCACTCTGCACACCAGATCATGTCACTTACAGAAATTCTCAGATAATTCTGTACTTATAGGATATATTAATAAAGGTGATGAGACAGAGTATAGGAGTCAGGTGGTGAACTTTGTTTCTTGGTGCAAAGAGAATTGTATGTGCCTTAACATCAGCAAAGCTAAGAAACACACAAAGCCTGGTTTACTCAAGCATTGTTTAAAGACTGGCTCCTGAATTGTTTTATACCTCAAGCTTATGAACATTGCTTGGAGAGAGTCAAGTCAAGTCAAGTTGGGGAGCATGCACTGGTACAGTGTGTTGCCGCACCCACCACACGACGAAACAGTTCAGGATCCCGGTTGGCAACCCCCCAGGCAGACACGTAGTTCAGTCCCACCCACCAGAAATTACCCTCTATTTACTGTAGCCAGGTGTTACGTGGGCAACCCCTTGGCCTGGTCCCCAACAATGAGGATCCTAAGAGCTGGATCACACTCAAGTAATCATGCCACATGGCCATAGTACCGTAACTGACGCTCCCTCACAATGCAGGTAATGTGCCTCATTTGGGACTCCATGAGTAACCACTCATTTGACACAAAGTCAAGCCAACAGTACCCAAGGATTTTCCGAAGAGACACAGTACCAAAGGAGTCCAGTCTTTGTCTCAGGTCACTGGATAGCGTCCATGTCTCGCAACCATATAGCAAGAGAGTAAGCACCAGGATTCTAAAGACTTGGATCTTCTTTCTTTTGCATAGATATCGGGAGCACCACACACCTCTTTCCAGTGACCTCATGACCCCCCCCATGCTCTCCCAATCTGTCTACTGACTTCGTAGGAAGAGTCACCAGAAACATGAATGTCATTGCAAAGGTAAGTAAACCATTCAGAAAAACACAACAGTATGTTTTTTACATTTATAAGACACTATTTCTATTTTTTTCTGAAGCTATAAATGTTTAACTCTCTTTTGTTGGTTTTCTATTATTTTCCCCTTTTCCTGTGTAGTTTGCTCCCTTCATTTATCCCTAATAGTGACAATTAACAACCAGCATAGCAGACACCTGGGATGATGAAAGCTACAACGACTTCAGTGCCAGACCCACTAGTTGGTAAATAATCAATTAAATAAACAGAACACATGGAAAAGAAGAATGAAAATTAGGTTGAAAATACTGTTAACAACTTAAAAAAAACTACATACTGTATTCTCCATATAACTGCTTAATACATTTTAATAAAAAATCTACCAAACATAGTTTGTACTTTCTATATTGACTCCAAAACACGGAAACTGAGAAATGATAACTTACTTAATTAGGCTAAGAGTCCAATGAAAAACAGAAGTTGGTTGGAACAAAAACCTGCAGCCACAGGGGGTCCCCAGGATCGAGTTTGGGAAACACTGGTTTAGACAGTGGAGCTCCACTTGACAGCAAATCAGATTGTAGCTTTACGTTACATGGTTAGACAGCAGAGAAAGCTGGATAGCCAATGAGATTGTCACAAGACTTTGTGGGTACTTGCTCATTGTAAATTCCCTAATTCTGTGTAGAACATATGTATGTTTTTATGTTTGGGCTTAGAAAAATACAAGAAAACAGACTTTTTGTGTGGAGAAGCATAAGAGAGAACACAACAAAAAATGAACAGTTAAGTGCTTTTTTAATGTGCAAAACTCTCTATTTTAGCGGATAACATTATTAGTAATGCTAAATACCATATAGTTCTCATTTATTCTTTTAAAATATAGCTTCAATTAATTTAATTTCCTTTTCCAATATAATTTAATTTCTGCCTTACATCTTGACATTTAAATCTTTACTCTTTTTTTTTGTAAACTGATGCATTTCAAACTGGGCATCAAACAATAATGAGTACTAGTAGTATTAGTAGTAGTAGTTTTGTCAAAGGTCACTATGATGTTCAATCATACTTGTGCATTTTATTTTCAGATGTACAATTTTGTCATCAACAACGGACAAACACCAACTATGACCCAGTGCACAAAATGCTGCAGTCTTTATCACTGTCCATTGCGTCCTCTGGACAACTATACTACAAAAAACCTTTCACAGGCACAACTACAATTTGAGGGACACATTAAAAAAGCAGTATTAACCACAAGTAAGAAGTTATTTTACCATAATTTAGAAAATATGTCAGCTTCTGTGTATAGTGGTATTGACTGTTGTTTTCTTTTTCCAACTTTTGAAAAATGTTTATGCAGTTTGGATTGCAGCCAAGTATCTCACTATGATTGCTATTTGTGCACAAAGACAAGAACATCAATGTTATGTTTTAAAAGAAGTGTGGCAAGTTTCAGGTCAGTGTAATACCACTGTATCAATTATCATGTAACTGTTTTATGAGTAGGTCTTTTTGGAAGTTGTATTGCTAAAAATTTTATGAAATGAAAAACAAAATATATGAGACATTCATAATTCCACTGAGTACTCTTTACATTGAACAAACTGTAAACAGGATGTGTTTTTTGAGGATAGAAAGATGGACAAGTATTTATTAATAAAAAGTAAAAAATGCCCATCTTATCTCTGCAATCAAGTGTTATTCTAAGGCCTTTATCGGAGACATAAGCAGAACTGAACTGTATAATGTTTAAAACAGGACCTGAACAAGTTCCTGTCTGAACTGCAGTGTAAAACAAGACTGTGACTTCATGCATAAGACCTAAGTAGCGGTGACAATAAAAGGAGTCCGAGTAGAGGTGAGTTATCTGTACTCCGGTGGTTCAGTGACTGCGACCCACTCAATAAGCCTGTTTTTCTAAGTTTCTTTTTTTTTCTCTCTCTTACTCTTCTTTGTTGTAAATATGCATATACTGTTTGAGTTGCTTTTTTCAGATATTTCAGGACACCTAATTTTACTTACAGATAGTGTGGTGGTGTTGTTAGAATGTTCTCCTTTTGTAAAATATTACATTGTTTTTTTGAGAATGCTGTTTCTTGGTTTTGTGTGTTTATAATGTACAAATGAATGTTTGTGAAATAGTTCACTGGAAGCTGTTGTCTGATTATGAACTTTACACTAAAATAAATAAAATAGGAGTCTGTTTTTACCCCCAAACACTGCCCCAAAGAATATTGTTTTTCTGATAAAGCAGTTAGGATCTGCTCGTTTTGTCACACACTAATTTTTGTTATGTTTCAATAGCATTATAGATATCTTGAGCCTTTTAGAGTTATTTATTCCAATTAATTTCAGACTTGAATACTTTTCATAAAATAACTAGTTATCAGTCTCATTATAACCAAATATTTGTAAAGGTAAGCTTGAAAAATAAACATTCATTCAACATGGACATGTTTTAGTAAATGACAGTAACTACAATAAAATGAAACTGAAGTGTGTCACATTTCCAGACATATAATACTTTATGCTTTATAGTGGGGCAGTGCTTAAAAATGGCACACTCCAAGATTTCAGCCAAACTATGCAATTAGACAGAGTTGTCCAATTTTCTCATTTCAATTCCAAGTTGCTAATGTGCTTCTCGCTACATTTGTCCTTAATACAAATTACAGACCTGTATTGTTGATTAACAGATTCCAATATTAAACATTTAGGCTAAAGTTTTACAGCTAAATGCATTTCTTAATGCTAAACATCTCTATTTACTCTGGCATGGGGCCAGTACTAGCTGGGCTGGTTTTCCCTTTGGTGGTTTGGTTTTGAAGGAAAAGGATCAGCGTGTGGAAAAGGTGCTACACTGAGATGGATGGAAAGGGATCATCAGATACGTAGACCCCACTAGAAATGGGATGAGATGAAGAGGAAGAATAAGACTGTTGATGAACAGATAGTCATCAGCCACCAGCCAATGACACCACATAGCTAGTAAGTTATAGCATTAAACTTCACAGAACATTGCTCCAGAGTATGCACAAGAATATAAATTAATTAAGAACTATCACCCATTAAAGACTGAGTTATATCATTTGCGATAACAATTACCCTATCAATATACATGCATACATTGTCAGACGTGTTCATTCTAATTCAGGGTCACAAAAGCTACAGCCTATCCTTTTAGCACTGAACATAAGACAGAAAGGAACCCTGACCAGGGGGTCAAGCCCATCAGAGGGCCCACTCCGGCACATACCAAAACTCACACAGGGGTCAATGTGGAATAGCCGATTTACTTAACCTGCAGAGAATGTGAGAGGAAAACCATAACAAACCAGCACAGTAATCAAACCCAGATCACTGTGTATGTCAAGTGGCAGATTGTCTGCTGATCATATTACTTTTAAAAAGGAGAAAAATTACTTGAAAACTACCATTTCACTTGGCAGTAAAACTTGATGTTCTATTATAGAAAATACTCAAGATAGTCCCCTCTGGGATTATTAAAGTGTATGAAAAAACAACAAAACAGATGGATGACCTTGTGACTCTCAACTGATTTGACATTTGGAAGCTGAATTCTGCTTACCATAGGGCATGTCAAGACTTGGTATACAGCCCCTACCATGAGAAGTTAGTTATGAAAAATGTCAAATTGCTATAAACTTTTAAATGAAAGAACAACGTTTATTGCATTAGAAAATCTGTCTGAATGAATTCAAGTGAGTGTGGCAGTCTTATGTTTAAAGTTCCCATACTGAACAGCACTTTCAAAATTAATTGGATTAGGCAAATTCCATATAGTCCAATTTCTCAGTGGAATTTTGACCCCAATCTTATCTCTAAAATTGGTACACTTAGATTTTTATTACTTGGCAAATATAATAATGATAATAATAAATTATTATTATTATTATTATTATTATTATTATTATTATTTTACAACTTTCATAAATGCTTACCTCTTGATTTCCTGGTCACTAATGTTTAGATAAGATTTCTCTTTGAATTTTTTTTTCATCTGGAATAAAGAAGATATCCTATACAAAATCTTGATCAATGCTAGTTAACGTAAAAATAATATTTTATTAGTCACTAGCAAAATACCCAGCGCTCCGCAGCGGCGAAGTACTGCCTTCAAATTTTTATTAAGAAGAAAATTAAACCTTTTTAAACTGAGGGAAATATACCAATAATTATTTGTTATGGATCTCTTTGTATACCACATTGTGAGTTCGGCCCTCTGGTTGTAATATGACCAAGCTGTGCGCTGAGCTTACTCTTGAGCATGCGACATACAGTTGGCAATGTGAAAAGTAATCTTGTTTCAAATCTCACAGCTTGGATTGCTGCTGTCATAATCGGTTGGAGTTTCGATTATGACAGTATTTATAGGACTTGTGTTGAAGTGACATTCGGCATCTGTCAAGTGTTGTAAGTATACAACCGGTTTCATCGATAACTTCACATCCAGCTTTTGAGAGTTTAAACATGCATAAACATCAAAGTGTCCACTACTGAAATCGTCACCTGTGAATCTAAGATGTTTAAGAGGCATTGGTGGTTGTGGAAAGGTGTAAAATATTTGGCCATTTCGGTACACTTGAAAGCAACAACCGAACAATTCAGCGGCAGCCATCAACTCACATGCAGATCCATAGGTGAAGGGCTTAAGCATTTCACTCTTATAGTGCTCCTGTGTAGTATAATTATCACCTGTACCATCATCAGTCCACAACTTGAACCTGTCCCAGTCATTCAATACATAAGACACAGTTCCTCCTGATATCAAGAGTGAGCCTGATATGGCCGTGCAATATGTAACAAAGAGAATGTAAAAGGCAGGTGCCTTTTGGCATGGAAACCACTCAGTAAGTGACAGTTCTTTGATCGATGGTGATCACCTCGATAGACATGTTAATGGGGGTACGGTTGGAATGATAAAGGAAATGGGTACCTGAACAATGTAAAGTGAGTGTAAAATATCTACACAATAACTATAATCGTAATAAATGAACAATAAAACAGCTGAGAAGCCGTGGATTAAATAAAAAGGCTGTAGTTATCAGCAGGGAGACGTGAATCCCGTGGCGAAGCAAGGAAGGGAATGTAGAGACTGGAGCGACGGACGGCCTTATATAGGTAGGCAGCCAACAACATGGGAGGCATTGGGATGGGGGACCCAACACTGCCTCACACGGTGACCGAGCTGCAGGCTATGGACGTATATATGTACGTAAGTAGGATTCAGTTAGCGTTGGAAACCTGGGTACCAAATTTCTTGAAGATGGGCCCATAAGTAACAAAGACCATTGAGAAGTTCAATATGGCGGCCGACAGTGGCATCATACCACCGAAATAAGTACCAAATTTCAGCCTTCTACGTACACGGGAAGTTGGAGAATTAGTGACATTGGAAAGTCCAATATGGCGGCCGCCAATGGCGTCATACCATCGAAATAAGTACGTACATTGGTTTCGGTTAGCGCAGGGAAGCCGCCTATCAAATTTCGTGAAGATGGGGCCATAAATAAGAAAGTTCAACATGGCGGACATTGTCAACCTTTATCGACCGTTATGACTGTTGCGTGTAGAATTTCAAAATGAAACCTACTTAACTTTTGTAATTAAGCTGTAAGGAATAAGTCTGCCAAATTTCAGCCTTCTACCTACACGGGAAGTTGGAGAATTAGTGATGAGTGAGTGAGTGAGTGAGTGAGTGAGTGAGTGAGTCAGCCAGTCAGTCAGTCAGTCAGTCAGTGAGTCAGTCAGTGAGTCAGTGAGGGCTTTGCCTTTTATTAGTATAGATTCAACTTTTAAGTTCAAAGGCTATATAATTAATCTGATTTTTTACTACTTTTTAATATTCTGAAATATCCTAAGCAGTTTCCCCCTTAACCCCTTTTTATATGATACAGTAGATAAATTCATCCTTTAGAAACAGAAAGATTATTGCCCTCTTCCAGTATAATATAGGGATTATTTCTTATATAATGGCTAATTTTTTATATAATGGCTAAGTGTTTCTTGCAAATATAAAATGAACAAATGTTTGGTTTTTATCAAGGAAATATTACACACACACACACACGTACTGTATATATTTATATTGCGACAGATAGCCGGGATACTTGCCCAGCCGGGATGTCCCTCTGATGGAAGGACCAGGGGAGACAGCATTTTGTGAGGTACAACCTCCCCATGGAAACTAGAGTGCAGCCATGGATTTCCACTGGGCACGCTGGTAGTTGGAGTTTGGTGCAGCCCTGTTGGGTTCTGTTGGAGCCGCCAGGGGGAGCTGCAGAGACTTTTCTTAATCTTCCATCACATCTCTGGGTGATTCCAGATAACGATAATGAACTACCTGGACCACTCCATGAGCAACATAAAAGGGGCCACTTCCCTCCATTTGGAGAACTAGAGTTGGGAAGTAGAGGACAAAGCTTGTTTAGAGAGGAGTGGAGGCAGCAGAGAAAGAGACCACAATCATCTCTACATTTATTCTAGGAATGTACCTTTAATAATAATAATTATCATCATATTTTTTACAATTATAGCACATTTCACATGCTCAAAGTGCTAATGCAAACAGTTTTACTATGGTTTTAACTTAAATTTATTTTTTTCTGTTCTTTAGAGATGTAGTGCTTAAAGAAATCTTGTTTTGCTTGCAAAATATCACAGTGGAAAATGTAAATTTAATGACAAATGAAATATTTATTAAAGATGCCAAGCAATATATTTGTTAAAACCGTGAAACATTTTTTATCAGTCATTATTTACTTTGTTGTATTTATTTTTCATTGCTTTTTATGTTTTACTATCATTTTCTGATCATAGTTTTAATGAAATAATTTTAAAAAATAATGACATAGGGAACATATTTTTTCTGGATGTTAGCCTAATAACAGAGTAGAGAAAAATTTATTTTGATAGCTACTTGTTATTTCATGGAGGGCCATTAATTGTAAATAAAACTTTAAATTTGACAGCCTATTTTCTCTTGAGACGTCAGTTATTTGCACAAAGATATGTGCATTTTGATCAGTGGAGCAGAGTTATGGAGGTCCACAGCTAGACACTCTTGCAAAAATGACAAAAACCTAAAAAAAAAAAAAGTTCAATTACAAAACATTTAATAGCAATAACCCAAACTACTCTTTTACATTTCCCCCACTCACCTTTCACTACTTTGGCACCTTCTTCCTTCTGACCAGCTAAACTCTTGTTGCCCATTGCCTCTAAACTCTCTAATCAAAGGAGGCAAGGCCTTTTTTCACTGTGCCCCAACTACCTTCTGAATACCCTGCTGTAATCTGGGGTCCTGGCTGACATCCTCACTGTCTAGTGTCACATGAGTAGAACTCCCTAATAGTGGCCCCAGAGATCCTTGCACGTTAGGCTCACATCGAAGGTGTACTGGAGAGGACCAGATTGGTTGCACACTGCCTCCTAGTGTCTTACACTGATCAGCCACAACATTAAAACTACCTGCCTAATATTGTGTAGGTTTCCCTAGTGCCACCAAAACAACTCTGTTGAGACATGGACTCCACAGTACCTCTGAAGGTGTTTTGTGGCATCTGGCACCAAGACATTAGTTGCAGATCCTTTAAGTTGCAAGGCGGGGCTTCCATGGATTGGACTTATTTTTCCATCACATCCCACAGTGGTTTAATCAGATTGAAATCTTGAACTATTTGTTGTGTTCCTCCAATGACTTTTTAGCCATTTTTGCAGTCAGGGAGGGTGCATTATCTGGGTGAAAAATTTCACTGCTATCAGGAAATATCATTGCCATGAAGGGGTGTTTGTTGTCTCTAACAATCTGATGGTAGATAGAACATGTCAAAGTGATGTCCACTTGCATTCCAGAACCAACTGTCCCCAATGGCTTGCCTTCTTCTCATATTGCATCCTGCTGCTATTTCTTCCCCAGGTGAATGGCACATATGTACCCGACCATCCACATGATCTAAAAGGAAATATGCTTCATCAGGCCAGGCCACCTTCTTACATTGCTTCATGGCCCAGTTCTGAGGCTGACATGACCATTGTAGGAACTTTCAGTGGTGGACAGAGGTCAGCATGGGCATTCTGACTGTTTGCGGCTAGGCAGTCCCATATGCAGTAAGTTGTGACACATTTCTCTCATGGCCAGCATTAAGGTTTTCAGTAATTTGTGGTATGGTAGCTCTTCTGTGTGATCAGACCAAAAAGGCTAGGCTTCGTTCCACATGCACATCAATGAACTTTTGACACCCATGATCCAATCACCAGTTCACTGGTTGTCCTTCCTTAGGCATCTTTGGTAGGCATTAACAATTTCTTACTGGGAACACCCCCCAGGACCTGCCGTTTTGGAGATGCTCTGATCCAGTCGTCTAGGCATTACAATTTGGCAGCTATTCCATTTCCTGGAAGATCATCAACTAGTGGAGATTTCCAATGACTGTTGTCTTGTCCAGGCCAAGCTGCTCCAACAAGTTCAGCTCAGGAGCAGAACACAAGATGCTGAAAGATGTCTAAAAACCCCAGTATTCCATCATGGAACCCACACATATCTCTTGTCACAACTGATGTCAAAGTTTATGTGTCTACCATTAGAAAGAAGATGCACAAATTAGATCTATTTGGGAGGCGTGCCAGGAGGAATTATTTGCTGTCCAGAAAGAACATCAGAGCAAGACTAAGGATTGTCCATGAACTCCTGGTCAGACTTATAAGACTTGTGTACACACAAAAAGTCCCAAATGTGCTTATGCAACATTCCTCGCTAAAGTCATTGTTTATTACAGTAAAGAGAACTTGATGGTAGGACTTGTGTATGCAATATTTTGGAGAAAGTAGGAAATGATCAAATCCTTGATCATGCAGGAGAATGCAGCATAGGTCTGTCTTTCTGTAGCATTACAAAACTACATCTATTTCTACATATAGAGAATGTTTGAATTGGATGTGCTATCATAAGCAACTGTGGGGTTAAACACCATCATGTCACACTTGTGTCATATATATTACCCAGGATCTTCTTACATTTCTTGGTGGTCTTCGAGATGTCTTTGGACTTTAACACCAGGATCATGAGCTGAATGAAGATCCTACATATGTTTTAGTTTGGGACAATGTCAATTTACACCATGCTGAACAGATAAGAGAATGGTATAACATTAAAGAGTAATTTATCAATGTGTACCTGCCACCGTACTCCCCTTTCCTCAACCTGATAGAGGAGTTTTTACCTACATGGCAGTGGAAGGTATATGACAGACAACCTACAGCAGGGTAAATCTCCTACAGGCCATGGAACTGGCCTGTGGTGACATAAGTGTGGAGTTGTTTCGAGGGAGGGCTCTTCTCCCATTTCCTGGTGAGGGAGAATATAGCATGTGACATTGATGAAGTGCTGTGGCCTGACCCAGCCCAAAGACGTGATGAAGCCCAATGACCAATCATTTTTTTACAGTCCTTTGATTTTGCACCATTTACAGCACATTATAGGCTGTGGAGTGTGGTGTACTTCTCATTTACAGTATGGAAAATTCTGTCTTTTGTAGTACTTTATTTTGCTTTATGTGCAGTATATTCTGAATCCACTGAGTTATGAAATTTCTTTTCTTTGTTTTTTTTTTTTTTTCCAGAGATTTACTGCATTGTAAATAAACTTTTCTCCTGGAGCTATATGCCCTGAATATAGTGTTTTTAATTTGTTGCTGTAGTGTGTAATACTGTAATTGCTCAGTAGTGTTTATGTATTAACCAGCTTAGTGCATGATCTGAAAACAGTGTTTGCTTTTGAGCAAAGATAATATAGTTTTGAGAAGATTGTTTGATTTTGCAAGATGAGTCAAAGGTTTTGTGAGTGTAGCTTAAATGTTTGGGTTTGTACTTAGTGTTTTGAGGAAATGTGTTTTAGCAATTCAGAAAAACTGTAAAAGGTTTTATTGTACAAAATACCTTACAAAAGGTTTCTTTGTAGTCAAAGCACAATTCCCTTTTCTCTCCTTTTTTTCTTTTTTCTTTCCCTCCACTCCTCCCAGGTGAGGTTTGTTCATCCTCCACATCCTACTCCAGCTCACCTGGATGAAGTTGAGCAGCTTCTTTTATCTTGGTTCTGGTAGTACTTTTGGTGCTAGGACATAGCCTGATAGAAGTAAACACCCTGGAGCATGTACATATCTCTATATAATGTTTTTATGTTCATGCTATATTTGCAATTATTGTAATGTATATTGCTCTTTATTATTAAAGTGTAAGTGAGAGTATTACATTTTTTTTACAATTGTTTAAGCACAATCTTGAAAACAGGTCTCATTTTTCAAAATACTACGCACAATTCACGCAAACAAATGCAAGAGTAGCAGAACACCTGAGATTGTTGGGAAAATAAAACACTTCATTCAAAACCATGCATTAATACATAAAAACTCAATTACAGTATGTGACCAAATGGCACACACATGATTCATAAAAACGCACTTCGTTTCAACCAGTTAAGCATTGCAATGATCAATGTAAAACACTTTTACAGTTTTTCTTAATTGCTAAAACACTAAAACCTATTGGCTGAAGAAAGTTCTCAGTTGCCTGACCTCATTTAGCTAATTGTGCAGTCCATTGTCAATACCTTAAACCATTTCACATGGTAAAACACAATATGCAGATCTTACTTAGACTTTTCAGCAAAACTCTAAACACATTCTCAAAACACATTCTACACTCTAACGTCATCCATACTGGTAAACACAAGTAGCAACGCTCAAATACAATTAGAGAAAACATGTCATTGATTGAACACAACCATCTCAAAATTGATGTCACCTGTTTCAAATGATGTGACACAACCAATATAAGCCAGTTCAGAGAGCAAACAGGTTGTTGAAGGTAGAAAGGAGAAAGTCTGAGCATGGATAGAAGAAACAATGTGAGAGGACGAGTGCGTATGTGAGGTGGGCGACGACGAGGAGGAGGAGGAGGAGGAGGACGACGACGACAAGAAAGAGGAAGAGGATGAGGAAGAGGAAGAAGAGGAGGGCGAGGAAGAGGAGGAGGAAGACAAAGAGTGGAAATATCTGATGAAATTCGAGCAACAGTCATAGACCATGTTCTTGTCCATGGACTGACAATGAGGGAAGCAGGACTAAGAGTGCAACCCAATTTGAGCCGATTTTTTGTGTCCACCATTGTAAGGACGTTCAGAGAAGAGAACAGGTACAGTATACTACTCTATTTTTGTAATTGCAAATTTACTGTACTACACTATATGCAACTTTTTCAATAGACATTTGTAAATTTCATCACTGTATGTATAGTACTGCATGAATATCTGTTGTAACTGCACATCTACTTTTTGTAGAATTGCGAGGCTGCCACATGCAGGTTAAAAGGACGGCTTTATTCACTCAAGAGCAAGAGGCCGTTATAGTGGGCATGGTCCTTCAAGATAATGTAATACGACTCAGAGAAATCCAGGAACGAGTGATACAAGACAACACACACTTCCAGGGAATCAACAGTGTGAGCATTTCCACAATTGACCGTGTCCTCCATCGTAACAGGATGCGAATGAAACAAGTATACAAAGTACCCTTTGAGCGCAACTCACCAAGGGTGAAAGAACTGCAAGCTCAGTATGTGCAAGTAAGTGTACATTCAGAAACATTTACTGTAATCCAGATTTTCTACAGTACTAACACATACTATGTGAATGACATTACTCTTCAGTACATACAATGTATGTGAATCAGAAGTGCATACAGTAGGTTTAATTGTACTCTACAGTATAGCACTGTCTCTGTATGACTTACTAAATTCTAAATGCAGTATATTGTATTTCTACACAGGCAATATTTGACTTGGAATCCTTGGACAGACCCCATGACTTCATCTTTGTAGATGAAGCAGGCTTCAATCTAACAAAGAGGAGACGGAGAGGCCGAAACATCATTGGACAGCGGGCCATTGTTGAAGTCCCTGGTCAATGAGGCGGCAATGTCACCATCTGTGCTGCTATTAGCAACCATGGTGTTCTACATCACCATGTTACACTCGGGCCATATAACACCCAGCACCTTCTAAGATTTATTGCCAATCTAAGAGATTTTATTTGAGCTGCAGGTTCAATACCATCAGGGTCAAGAGCTAAATGAGAATCCCATTCCCATCTATGTGATAGTGTGGGACAATGTCAGTTTCCACCGAGCTGCTCCGGTAAGGGAATGGTTTAACATCAATGAGCAGTTTATGAACTTGTATCTCCCTCCATACTCGCCTTTCCTGAATCCGATTGAGGAGTTTTTCTCCTCTTGGAGATGGAAAGTGTATAATAGACAACCCTACACCAGAGTAAGTCTTCTGCAAGCCATGGATTTAGCTTGTGGTGATATAGGTGAGGAATCATGTCAGGGCTGGATACGGCACACAAGAGGCTTCTTCCCCCGTTGCCTCAGGAGGGACAATATTGCTTGTGATGTTGACGAAGTACTCTGGCCTAACCCAGCCCAAAGACGAGAAGAAGCAAATTGATCACGTTTACTCCTTTGATTTTTGTCCCTTTTAGTATTATATACTGTAGTACAGTGCATTGTATGCAGTTTACTGTACAATGCACAAATTGTATGGCCCAAAACATTGAGATTAAAATTTGTTTCTCCCTGAGAACTATATGTTTTGAACAATGTGTTTTCTGTTTTTTGTTGTATTGTTTACTGACTGCTTGATAGTGTATATCATTTTGATCACTTTGTTTTTGATTTGAGAGCAGTGCTTGATTTTGAACACAGGTAAAACTGTTTTTAGGCGAAAGTTTCATTTTGCAAGAGGAGTCAGAGGTTTTGTAAATAGTGCTTGAAGATAAGGTTTTGCATTTAATGGTTTCAGAAAATGGAGCAAGGTTTCAGAAATTGTGTTTTAGCAATTGAGAAAAACTGTAACATTTCTACTTTTCTCATGATAAAGTTTGGGCTTGATTTTTCTTTTTTAGAAATATTGTTAGGGCTAAATATATATCAATATATTGAAAGCAACACACAAAGCCATAGTGCATTCTGATGAATATCTATTTCTCTCTACAATCAATCATCCATACAGGTGCAATTTGCACTGAAAATGAGGACAGAATATATTCTACACAAAACAAATATAGTACATACTATATAAACACAACAAAAAATGTGTAGAGAAAAAAAAGACACCATCTCTTCATCTTGCTGAATCTGACCAGAGAACCTCATCTACATCATGGGATATTTTCTTTCCTGCTAGACAACAAGGGAAAAATCTTTCTGCACGGTGAATCCATCCTTGCACATATCCAGCATCAATTTGGTCACAAGCTTCCTCCATGGCTTGAATGGGTTGTATTCTGGTATAGGGCTGGAGATCCTGATGCTGAAAAAACTCCTCAATGGGATTCAGGAAGGGAGAGTATGGTCGGAGGTATTGCACTAAAAATTGCAGATTCTGATGAATCCATGTTTAGACCACAGGACATCAGTGGAAAGACGCATTGTCCCAGATGACAATGTATCAGTTTCTGCTCTGCCTCCATGTGGCCTTCTGCTGTAACAATGTGGTGTATTGTATCCATAATTTGAGTATGTGAGCTGAATTGTAAGCACCCAGGTTGGCATGACGGTGGAAGAGTCCATTCTGTGTGATGGTAGCACACATTGTGATGTTACCGCCACACTGGCCTGGGATGTTCACAATAGGTCAGATGCCAATGGTGTTTCTCCCTCTTCTTCTTACGTTTGTAAGGTTGAACCCTACTTCATCTATGAATATAAATTCATATGGTACTGCATCAGCAATCATTTGCATTATTCTCTAAATTAACTCAAAATTGTTCAGTTCAGTACATCCCTACTATAAACATACATATTACTGTAAAAGATTCTGTATTTGTGGTGCAAAGTACTGAAGTGGCCAGTACTTACAATATCTCCACATATTCAAGCCGCAGGTCTTTTACTGTCTCAGAATTCGTTTTACATGACACTCTGTATAATAACTATTTCATCTGTAAATGATGTTTCTTAAGGATTCTCCCCAGGGTTGATAATGAGACCTGATGAATTTAGTTGAAAACTGTGCTGTCATTGAGGACATATGTTTGAATTTCTCTGAGAGCATATAGCGTTATTGGCAAAACCCACATTTACTTTTTGCTTGTTCATGTTTTATTGAGAATATGGGTCTCCTTCCTTCTTGATGTACTTGATCCTCAATCCTATGGAGACCAATCAATAAATATGCCAGTTGCCACAAAGTACTGATGTAGTACATGTAGTTGGCACTGTAGAGAAATTTTAGCGAAAAGTTGTTTTTCACCTCTGCTCCTGTTGAAACATCCGAATTACTGATGCAGCAGTATATCTGCTGAGATTAGGGCTAACTCTCTGTCCAGCCTCTCTCAGTGTCAAACCATGGTTTACCACATGGTCAATTAGTGTTGCTCTATAATCTCATTTGATTAATTTGGTCCTTCTTTTTCCACATCTTCCTTCAGGTCGATTTCCACCGTTCCTTCTGCCTACACCTCTTCCTCCACAGGCTCCCCTTCTCATTCTCACTCTTCCTCTTCCTCTCATTGCAATGTTTACTTCAATTTTGGTTAAAGATAGGTAAACTCATCTGTTGCCTTTTTATAGCAATTGCTGAGTTTTCAATAAAGAATCTACTTGTTCATCACGCCTGATGGTCATATTTAATAAGTTGGTTCATGAATGTGATATTTTGGAGGGTTGTGCCTTGAAATGGCAAAGATTTATATTAGATTTATGTGTCTAATGTAGAGAAGTGTGTTTACTGTTTTCCAAAATATTGTAAGTATTGTTTTGCAAAAAGTGTGTGGCTGAGAATGTGCTTATGGCTCATTACATATCAAACAAACCAGCACCCACGCAGTTCATACTGAAAAAATTCTGGAAAAATTACCAGGTGTACACATGTTAGTTAGCACATACCCTGTATTTTTTTTTTGATGTAAAATCAATGCTTTCCAATATACAGACAGTTTACTGAGGGAAGGGGGAGTATCGATTTTATGCAGACTAATTTTATCATTTATAAATTTCAGAAGTCCATAGCTCAAGAACTAAACCACCAAACAGGCTCAGACTTTACACTCTGGTACATTAATTGGTAGAATATGTGAAACAATTAAAATATTTAGTCCAGATGACCCTGCAAGATCAAAGCAGCCCCTTGAAATTAATTAGAGTTTTGAGCCTAGCATTGTTTAGGCCCCAAAAGCACATATTTGTAACCAACACAGACTTCTGATTTTTTTTTCCTTATTCAGATAATTTAGTTTTTCTGAAAAAGCAATAAACAGAAAAATAACTGTATCAGGGTTTGAACAGCAGAAAAATAATTTTACATTTCAGTTTCAGAGCACCCTAACAGCATGTGGGAATATGTAGTGTGACAGATAGGGGGCGCTGTCGACCCCTGAACCCTCATACAACATGCTCAGACACCAGGTAAAAGTCCCAAGAATTGACTTTCATATTTTTAATTGTGCACAAAGCACCTCCACCTCCACTATACTTCCAATAATAAACAATAATAATAATCAATAATACAATTCACAATCCTCCAATCCACCAAGCAGCTCAGTCACCCTTCCTCCCAACTTGGCTCTCCTTGCTGGGGTTTCCCAGAGTCCTGTATAGTCCTTGACCCAGAAGTGCTTCTATCTCTCAGTCCAAGTGATTTTATAACACTTCCGGGTCAGGTGAAAACTCCTTCTTTTCTTCAGCCCGGAAGTACTTCATCTCTCCCGTCCCTGTGACTAGGGAGTATTTCCGGGCTATATGGAAAATATAAATCACTGTGCCTCCATGCAGCGTCCCCTGGCTGTGGCAAGGCTGTGAAGTAAAACTCCAATGTCCATGATGCCCTCCTGGAACTTGGGGCCCCTCCATGTTGCAGGAAGGACTCATATCTAGTGGTGCGGGGTTATTGGCTGGGATCAACTGCCGGCCATATATCACAGCAGATAATTTTAAAAAATATTTTTAATTTATTCTGCATTGTCCATTCTTTTTTAAAACACAAACCTTACTTTTCTTGTACAAATTTTTCATGTTTATTTTCCATCCTAAACATAGGCCGCATGTGTCATGTGTCAATAACAGTAATCATTAAGTTTTCAATCAGTAAATAATCAGAAATTTCAAACTTTTTTTCATGTGAAATGACGATGTCCTATCTCATGTTGCTGAACAGAGAATGTGATTCCCCATTGCCAAACGAGTACCTGGTATTTGAGAATACCACTATTACATTCCTACAGAAGATGGCAAACTCAAAGTCAGCCAGGTGTCTGGTGAAGACAGTCAATTGACTGTCCAAATATTCACCACTTAAGCAGCAGCTGAGATCCTGCCCTCTCATGATCATACTCCTGATGGATCAGATGCGTCCCTCACATCAGACCAGTGTCCTATTTGAGGGTATGTTGGCTGCATGTATGATGAAAAATATTGGACTGGTGTGATTCATGACAAGAGGAAAGTGGAATCAGACACCCTGATGTTTCATTAATCCAAAATATCCTGCACAGTTTTTCCATTGGCCATCTAGAGATGATATTTGTTGAGTGCCATTACAGTGTGTCATTGCACTGCTTAGTGCAACTACAGCGGGCAGTGGGAGGAAGTACTCCATCTTGATCTCAAAGGCAAAGGTGCCCTACACTCTACACTTTGAATGAAACAGAAATGACATGGGTCACATTCCAACTGCTGCAATACCAAAATGTTAACAGTTTATTGCAGCGTTACAGGTTACCACTTAATTTTTTGTGCACTACTTTTTTTAGTATTAGAATATTGATGTTCTTATAAAACAATTATATCATTATATTCTACTCAGTTTAAAGAAGACATGAAACAATAAAATGTGTTTTTGATGCCTTACAGATACCACAGCTAGATGCTCTCAGTGCAGAGGAACTGGATAAACCTCAGACACTCTCAGAATTACTAGAAGCTATAAACTCCCTTCAAAGTGGGAAAGCAGCAGGTACTGATGGCTACTCTGCTAAATTTTATAAAAAAATTTTCAATTAAGTTAGCTACTCTATTATTAGCAACCAGATGCAATAAAATTCTACCTTAAACTTTTCACCAAGCATAAATTGCCATCTTTCCTAAGCAAAATAAGGATTTACTACAATGTGTATAATACAGACCAATCTCATTTCTGAATAACAATGATAAGATACTCTCCAAAGTTCTAGCTAGAATGATTGAGAAAGTACTTCCTTTGGTAATACCAAACCGGATTTATTAAAGACAGACACTTACAATATTTGATGCCTGTTTAATGTAATATATTCACCCATAAAGTCTAACACCCCGGAGATCTATTTAACTTTGCATGCACAAAAAGCATTTGATATGGTTGAATGGGACTACCTATTCACCATATTGCACAAATTTGGGGTTGGCCCAAACCTATATGTATGGATCAAACTACTATATGCCAGTTTAGAAGCTTCAGTTTGTATTAACAACATTACTTCAGATTACTTCAAACTAGAACATGGTAATAGACAAGGATGTTCCCTGTTACTACTGCTTTTTGCAATAGACATTGAATCATTGGCTGTTTACTTTTGAAATGCATATGAGATAAAGAGGATTATCCGAGAAGGACTTGAACAGGAAATATCACTATATGCAGATGATATGGCACTATATACTGTATATCATGTGCTATATAAATAAATGTTGATTGATTGATTGATTGATATCAAACCCACAAAATTCTGGGTCTGCAGTCTTAACAGCACTAGCAGAATTTCAAAAAATATCTGGACTCAAAATTAATTTGAGTAAAAGTGTGCTTTTTCCAGTGAACTCTCTAGCATACAACATTAGATTGGACACCTTCCCATTTATCTTCACAGATAAGTTCAAATACCTAGGGGTAAACATCACAGATAAATATTAAACTCTTTTCCAACAAAATTTTGCTGTCTGCTTGGAATAATTTAAACAAGACATGAATAGATGGTTTACTCTCCATCTCACTTTAGCAGCGAGAATTAAAACTGTCAAGATGAAAATCCATCCTAAGCTTCTTTTTCTATTTCCAAGCATCCCCATACACATTAATAAATCATTATTTAAGAAATTACATTTGATCATAACCTAATTTATTTAGAATTCAAAACATCCATACATCTAAAGGTGACCCTACAACGACCTAAAGCAGAAGGTGGCATGGCTCTATGCAACTTTCAGCTTTATTACTGGGCAGCAAATATTCAAGCTATAAAAACTAGACATTGACACAAATAGAGGAACACACACAAGCTTGGTCCACAATAGAAATAAAATCCTGCAGTACTTCTTTTATATTCCTTGCTTTGTACCCCAGTAAATACAAGTTATCGTTAATATACTAACAACCCAATTGTCCTTCATTCACTCAGAATATGGAACCAATGTAGCTTTTATCTGTGGCACCTCAATACAATAACCTCTCAAACTTACACAGTTTTTATTGTTTGGAAAATGTATGAGATAAAATAATTTAGTGATTTGTACATAGATAATGTATTTGCATTCTACGAACAATTACATTCCAAATTTTGCTTCCCATCAACAGTTTTTCCACTCCATTTCCAAATTAGGAACATTGCAAAAACAAAATTTGCCCAATTGTCCTTACCTCCCACCTATTTCCACTCAAGAAGAAGTATTGATCAGTCTTGAAGACTATAATATATAAAAACATTTTAAAGTCCCTTCCTGTCAAAGATTCTAGAGTACAGTGAGTAAAGAATGTCTTACTCAACATTTCTGAAAAGGAGTGGAAAGCAGCCATGCACAGAATTCACTCTAGCTCTATATGTGCAAAACATACAATTATTCAACTTAAAATCTTTTATCGAACACATCTATCTTGATTAAAATTGTTAAAAATGTTTTCAAGGCAAGATCCTTTCTGCAAACGTTGCAATCGAACCCCAGCTTTACTGGGCTATATGTTTTGGGCATGCACCAAATTAACATCATTCTGGACCAAAATCCTTAAATGCCTGTCAGAGAGCCTTGGTGTCTCTATCACTCCTAATCCACTAACAGCTGTGTTTGGTGTACTCCTAGATGGGCTTAAAATGGAGAAGGACAAACAAACTGTAATTTCCTTTACTTCACTGCTAGCGTATAGACTTATCTTTCTCTCTGGAAGAATCCTTGCCCACCTCTTTTAAATGAGTGGGTAACTAATGTTATATACTATATGAAACTGGAAGCAACAAATTCCCACTTAGATCTTGCAGGATCTAATCAATAATTTTATAATGATGTTAGAATAAGCAATGGCCCTCCTTTTCCTTTTGGGTGGTGGTTGAATTGAATCTTGTCTTGTTAAGTTTGACTTGATTGTACAGAGTGCTACTTGCTTTTAATAAAAAACATATATATATATATATATATATATATATATATATATATATATATATATATATATAACTAGTGCTGTATTTAATGATAAAGCAAGTGGCTGTTGTTTTGGTGATTTATTTTTTTTCATTAATCCTATCCACAAGTTTGTGATGAAGAACTTGATTATAATCATGACTGACAAATGGTAAATTTAACCCATGTTTAGAATGGAAAATAAAAATGAAAGATTCACACAAGAAAAGTAAGACATGTCAAGGCCAAAGACGCAAAATATTTTTTTTCCATTTTTGAAGGTATCATCTGTACCAAACATTTTGATTTTGTTACTTACTATACCTATAAAGGTACCTATATGCAAAATTTGATCCAGATTGTTGGTTTAGTTCTTGAGATATGCTCTTTTGTAATTGATGAAAAAATAAAGCTGTGTCCTGTCCCAAAATTGGCTGGGTCTCAGAAAGTATTGATCTTACATCAAAACAATTTTGCAGGGTGTTGCCTGAGTAACATGGGTACACCTGGTAATTTTTTTAGAATATTTTGAGACCAAAGGATTTCTGGAAAATCAATTAATTCAACTTGGAATGACCCTTATAGTTTTGCAGATCTGAGATGAGTTCTTGCTCTTTGAATATCTGTGTTTTAATTTTAATATTTGTGTGTAAGCAATCGTAAAAAACTGTAAGAACGTAATTAAATATGGGCCCTAAAATAGCACATTTTACTTGGAGAAGATTCAGAAAATGCAATGGTTTTGGAGAAGAGTTATTGCAAACTATGTTTCAATTTCAGATGAGAACAAAAAACTGTTCTCTGATTGTTTTTTTAGAAAGGTGATAAGTTATTTTGTAAATAGTGGTCATAAGTCCACAGTAAAAATGTCAATAATCAGGTCTTAATAACGCCCCGGGAAACGCTCATCATTTTTCATTTTTAAAAAAAAGGGCAAGTCCATTTATGACACTGTGTGATGTTTGAACTTGCATGGCTGTAAAATCAATTAAATCTAGTTTTAGTAGTCAAGTAAAAAAAAAGTAAAAATACTGAACTTGTAAATGTCACTAGGTGTAAATTGGCATCCCGCTTGAAATGTCACAAATGCTTATCCACGCTCACTCTGTAATCCTCAGTTTGTTTACTGTTTTGAATGTTGTGTTGTTCATGGTCACTATTTCCACAAAACAAATTTATTCTGTTCCTAAAGTTATGTCTTATAACTAGAAAAGAAGGAGATATCATGTTAATTTATCAAATTCACCTAACATTCAAGATGTGGCTTCATAAATGGATCATGCAGCTTAATACTCAACATTGTGAAGTGTCCCATTCACTTTTTACCTACCATATTCTCCAGCTCTGACTAGAGATTAAAGAAAAAGGCTGATTTTGATTTGCATAAAGTTTTGTGAAACTGATCCTAAAACTAGGGCTGTAAGTGATACCACAATTGTGAAACACCAAGCTAACTAAAAATAATTTTTGGAAGGTTTACATTTTTGGGGTGGGTGGAAAATAAGGACTATCGCTCCCTCAAGCCTCTTTCACTGTTAACGAGCAATGACCCTTTCCATTTTCTAGATTCCTGCAGTTGAGCTTGATGATATGCAAGCTGTACATATTGTGAAGCTTTGAGTTTCTTTTCTGTCTCTAATGCATCCTTATGACAGCTCTGAGGCTAGGGATCTGCACTGGCAATCGGAAGGTTGCTGGTTCGAATCTCGTAAATGCCAAAAGAGACTCTGCTCTGTTGGGCCCTTAACCTGCAATTGCTGAGCGCTTTGAGTAGTGAGAAAAGCGCTATATAAATGCAAAGAATTATTAATCTCTGAAACTGAGTTTGGTGTTTATCACCCCCCCTCCCGATCTCTATTTAAATACTAAATGACAGGCAGACACATGCAGAATTAAATCATGTACAGTAAATGTTTCCAGACAAGGCTAAACACCTTTGCCAATGCCACAAATTTTGTTGCAAGGGGAAGCACAATTTGTTTGGCAAATTTTTATTAAGAATCAAAACACAGAATTTCACTGCAAATACAGTTTCACACACTGTGACCTTTTAACTTTCAAATTAATTTGGGCATTTGAACTTTTCTGAGATTTGCAATTTGTAATTCTCTCTTCAATATCTGATGAGAAAGGACATGCTTTGTATTAACAAAGAACAGTGTAGGGCAAGGTTACTCAAAGGTTTTATTAAGCACAGGGATATAATCTAAAGAAAAGATCATCTGCTAATTATTCTAAAATTTGTTCTGCTTCTAGCCAAGATTGTGACAGGCTGCCTAACTGACAAGGGGTTGCTATGAGTATAAAGGACACAAGTCTAACACATGACATGGGACTGTCATGCCATGGAGTTTACTTCAAAAGAGGAATCCACACAGGTAATGGGAAAGCCCCTCATAGTAAAGTTATGGGTATAAAGTTGTCAGATGTAATTTTTCTGTAGTTAATAAAACGTTAAACAAAAAGTAACTCAATGGGCACTAATGTGATGAAGATATCATAGGAAATGTCCAAAGGCCAGGAGAACCCCTCCATACTAGTGGATGGAAAAAGCAGGTTCCCTTATTGAACAGGTTATGCCTTCTGCAAATTATGATGGGTAGGTAAGGCACACGCGCTGATACACTGCATTGCTGCACCCACTACATGATGAACCAACTCAGGATCCCAGATTAGGACCCGACTGCAGCCATGCAATGGGTGACACCTCAGCACCACACTAGTTCAGATGGAATTGAACAGTGTGAGGTTTTTTTTTTTTATGGTGGCAGTGTGGTATAGGTAGGCAGTGTGTAAAATATCAACATTGTCAGTCCCTTTAATTACGCTCGGATAGTATATAGAAGCAACTAAGAACACTAATAGGGGGTTAAGTTACACTGTATGCTGTAGTCCAATATAGAGAGTCCAAGTCAAGGGAGGGCATGTGTCTAGTGTTGTTTTCTATATTACAGAAGAACTTAGCAGCACTAGAAAAAATCTAGAGACTAGACTGATTCAATGACTGAGTGGTATAGAGGAGAGACAGGTTAGGGGCACGCACTGATACAGTGCATTGCCACACCCTCCACATGACAAACCAACTTAGGATCCCAGATTAGGACCCAAGTGCAGTCATGCAACAGGTGAAACCACAGCACCACACTAGTTCAGATGGAATGGAACCAGTGTGAGGTTTTTTATGGTGTCTGGAGTGCCAATTCTGCCATCAACCCCAAGGCTTTTCTCGGCAGGTTGAAGGGCCTACTTGCAGGACTGGATGCAGGTTAACGTCATACCCAGGATGAAGCAATTGCAGGTTAAGGGCCTTGCTCAAGGGCCCAATAGATCAGTGTCTCTCTTGGCATTTATATTCAAACCGGCAACCTTTCGCTTGCCAGTGCAGATCCCTAGCCTCAGAGCCACCACTCCGCCAGCGCTGATAGGTGTGAGCCATAAGAAAACACTAAATGGGACGAACCTTTTGCAAATGGAGATTTAGACATGACATGGTTAAAGTGCTTAAAATTGTAATGGATTTAGTACAGTGGATCATAGCTGAACATGAATATAGGAAAGAAGTTGGAATCTTTTGAAGGCAAATTTCAAATAAACTTGTTTTATACACACAAAAAGCCATAGATACACAGAATAAATAATCAAGTATTATGAAGGCAGAACAACTTTAGGTACCTTTAAATCTCAGCTCAGTGTTATTTTGGAGGAATTGAGTAAAAAACTGGATTTGCGGATTTGTGGGACAGACTGACCTGTCCTTGTAAAAACTGTGATAATGATCTAGTTATAAATTGAAGCTCGCAAGTACTGAGTTTTCTGGGGTTTTAAAATGAAGGTCTCATCGTGCAGCCCCTGTTCATTCCCTATAACTGATTCATGAGATCATCCAGGCTTTAATCCCTGAGCTGATTTCTCTGCCTGGCAGTGCCAATTGATAAGGGAAGTGAGTATGGGCGTGGGCTAAATTGACAAGAATATAATGCTTTCAAGAAACTTTTAAGAGAAAAAGAATGTGAGATTTAGGGTGGAGATCGTGGGTAATTGCACGTCACTTGTGAGTCATTTTAAATGACAGGCAGGGAACAGACTTTGTAGTAGTCATCCCAGGGAGGGGAACTAAGGTTTGGGTTATCTTCTGTTTTATTGGATGTTTTCTTCTCCCTTTGATTATCCCCTTGTACATTTTATTTAATAAAAGTTATCAGTTTCAATGAAGAACTTGACTTTAGCAGTCTCTGCTTAGGGTTAGCATGGTACACAGAGCTATACCTTCCCCCTGAAGCCTTTATTATCACAAAGTAATTGTGTATATTTAAAAATATGGCCAAGCAACATGATTCAAATCTGATCGCTGTGCAGGACACGGGTAGCCGTTTAAAGAATTTTTTTTTTTTAAATCTCTTGGTTT
This sequence comes from Polypterus senegalus, assembly GCF_016835505.1. NCBI lineage: Eukaryota > Metazoa > Chordata > Cladistia > Polypteriformes > Polypteridae > Polypterus > Polypterus senegalus. The sequence continues at coordinate 75,057,473 of NC_053170.1, read as the reverse complement.
TTTTTTAACATTTTAACATCTGATGCTGTATGTCATGTTGGAGTTCTGAAACTCTTAAATGACTGCCTAACAGCAAAATCTTGTCAAAGAGGAGAATATGTTAAAAATGTATTAATTAGAAGTTTAAGTAAGTGAGAAACACTTTCAGGTATACACAGTTAGAGGCTCCAGATTGCTCACAGGTTAAAAAAAAAAATGCTTAAATATTATAGCTTGGAAACTGTCTGTTGAGTCGTGATTTAAAATGCAGTAGCATCTTTTCTCACAGCTTCTGGTTCCAGCTGTGAAATAAAAATAAGGCTATGGTAGTTCTTCATTATTGACAGGCCAGTCTCTGTTGCTCCATGCACAGACCCTAATAAATCTATTTAATATTCATTTTAAATATATTATTATATTAGGCATTACTGGAAAACCTCAGTGGAATTCAAGGTTCCATATCTCCATACACAATTATGTTAATTGTTGTTTGTTTTACTGCATTGCTACAGTTTATTCTTTTTTTTTTTATTGATTTCTTTGCAATTCTACATTTTGCTTTTTTATTTATTGCTAAAGCCCATTTGATTGATACTATGTTACTAATTAACTTTGAGATAATCTTTATTATAAAAATCTGTATATAAAGTAACGCTTTATTGAGATGATCAAACATCCTTTCCTTTTTAAAGATTAAAAAAGAAAGCTTACACACTTTGACCACTACAAACAAAACAACAGAAAAAGATAGTGAAATCTTGCCAGATCTTTTATTAATGACGCCAACATTGCCTTATGAAATATTTATATACTCCTTACTCTTTAACAAGTTATTAGGTTTTATTAAAAAAAAACATATTAAATGTTACACTTCTAGTCTCTAAATAACACTCAGTTCAGTTAGTTAGATATAGGAGGTCAGCCACATTCAATGTCAGCTGAAGCTGTTACAGGTAAAAATGCCTGAGGCATCCATGAGTACGGTAACCGGAGGGAAGGTAGCAAAACAAAAAATTAAAGGGAAAATTTAAAAACTCAATCTGTTCTTTGAACTTAATTCTGAAAGGCATATTTTTGTAGAGTGAAATTCACATAAATTAAAAAAGAAACATTAAGTGCACATCTCGTGACTTTTGGAGCTGTTTTAAAGATATGCCAAGAAAATCATTACTACAAAAGTGATCAAAACGTGCTAAGTAAGTCTTGACCCTTTGCTCTTCAATGATGTTACACTGATGTCTTGTCCGTTAGAGTGTCTCTCGCCAACTGTAAACTGCATACTGCAGTACTGCTACCCACAGCAGACAGTAAGGTTTATACTGGAGTGGACGTCCGTCCATCAGAAAGATGGTTCTGTTGCATCACCTTTGGTGCTCTGCCTCTTCTAGTCCAGGCACCTCCCTGAATGAGCAGAAGACAGGTCAATAGAGTCTATTAGATTTAAAATTTTTGTTTTGCTTCTGTGCTCTGAATGATATTTAAAGATACAAGCACTATAATAATAAATACCACAAGCCTCTTCTGTTATAGGGAAGGTGCAAGATGAGAAGAATCCAATAACTCACAGCGTTTAATAATCGTTCTTTTCTGACTAGCTCAGGTGGAGAACTCTCTTTCACACAAAAATAACTACATGAAGTAAATCAACCACCAATTTCTCTCTGAGGGCCCAATTTCTATATTATAAACAAACTCATATATTATGAATGAAATTGCGAGATTATTTCTTTGGTTGCTCTTTTTACAAATGAAAAGTGGTTGCATACTGGTCCATACACTCCAATGTGCAAGTTATCCTTGACTTCCTGAACTGAGGGAGAAGGGACCACAATTAAGATACAGATGGTGGGGCTAAGTTTATAGTGTCACAGGAAAAATCATCAAGTTGCAGGAGAATTAGCATGGCTCTCACTGGCTGTATTCAGTGCAATAACATAATAACAGTGTCATCTATGGGCTACCTAGGTATAGACAGGACATTTCCACTTGATAGAATCGGCCTCTCCGGACCGAGGATGAGCAGGAAGAATGAGCTCTATGTGACTACAGTATGACCCTGTCTAAAAATATCAATATCACAAGTAAATAATTAAATAATTTTCTATAAATAATCTATTTGTTTTCCATTTAAATATTTTAGTTATGATTTGTGTTTGTCTGTGGGGGCAGAGCTGCTACAAGGGCAAGGCCAACTTTGATGGTTGCCTAGGAAACCACATTTCTATACACTCTTAAACAAATAAAGACAATAAGGAAGTTTCTGGAACTGGTTTGCTCAGATTATTAGTTTCAGGTCATGTGTACTAACCAATAAACAATGGATACATTCATTAAATTACAATGCAATTAATTAAAAACAAATCAGCAAGTCAGTAGATGTTTGTTCATTTCTTAAAGCTTTTACTAACAAACACTTGTAAGATTACTAACAAATTATGTAAAAGATTAGAGTATTACCTACCACTAAATAACACTGTGAATTAGATATGTGCAGTTCAGTTTTCTGTTGTGTTTTTCTTTTTCTTGTTTTTTGCCATTCAATAAATATGAGGTCTGTACCTTGTAGGATACATTTGTAGCTACATTTATGTTTTTTATTTATTTTTTACTAGCTGAAATACCCAGTGTTTTCCGGGAGGAAAATAAAGCGTAAAAAAACCCACAACTTTACAAATAAAAATAAACAAACAATGAAGACTCACTAATGTGCTTGTCTTACAATCTTGTATGTATGTTATCATCCAGTTGATGCTCGTAACCGGCCAACTGTATTTCATTTCAAAAGCAACAAGGATGCAGTGGCGCTCAGACATAAAGAATGCTGGCAGTTACCTCCAGTTCTCCTTTTGGTGTTCATTCCGAGTGTCAACTGGATGATAACATGCATACAAGACCGCAAGATCACAAAGGGACACCTCTCTATGGAGGTTTTGTGGGCATGACCAGCTGGGAGGAGACCTTGGGAAAGACCTAGGGCTTGCTTTGAGAATTATATTTCCCAGATGGCTTGGGAATGCCTTGGGATTCCACAATATGAGTTAACAAGTGTGAATGCGGAAAAGGACGTTTGACCTCACCGCTAAGATGGTTGCCTCTGTGGCCCTGCTTCAGGAAAAATGAATTAAATGAATGATTCCATATTCTGCAACACTTTAGTTCCACTTCATAGCTCAATGCATTAATATAAATTATAAATATAATGTAGTAATAATACTGATAGGTTTCTTTAAGTACCTAGATGATAATGAATAATAGGCACATTTAATTATAGTCCTACTTTTTAGTAGTCCTATGTCATCCAAGTATCTGATCCAACTGCACAGGTAAATGTTGATGATTCCATCGGAATACTATAAAATTGTTTCACTGGGTCCATGACTGCCAATAACCCATCCATGAGATCAGAAAGGATAACAAAATCACACTAAAACTGAGCAAAAGAAACTGGGAAAAACTGTGTCTACCATCTTAATACAGTAATTTCAGCCATTACATTGGCTCTAAAATGAGTATGTTATGCAATTAGTCTTTGTGACTAAAACCTGCTTAAAGATTGTAATTCCAGTGTTTGAGTGTGTATATAGAATACTCAAATGAACCTTATCTGAACAATTATAATTTGTGTCACGGTTAATGCTGTTCAACCTCTTTGAGATTGTTGGCTATGAGTCATTCTGCACATCTCCTATTCCCATTTAAAGTGCAAAGGCACAGATCCTCCTTCATTTGAAAAAATTATGGTTTAATTCTAGAGTGCTTTCTGTTTCAGTCACAGTCACAGTCAAATTAACATGCAGGAAAATCATATGGAAGAAAACCTAGGAATGCAGTAGAATTCAGTGGGGTGTTCAGCTATCCACCACCAGTCACCACATCTTTACTAAAAACAACCTGAACTTGTTTGTACAAACAGAAAGTCTGAAAATTATGTTTTTGTTGTATTTAAAAATGATGATCTTTTGGCCACTAATCAGTCTCTCAGACTTTTTCAAGAGAAAATGCACTTGGTTTAAAGACCCATTAAATCCTTCATCCTATATGTAAAAAAGGCCTCTCGCCTACTCTAAAAGTTATACATTTCTGTCAAAGCAATCTTTCCATTGTCTCTTCCCTTTTTACTTTGTTTGCTCTCTTTCCTCCTATTTCTCTCATTGCCACATCACCCTCTCACTTTTATGTCAATCTGATGTCACCATCATGCAGCCTCATGTTAAGTTCACTGCTTGTTTTAGGCTCAGACTCCCACTATATGCCTCTTATCATTGATCAGCACATTGGTTAGTCTTGCTGCCTTATAGCTATAGGGGTATGTTTCAGAACCCTGGACCAGTGCATCACTATCTATTTGAGGTACAGTATATACATTCTCTTCATGTCAAAATGAGTTTTCTCCAGGTAGTGTAGCATCCTCTCTCATTCATTACCTAGCTGATCTGGTGTGACTGAGTTTTGCAGCTTGTGTGTCCTATAAACGACAGACATTAACTCCTGCCATTTATATTTTGTTTCTCGGATAGAGAGTTCAAAGTGCACATATCTGAAGCAACAGAGAGGTGAGTTTTGTTTCATTATTATTTAATTTTTCTTGTGTTTATTAAAATCAACACAAACTCTCTGATTTCTGAAGTTACTTAATAATAGTAATATATACATTTTCTGAAGCCATCTGTATTTTCACTGAGCTTAGACATTAAACCTCATCCTAGGGTCACTTCAGACTATTTCTAGAAATACATCTTGAATTCAAAGTACTTCTACATGTGCCCCTGGACCTCAGTTCTTTCCAACAGTCCTTATTGTCCATGCACCTCTGTACCTTCTATAAGGCTTGAAGAGTCAGACGTTCCTTTTCACTGATGAGCAAGCAACTCCAACTGGATAGTCTTTCCCTCCAGTGCCATGGGGATAAATGGCACGTTTTACTCAGGTAAGACAGCATGCAATGCTTCTTGGAAGTATCCATCTACTTGCACTGGCATTATCTTAATATATTCCTTGAAAAGATATCCTTTTTTTAGTTTCATAATCTTGTAAAGCCCTTAGTTTTTTCCAAGCACTGGCTAGCATGTGGCTTCTGTCCCACCAGGATTGCCTGCTACAGATTTACAGAGAGCCAGTAGCTATCCAACAAAATTGGTTAATATATTTGTTCTAGATTGGGTATCGTATATTTAAAACAGTGATTCTGAACAATTTGTTTATATTATGGAAAGCAAAACTGTACTATTTTTAAATATGTCTTCTTTCTAATATGGACATTATTATAATACCATCTGTTTATGAGAAAATGGGAGTAGATCACCAATTATACAAAAAGGCCCTTTATTACAAAAGTATGGGCAAGGTTATATGGGGAATAAGCAGAACACACACACACACACACAAATGAAATACACATTTGCCTTTCTATAGGAACAAAAAGAACAAACAGTCTCCCTGGTTTGTAGAGTTCTGAAAGGGCCTTGAATACTTTATAGGTTTCTCCCTTTCACCTCATAAACTTTCTTAATTACGGAAACCTACAACATAATTACTGCTGAGACCAAAGATATAACCATAAACAAAGCGAACAACTGTGTATCCTGGTAATGATATCCCTTATTCCTAATTACATACTGGAGTTCCTGCCTCTCACATTTATGACATTTGTCATGTTTAAAAACATTTCATACTGTCAGTTATACATACTGTACATTTTAAATAAATTTCTTATTAAATGCTTAAAATATGACATATAAAGAAACAGCCATGAAGTGCAGAGAAGATACATATACATTGGTATTATCTTGTAAACAGAGTTCATAACACCATGGGACAGTTTTAGGAAAGAAAAACGTTTGCCAGATACGTTCACCTATAATCCGGACAAAGATTCGGCATAAATAATTGGCTTTCAGGTGGCAGTGTTACTTCAGCCTAAATCATGCTCATTTCTTGTCTTTTTTTCAGTGCAAAAAGCCTTCATAAAGGTTTCACGGGCCATAGCATATAGTCTTAGGTGTATTTATGCATTTACATTTTGCATATATTATTTCCGCATTCTGAAGATAAACAGTCTTAAATGATACATCCACTTGAAGGCTTAAAGTAGCCTTTACTGAAGTTTTAACAGCTGCATGTTTTGATCTCATATAGAAGATTTCAAAAGTTACTAAATTGTGTGTCAAGCACATCCGACAACCCTAGCTGAGTAAAGCACACTCCACAATTATGTGCTATATATTCCAGTGAGACTGAGTTTCAGGGTAATAATTGATTCAGAGTTGGAACACTTGTAGATGTATCTATGTGTTTTCTCATTAAAACATAAGCCAAAGCTGTCACAGACACGAAGAAGCAGATGGGAACAAGAAGTAGAAGGTTGTTTTTGCAAGATCCATCATAGTCCTTGGATGGTGCATTGTCTGAAAGAAAAAAATGTAAATAATTCATTATCTTCCTTACATTAAAATAACGCCAAATAATCAAAATGTAAAATATTTTTCAAATCTTTTTTTCAGTACTGCACACAAGATAATATAAAAATTAGAAAAGGATTAGGGAAAGTCTGTTATTTTCCCACTTGGAACAGGCTGTAATTGGGGATGAAGCAAATTCTTCTGAAGAGGGAGATGTGAGGACTAATCAGGTGAACATACTGTATGTTTATTGTCTTTAATATTTTTTGTCTGACTTCAAGGGTTTTTTATTTTTATTTTAGAATCTTAAACTTATGTGCATCTTTGGGTTTATACATGTATGTGTGGTCACAGTTTGAGAATTTATTGTTCAGGTTTTCAAAGAATACATTAAAGAACATATTTGATTTCTTGGTCCAGGGTTGGACCCCAACATAAGCTTGACACTGGAATAAGAGTGTGCAGAAAATAAATTATTGTTATTTTAATAATGTGATCATGGTCATCAGGTAGTTTGAACTGGTGCTTTTAGAATTGCATTCACTGAAACACTAGCAAGATGAAGCACTTAAAACTGGGGTATAGACAGAGTTAACAACATCCGTTAATCTGATACTAGTTCTCTTCAGTCATTATCAGGAAATCTGAACGGAGTCAAATTTTGTGTAGAAATGCATGTCATGACAAAGTACCTAAAAAATTAGTCTGCCTGAGCTAAACTATTTTCATTTTTAAAATTACTGAAAAGAAAAACTGAGTAGATGTATTTTCTCTTCCAAAAGAATATAATAGATTTACAGGTAACTAATGAAAAAATAAAAAATATCTGAGTCAGTGATTTTGAATTCAGGTATGTTTACACAGTTGTGGTCATAGAAATAATCAAACAATCCAGTTAAGCGTTTAAAAAATGCTTAGCAGTCCCAGCAACTCGTTTTGTTTGCTGCCATATGTCACAAAAATAAACATTGTGAATTAATTTTATTACCAGCCGACTAATTCATTTTCCTAATTACATGAAGTACACCAATTTCCTGCCTTCCACATTTCAATCCTATTGTTCTTGAAAACAGTTTACTTGCTATATTATATAATCAGCTTTAATTGTTAAAATTGTTATAATTGTTTCCCATGGTACACAGTAGAACTGCATCAAATATATATGTAGTTAAATAGAACACAAACTCCAAAAGACAAAAAAGGCCAATGGTATAATAGAGACAGAATTTCACATCTCCACCTAATCATACCTACCTACACAGCAGTTTAATTGAGACAGAATAAGAAAAGGTTTAAAAGAATAAATAAAAACATTATAAAGGTGTAAGGGGATATGAATTGTTTCAATTTTAAAACAATTTTCTAACTTATAAAACTTAAGTTCAAATAACTGCAACATACTTTTCAGTCTCTTATAATATTAGATTAGTTTTTCTTACCTGAAATTAAAGAAAATGTTCTTATAATTTTCTGTTCGAGAACACAGTTTTGAAGTATAAAAGTGAAAGAGGTATTCAGGTTTCTTTTGGTCATCAGAGTACTTTTCACTGAGAGTAGTCCGTTGTCCTTCTCTGTGTAGGATGAGTCTGTCAGGTTGGTCATATCCAGCCCATCTTCACTCAGCCATTGAATAGTGGAGTTGGGATAGCCCTCAGAGTAGAAGGAAAATGCCACTGTCTGAGGTAAGACTTTTATTTGCATGACTGGTTCTGTATAAAATGCTTCAGGAGCAGAAAGAACAAATTGAGAGTGTTTATTATCTTACATAAATGAATAATCACTGCAGAAATACTGTTAAAATAGAACTTTTATGAATGAAGGTTTCATTACCTGCAATCACCAAGAGGAAAGTTTTTTTTTGGCTTCCTATTGATGTGCTAACAGAGCATGTATAGTCACCTCTGTCTACAGCACTCACACTCTTCAGCATCAGAGACGCATTGCCCTTGATGATATTTGAAACATAAAGGCTTGTTCTACTTGTATATGAGCGGCTCTGAGTGTGTAGTTGATCTTGTCCATAGTAAAAACTGTGAACCACCTCTTCTCCTCTTTGCCATGTAATGATTATGTTCTTTATGTCAAGATCACCATTCATAGTGAAGCTGCATGCCATCACTACATCCTGGCCTAACTCTGCTACTTGCAGAGATTTGGGAATGGTGACAGTAAATTCACCTAAAGGAAAATAGAATTTGTGTGAAATCCAGCCAACTAAAAAAAAAAGTATATTGCTTAGGTTCAAAATCAGAATTACGCAAGAAAGAATGTAGACAACATAATTTTCCTGGTGGTTTACTTACTTAAATCAGAATGTCAGCATTGAGCACTACTAGGTGTTTTTAATAACTGAAAATGATGAGTTCAAGTTAAGAAACTGTTACCTACAAATACAGAACTTCATATGTTTTGACCCATAGTATTCATAACTACAATGTAATAATAAATAATTAGAAGACCAGATAATTGGTATGCAGGTAATAAGCAGAGAGGTAAAATACACAATGATTACAGGGTGAGCCAAAATGAAGTACCACATTTGTCAAGGTCATTGGCTTGATGGAGGCAGCTGAGTGGGTTGGGGGGTCCTTTGATAGGTGATCCCTTGTAGCTGTCAATCAGCAACATGCCTTGGTCCAGTGCACACCATGCTTTCGCTGTCAAAGCGCTCTTCAAAAGCAAGACACTCTTCATCATTACGCAAAGCACCTTCTGAACATGCTTCAGCATTCCTCCTAATGGTGACATCCCAAATCGGAAAACAATTCTTCAGTGGGTGGCTAAATTTATATAGACAGGTACAACATTGAACAGAAAATCTCCAGGCCATCCTTGGACAGTAGGAATGCCTGAAAATATCCAAGCTGTAAGGGCAACAATTTTGCAGTATCCTAGACGTTCAGTGCACAAACATGCTTCTACCTTAAGCATTAATAACATGTCTTAGAGGAGGATTTTGCATGAGGACCTTAATTTACATCCATACAAAATGACAGAAGTGCAGGAACTCACTGAGAGAGCCATAGAGAGTTGTATGCAAACATTCTGCAAGCCGCTCATCGATGAGGCACAATTCCATTTGAATGGTTGTGTAAATAAGCAAGACTTTTACTATTGGGTTGAAACTATCCCTCATGAACTTCAGAGACCCCTGCACAGTGAGTGTGTTACCGTTTGGAGCACTGATGCAGAATTTGGCATTATAGGCCCATACTTTCTTGAGGAGCGGGGAGAAACAGTCACAGTCATTTCAGAACGTTACATTGAAATGTTAGAGAACTTTTATGCAGCCCCAACAGGAAGAAATTCATGTGGTGGATGCCTCGTTGATGGAGCACGATAGACCAACAGCTCATACGGTGAGGAGATCCATGCAAGTTTTACGGGAGATGTTTCTGGGGAGGTTGATCTCCTTGCGCGGCAATGTTGGATGGGCTTCATGTTCACCTGATCTCACTCCATGCGATTTCTTCTTGTGAGGCTATCTGAAATCGAAGGTATACACATGCCGACTTCAAAATATTGAAGCCCTCAAGGACAGTATTCCCCTTGAAATTGCCAAACAAGTCATGCGAGCGTTCAGAAATCATCTCAAACAGTGCATCACTAATGATTGCCACCACAATTAAGACATCGTTTTAAAACACAGTGAAAAAAAAAAATTCTACTTTGTATACCCTTTCTTGTGTTGTAATGAAATGTATTGTATCTTGTAGCATTTTTGTAGAATAAATGTTTGAAATGTTGGAACATTGAGGATCCTAGGCATGAATGTCACACTCAAATTATGCCTGTGTGGAATATGCATGTTATCCTTGTGTTTTGTTGGTTTCCTTCCTCATTCCCACATATGTGCTGCTTAGATTGCCTGGGGATTTTCATTGATCCCAGTAGTAGTGTATGAGTATGTGGGATGGTCCTGCAATGAAACTCTGTCCAGTGATGTTTTCTACTTTGTGCTCAATGCTATCAAAATAGTCTAAAGACTTAAACTTGAATGAAATCTGTTTGAGAATGACTCACTTATAAAAACAAAAACAAGTAAACCATGCATTATACTGCATTTTTAAATTACTTATTGTTGTCTACATTATAATAAAGCAAAATATAAAATGTCAATCATACAAAAGTGTTATTTTCAATTCTTATTAAAGTGTTATCAATTGATTTTCTGAAGAGTATGAGAAAACAATGCCCTAATTCAATAAGTGTGGATTTAAAGATGTGCCGGAGAACTACTTACAAGAAGTCAACTCCAGGATCCACAGAACAATCCAAATCACCTGTCCAGTCTTCAGGTTTTTATACATTCCAGTTACCAATTGAAACACTTTTGATAATCTAATATTCAGATTGTGGAGATTCTTACACGTTGGAATTGCTAGAATGGAACAAACTGGTCACAGTCAATGTTTCTTTGATGCAGCGTCCAACTAACTGAAACAAAGCATACAGTACAGATTTGGTTACTATGGTAGGTAATTTAATTTCACATTTAAAAAACATTTCTGTCTAAAATATATGCATGTGATACTAAGATTTACAATATTTGAAGAAAGTGCTTTATTTAGTAAATTTAATGATAAATCCTTAAAAGTTTCTGATTAACTAGGTTTTTTATAAAATTGGCTTACACCATATTGCTATTGTCTGTAAACTAAATGAGTATAATAGCACATGACAGATTAATCATTATCAAAAGTGTGAAGGTCAGCATTTATTTTGAAATAGTTTGTGTGTGAATCATGAAGTGTTTCTTTAGATGGTTGTACATGCTTGTATGTCTCTAATCTTGGTAGTTCTCTTCTGTGAGTTACCCGACAATGTTTGATCTCCTTACATCTGTTGTGTCAACTATATTGTTGATTATAGATACTGATCATTTTTTTTTTAAATCTTAGGAAAACTCATGATCCTGCAATGTGGGGACAGAAGTGGGGAGTCTCAGCAACTCAGCAGATCCTTAAAAGCACCTTCTATTTCAATGCTGCCAAATGAAGTTAAAAAAGGTCAAAGCATAATAAAGTAAATCATAATAACTACTCTGGAAATATATGTGAAAAATGACACATTAGATGTGTTTGCAGAGTCAGAGAAAAATTAAATGGGACAGAAGCTAAAAGACAATAATGCAGACGGTTACACTAAAAATAAATAGATGACTCAGACGCTCTCTTCATAAGCAGTGATGACTCAGATGCCGAGATCTCATTGTGTAACATGACACGCACAATACCAAAGTCATTTATCATTGTAAAGTCAGAAATTGATTGCAATCCCATTAGTAACTGAGCCTGATACTGGTACAAAAGTTTCATAAGTTTCAAGAGAAACACCCTATAAGAGTGCAATGCTAAAGCATTTCTGCAAATAAAAGACCTTATTTTGAGAATATACTTACAGGAAAAGGTAATCATCCAGCGGTTTCTAGCAGAGAGCTAATGTGTAATCTGACTCACTCACTCACTCACTGACTCATCACTAATTCTCCAACTTTCCATGTAGGTAGAAGGCTGAAATTTGGCAGGCTCATTCCTTACAGCTTACTTACAAAAGTTGGGCAGGTTTCATTTCGAAATTCTATGCGTAATGGTCATATCTGGAAGCTATTTCTCTCCATATACTGTAATGGAGTTGAGCTCGATGGCCGTGTGGGGCGGAGTTTCGTGTGACATCATCACGCCTCCCACGTAATCACGTGAACTGACTGTCAACGCAGTACATAGAAAACAAGGAAGAGCTCCAAAAAGCGCTGAAGAAAACATGCATTATACAATTGAGAAGGCAGCGAAACAATAAGAAGTGAGCGACTGACACATACAACCATATTTATGAGTGCAGCTACTTCGGAAACAAAGCTCAGTGTAAACCTAAAGTTTAAATTAAGTTCATAGACAGGCTGCCGCTGGCGTTTGTCATGCCCATGGCTAATGCGGGATACAAGTTTAATGAGAGGACGCAGTATATAAACGACAGTTTTGATCACTTTGTAACTAAGTTAAAATTCCTGGTGAAGGGCTGTGCTTATGCAAATTCCGAGAGACTGTCTTTGTTGGGGGATTGACAGTTAAGGTGAGTGGGGGAGTCACGTCATCATCTCCCCTCCCATTCACCTCATTTCGCTCTGAGCTGAACTCCGCAGCTAACGCAGTCTTGCGGAATCAACTTTGTCAGACTGTCACCAAATACTCACAGAAAAATCCACAAGTTAATACAAACGCTGTCTCTAGAGTTTCTCCACACTCTGAATCCTCCAGGCACTACTTACAAATGGTTACATTGACAATTGTGTTACGTTATTTTTAAAATGTTTCCTTTTCGTAGCACAAGCACAGCTGAGAAGCTTTGATGCATGTGCTCCATAATGCGTTAAAAAATAACGCATTTAATCACACTTTGCATTCCAAGCAAAGTGGAACTTCTGTCAATGCATGATTTCCTGGTACACCGATTACATTGATTCACACATCAGAGCTACAAAAATGTAACAGTCGGAAGAAAGCGCGTTGCTACGACTGATTGGAGGAAAATTTCATTTCAAAAGACTACCCGACGGAAGCCTTGATAAAAGTGTGGTTTTGTGCACATATATATATATGTATATATATGTGGATGTATATGTATATATACTGTATATATGTGTGTATATGTATATATATGTTTATGTGTGTGTGTGTGTATATATATATATATATATATATATATATATATATATATATATATATATATATATATATATATATATATATATATATATATGAATGACCTCCAAAGAGCGCAGAGACTTCTGATCACGTGAACGTGTCTGCAAAAAGTGGCGTCTCCTGCCCAACAAAAGTCGAGCAGCGCGGTAGCATAGCTGTGCCGGCCTTTGATACGCTGACTGCGCTTCTGCCTTAAGTCAAAGTGAGCAATTTTCATTTTTTTCCTCCTCCCCCTGAGCTATAGCCCAGACAAGTGCAAACACGGGATCCCTTTTCTACACCGCGACAAACTAATATTAAGGCGCTTCGCACTTTCTTTTGCACGTATATGATTATGAGGTCATCAGCTCAGATTATGAAGACACGCACAGGAGTGAAGGACCAACAGTGCCATCCCAGCCGATTAATGGCAGGGACGCCTTACCAGTCGACACAAGACCCACTGCGACTGTCCCCAAAAGGCACTCATATCGCCAGCGAAGACCTCTCTCTACACTATATAAAAGAAAAAGGCAACTTTCCTTTCTTTACACCTTTTTTCCTTTTAACCCAAACCAAAGCCTTTCTCTCTTAACACTGCAGAGGACACAAAACTAATTTTCTTTAATTGCCGCTAAGGCACATTACCAGAGGCAGAAATTTGGACGTTCACATAGAAAATGTAATTTCTATACCACAGCCGTCGTGTAGCGCCTTTCAAAAGGGACCTACTACCGACAGATCATCCATATACATTTTAGCTGCTGTTAGTACTACTTACCTGTTGTGTTACACCGTCTTTAAAATGTAGTTTACCGAAAACCACTCCAGTAATGCTCAATGTAGCTTTACTTCTTAAAACATTAATGTTTTACTGTTTAATAACTTATAGACTACATTTTATTATTTTTCCCTTGCACTCAGTGACCAAAGGTATACACACACATATAGACACATACATATATATACACATATATATACCTGTGTGTATGTATGTATGTATGTATAGATAGATAGATAGATAGATACTTTATTAATCCCAAGGGGAAATTCACATAATCCAGCAGCAGTATACTGATACAAAGAAACAATATTAAATTAAATAGTATGTTACGTTATTTTCAAAATGTTTCCTTTTCTTTACTTCTTTAACACACTACCTCTCCGCTGCGAAGCGTGGGTATTTTGCTAGTACCTTTAAAAGGTTGAACCTGAAAGAGGTAAACTCTATCCACCAGAACACAAAGGAATCTGTGTTGTAAAAACATGTGTCACTGTTTTCTAAGGCAAGTGGGGTAATAAAGAAAACCTAGGCAAGTGTGTCACTGAAGCCTAAAGGCAATCTCCAGTTCTGACAATCCTGTGTACACTATGAGCAAAAAGTGGGGTTGTCCAGCAAATGAACTACTATCTGTCAGCATCACTGAAATTTATTAACCTTCTTAATGTTAACATTTTTTTCTTGAAAAAACATGTAAAAAGTGTTTCATTTTATGGCTTGAAAAATTATACATTTATTAAATCTGATCTTTCTACTGTAAAACCCTAAAAATACAACATAAGAAGCGTAGAGAGTATAATGGTATAACTAATAATAATAATAAAAATAATGCTAGTACTATATAGACTGTGAAAAAGTGTTGTTTGTGTGGTACAGTATATCTTGAAGCACAGTGAAATACACAATCAAACATCACAGTCAGTAGACTTGTAGTATTCGTTGCAGAATTTTCTTTCCAGACTGATCAGCTTTTGAACAGCACACTGTACATGTGCAATTGGCACAAGTGTCACTTTTGGGTTCATCAGGATCATTTTCAATGTCACTATTTGTTTCAATCAAACTGCCTGAAAACAGATTAACTTCGACATCATTGCTCATATCACTGTCAAGAGCACGCAACACATGGGCTGCTGAAAAACATTTTTAAGGCTAGGAGAAGATGTGTCTGCACCATTGCCTGGGTAAAACTTTGGCCTGTCGGTTATGCAAGATATGCCTATTGCGTTTCCTGAGCAATGCTCTGCACTAACACTGTTGGCATTTTTACAGACTGAGTAATCCTCGGGTCTAATGCTTATGCGAGACACATCTGTACAGTTGGCCCGTGTGATGCTCGGGACAAACGTTTTGAGCACTGTTTTTATAGTCCTGGTAACGCTTGGGTCTAACACTAAGGAGTTTTTTTTGTCAGCAGCACTTTAACTAGTGACTAATAGAAATAAGAGAATTCTTAATAGATGCCGTGAACTCAGGAAGGTTGTTTAATATGGGGCATGGGAATTATTGTTCCATTTAAAGTATACCAAAGAGTACTTGCAGAGCGATACCCAGGCCATCCTAGTGTTCTGAGGACAAAGGCCATTACTTACAATTGTATGGTGCCCTAGAATCAATAGTCACATTCTATAACAGGTAAATAGTTGTCATCCCTTTTAATAGCTATCCCGAAAACAACCACTTCATCCATGGGTCAAGTAAACAATAGCATTACAAACATGTAGATTTTGAAGGACCAACAAAGGGACACATTTATGATTGTTGTTCATAGTTATTGGAAGTGACAAGAAGTGTTGAAAATTGACTCCAAAAATTAACATTCAAATGCCAGGAACCCTCTTTAGTTATTACAGGATACCTGAAATCCTCTTAAGTTTTAATGAGCCTAAATTATCAGAAAAAGGATCTGCAATATTTCTGCAATTAAACCTTATCTGACACATTTGCTCTGCTCTGTACTATTCAGCTATTGAAGAACAAGCTAACAGACTCATAATTACTCTTAAGCAAAAACTGTATTTAAAGGCTCAACTGCTATTTATTCAAGTCAATACATGTTTTTGCTGACATTTCACAACTGTCTACACCTACAACAAAAGGTTTTCTGGCAATCATTTTATATATGGTCAATTACACACCTTAAAGAGTTGAGTCTAAAACACACTAAGAATGCCCAAACCCTTTGCAGAGGTTCATGATCCAGACATGGCCATATTGCCAACAGATATTCTATAGCCACTTTTTATTATAGGAGGAAAGGGAAATGAATGCCATGAACACTTGACTTCTAAAAAGAACCTCTCTTTTATACAGTGGATATTAAGGACTACAGAAAAAACAATCCTGTGGATAAACATTTGCATTAGCCAAACCAGCTGAACTGTCAAAAGCCTACTGAACCAAAGAAGGTATGGTCATCTGAATTCCTACAGTGTTGTCCACATACTGTACCAGATTTTCCACTAATGTTGCTATTTTCACTCCTAAAAAAAGGGCACAACCACAGCTCTACTGATACTTCTGAAACTGCATCCTACTAAGAACGCTAATAGGATGTTATAGAGTGCAATGTGTGAAGTCAAGAGTGGTTCTGCTTAAGGTTGGTATATAAACCTCTAGTAAAGCTGCACTGCAAATACTGTGTACAGTTTTGGACTCTTTATTACAAGAAAGATGTAGCAATACTATAGAATGCCCAGAGAAGTGCAACTAAGTTGAGATGAGAGACTGAAGGACCAGAATATTTTCAGTTTAAACAAACAGAGGTTTGACATGATTGGACTGTTTAAGATTATGAAGGGAACTAATTTGTCCCAGCTGTTGCATTAAACTCTTCAGAAAGAACATAGAGACACAAATGGAATCTTAAGGTCATATTTCACACAAAAAACAAACACATGGAATAAATGACCAAGTAGTGTGGCAGGTTTTCATCCAGGATATACACATATTTTGCTGTATTCATTCTACCCTGTACCCCCAGAAGCTTCCCAGAGTCTGCTGCAGAGAAGCATCTCCTCAGCATGATGCTACCACCACCGTGGTTCATGGTGAGATGATGTTTTCGATAATGTGAAGTGTCTAGCTTGTGCCTATTTCCAGATGATTTCAGACTCTCAAATGTACCTTCTGTTACTCTAGCTGAGATGTCATGTGTGTCTATTAGCAGTGGCTTTCTCTTTGCAGCTCTACCATAAATCCGAGACAGCCACTGAAGCTTATTAACTCCTTTTGAGTTCTCATAGACCTTTTGTTGGCCTCCCTCACAAGTCTTCTTGCACAATCACTCAGTTTTTGTGGATGCCCTGCTTTCTGCCGGAGTTACAGTTGTGTCATTCTCTTTCTATTTTCAAATTTTTGATTTAACTGTACTCCAAGTGATATTTAATTGATTTTTTTTTGTTTCTCACTCATCTTTTCACCGAGTTGCTTGCAGCATTCTTTTGTCTTCATTGTGTAGGCCATGATACTGACTCATCACAAGCTGGCCCTTCCAGATGCAGGAGCATTTATACTACAATATACTGAAACTCTTTTGACTACAGCCAGGTGATCTTCATTGAACTAATTATGTGACTTCTTAAACAGATGAGCTCAACCAGTGATAATTTAGGGTTGTCACATTAAAGGGGTGAATGCATGTGCGATCAGTTATTTTTTGTTTTATATCTGTAATTTAGATTACTTTTCAAAGATCACTTTTCTCTTTGACAATAAAGAGTTTTCTTTGTTATAAATGTCAAAACATGCCAAATTATATCCACTGTGATTCAACTGTGCACAACGATAAAATGTGAAAACATTCATATCGATAATCGTACAAGCAATGTAACCTTTGCATCATTCGATATATATATTTTTATCAGTATGCTGCTGCTGGAGTGTGTGCATTTATCCTTGGGGATAAATAAAGTATCTATCTATATACAAAAGAAACAGTCCCATTTCTTGCTCATCTTTAAGGTTTTAGTTCAAATTTTCCCCTAATAGAAAAAGATTTCTGTGCACAAAATTAAGCAAAGAATGTTCTTTAAGACTACACATTTCACTACTACACTTAATGAAAACAAAAGCAATCATTCAACGCCCTCTAGATATGCCAAGACTAAAGCAAGGGCATGTTCACAAAACATCTCATTCTTTCATACATTCACATTCATTCACTCATTTATATCTCAAACTCAAATAGCAACTATTGCAATGTAGGAACCATTCCTAAAAAAATCGATGTCCTTTCTTATTCTTACTTATGCTAATATAATGTGACGTGTCTTGCCACTGCATGGGCTGTAGGAAGTGGAAGCAGTGTTGGGGTGGAGTCTTGGGGGAACACACTTTGTAAGGGCTTGGGGCACCTCCTTAGAGAGAGAGAGAGCTGAGAGACAGGGATCAGGGCTAATTAATGGTGCGTGGAGAAAAGGGGAGAGGGTAGTCGTCGTAGTATTTGTTAGAGCGAGAAAGACAGGATAAGGTGGAGAAGGGAGCAAACAGTTAAAGGGCACGCAAGACATAGATAG
This sequence comes from Polypterus senegalus, assembly GCF_016835505.1. Classification (NCBI taxonomy): domain Eukaryota; kingdom Metazoa; phylum Chordata; class Cladistia; order Polypteriformes; family Polypteridae; genus Polypterus; species Polypterus senegalus. The sequence continues at coordinate 75,039,115 of NC_053170.1, read as the reverse complement.
GACTGTGGACGAAGCTTCAAACAAATAGCAGGCTGACACCAATTCTAATAAGCAGAATCTTTTATTTCTGACTTCTCGGTGAGCAGAGCGGCTTTTTCGTACAGAGAGAAAATGCAAGGAAGGCCACCGACAAGGGGGGTTCAGCTGCATTTATAACAAAATCTTCAAAGAGAATGGTTAGAAAAAAATAAATCAGTTTCACTCCAAGGCCACAGAGCATTCTTTAGAAACATTTGTTGATTACAACGAAAAACAAATTCTAGTCTTATATTTGAAATGAAGCTTATCAGAAAACCTGGCATAGCCACTGCTGAAACAGCTGGGAAGAGTCAAAAACTGCATTCCACACCAGCAGCTCTACCCTAATAAGCACACTTATTTTTATCTGTTATAATAATACCAAGGCATACAGAGAACATGCAGATTTTCATACAGAAGCTAGCAATAGATTTTAACTTCCATTCCACAGGATGAAGGCAAATTGTTTTTATTATTTTGGATGTGTCCCCAAGACCCAGACAACGGGCAGCAGTAGGGCACCACTTATATTGCAGCATATCAAATAAAATGCCAGTCGGCATTTGGAAGATTCCCTAGGACAAGCGGCTCCTAAGTATGTTTAATTCGACGGGACACCACAAAAATTTCTATACAAGTAATCTGAATGGAAATGTAAGCTAGTCATTTCTATATTATTAAGTGATTGCTCTTTTGTTTTTGTTTCTTTTTATTTGCTCTGAGGTAAGTCAAGTAAACTATATTTTAGTTTCAAGTGCATGTTAAAAAAATATGTGAATTAAAGTTAATTTTAATTACCAAAATGTGTTAAGTTTCTTATATTTAACTAAATTTTTCGACTACTGTTTAAAATTTTACTTTGTATGTATTATTATTTTTCTCATAGCTAAAGCTCATTTAATGTGTTATGTCTCTGTTACTGTTACAGTATACTGTGATGTATTTTTTTAGTGTAGTGTTACGATGCGACAAAGAGAGAGAGAACTGGCAAGTGACACTCTGAGGGCGACAGTGCGATGAACAGCGAGTCAGGACAGGCACACTAAAGAAAGAAGGTGGCAGGTATGGGCGTGAAGGCTTTGTGGGAAAAACAACCACCTTTTGAGGGGGAACAGCAACGCCTACCATCGCCAACAGCGGGAGCTGATCTAGGACCATTATCAAAGAGACAATAAACTGCCATTTCAAGGCCCATTAAACACTGGCTTGTGTCCCTCTGCCAGTCCTGTCCTTTCTTCTCGCTACCTGCACATTACAGGGTCGTTGCCAGGGTGTTTTAAGTAGGTCATTCGACCTTTCCCAAATTGCCAACGGTACAAAAAATAACACCTCATAAGTGCTTAGTGTTCGTAAAATACCTTTCACATTTAAATGAAGGAAAAAATACAAAATATTAACATTAAATACGCATATTAAAACCACAGCACAGACATACAGAAAAATGCGTAGCCGCCATGAATCAACTACTTTACTCATGATGGTGCCTTTGGAGCAACCAGCAGTTTTTCAAAATGGGGGGAAAGGAGCTAAAAAGAGGTTTGTTAGAGAACTGAACAGCTACTCCAAGAATCAAGAAAACAAGCTAGGCCTTTCAATTTGCCTTTTCGTGTTCTGTCGTACATTATTACTGTAACTAAAATGTTACCTAGTTAGCCATGTTACCTAATTACTTTAATATAATTGCTACAGTAGATGATTGGGAGCATAGACATATATAGGTAGATGCCACATTCACTGTGTTTCCCAGTTGACACGATACGTCATCGCGTCCGCCCATTCTGAGAGTGGCAAAAGTGCCATTTAAACTAATACAGGTAGACGTGGAAACCGGGTTTTCCAATGAAAAAACAATAATGTTTAAAACAGTATCATTTACATACAACAGATTTTGTCGAACAGTTTAAATGCAATTATTTATATCCATTTATACACTAATAATGGCAATTATTAAATAGTTATAATTATTATTATTAAATAATTCCTCCCATATAAGTAACACTTCTCAGACTGCCTTCTTCCATCTCCGAAACATTTCTAGACTTCGTCCTGTTCTTACGCAACACAGTACTGAAGTAGTGGTTAATGTCCGAGTCACCTCTTGTATAGATTACTGTAATGCTATTCTATCTGGCATCCCACAAAAAATTATCCATCGCTTACAACTTCTTAAAAATTCTGCTGCCAGGATAATAACCTGCTGTTCTACATCCACTGAACATATCACACGTATTCTCTTTCAGCTTCACTGGCTCCCTGTAAACTACAGAATACGATACAAAATTTGGAGGGCCTATGAATGGGAGTGCCAAAACAAAACTTTTGAGCTACAAGTATACGGCAGAAGCAAAGGTGGTCGCCCCGCCGGCAGTTCAGCCCCAGCCCCACGATCTTAATAAACGCCCAGCACGTACCGCTTACAGATTCCAATCGATTTGGCAAATAATTGATAAAGAGCTTTTATGACGACGGGGTGAGCGTGTGAATTTGGAGCATGCATACATCGTTGACTGAGTGAGAGTGAGGATGTTCGCACTGTCAAGTCTTCTTAGAGAGTCAAGGCTGGGTGGGGCTGTCAAAAACAAGGATTGTTAAAGGATATTGAGGCATTCATTGGGTGATTTTGGGCTATACATGAAATAAACTGTTGTTTTTGGTAAATTGTGAAAGGGCCACTGACATTATAATCGCTTGCTGCACGATTTGCACATTTATAATCATTTTTATAATCAAAAGTGGGGCCGTTTTCATTTCATCAAATATTCCACATAATCAAAACTACCTAGATTAGCTCAGAGCTCTGTATATTTATATCCGACATATCATAAGACAACGTTTAAAACGACTTTACATCCAGGCGGGTGCTAAGAGAGACGCGCGCGCACACACACGGAATAAGTTCAGCACTGACACACACAAACGTCAGCGCGAGCCAGGTACTCTCAGAACTACGGAAACGTATTAGGGCCACGTTGAAAAAAAATACGGACACGGTGAAGAAAAAAAAAATCAAAACGTCGAAATTAAAGTTGACTTTATTGACTTTATTCTCGACATTTCCACTTTATTCTCGACATTTACATCGAGATTAAAGTCGACATGTTGACTTTATTCTCGACATTTATGTCGAGATTAAAGTCGACATTTCCATTTTATTATCGTAGTTTATTTTGTCAGAATTCCGTACAGAACCGAATACGATACCTGTTGCTTTTTGTCTAGGGTTGCCACCCGTCCTTTAAAATACGGAATCGTCCCGTATTTGAGAATGAAAGTGCGCTTGTTCGCCAAGGGATGTGGGCCCCGCTGCAGTATGCGTCCCTTATTTTTTTGTATTAAAAGTGGTAACCCCATTTTTGTCCCATGTGATTAAACACAAATACATACATATACACATACACACATAGTCTATATACTCACAAACTTTTCTATCGCTTAATTTTTTTTATTTATTATTACTCCTCTCACAAGGCTGTTTTACTCAGCAAACTGGCTCATATTGTTCTTGAGTCGGGAGTAACATGAAACACAATATTTGAATCGAGTTAACTCAACACTTCTCTTAGATTTTATATGACGTGTGAGCGGAGTTAGCAAACAGACATGTCATAAACATGTGTCCTTTTAAAACTTCAGAACTGCATTCTGATATAAAATATACAGGTATCATTTATACGAGGCATTATATCAGGATATACCAGAATTCTGTTAATTTGACTTACAGTCACGTTCGTGAGCTCCGCCACTATTTTAGTCAGAACATGTTGATTAACTTAAGTAAAGCTAGTTTGATGTTCTAATCATATTTTTTTTTGTTAAAATTACATGTTAAACTATTCATCAAGTCATCAGCAAAATGGTGTATATAGATTTTGTTTAAACAAAATAGACACGCCGCTATACTTGAGATCAGGAGGTTCAAGCGCAACTAGTGTCCTCCAAGAGTTCTCCGTCTACACCCAGGAAGGTTTCCCATTAACGAGATATCCCATTAAAATCAATTTTCCTTAGTAACCTACTTTGAAAGACTTAAGAACTAACGTTTACCTCTGGGTGGCTACCCTTGTGACATTCACATGGCGAGCAGCGAATACTACTAAACTGCATTAGCTTTAGCTCATTGATGGTTTTGAAATTAAATAAGAACTACAAAGAGCGCAAAGAAATTCATGAGGGAGACCAAGAAAGGAATCTCCTCAGATCTAAATAGGTGGAAACCGAGGCAAACAGTAAATAAAATAAAATTCCTTCAATGCGACGACACTGCTAAAGACATTGTGCAACTCAATGACTTTTCCGAATGTTTTATAATATTTCTCATTAGCACATATACAATATTGCCCATATAAGTAGTACGTACGCGCTGTAAATTGTGGTAAATGTAACATGGAAATCTCGACCAGCACAATGCAATACTCCCCAAACTTCGCATTACTCACCAGAACTTGTTGATATCCCATCTGTTCTGTGGCTTAGTCACTGCGAACGAATATATCACCAAAAAAGGGCGGAGACTTAAAACAAATTAAATTACGTCACTCTTACGTTTTGTCCAAGAGAGATTTCCAAAATCTACAGTTTCAGCTTACTTCACAGAACAATTCAGGCAATGAGTGGAATGTTTACGCACGTAACTCCAGTCCTAACATCTTCGTTTTAAACTATAAGTAAAATTAAAAGTAAAAAGATTCACACTGTTTAAGGATTACATATTTTGTTACATTTTTTTTAAGTTTCTGTTCATTTTCATAAAATTAAAGCTTCAACATTTGCGATGAATTCACGTTTAATAAACCTGGAATAACATATTTATTTATGTCTACCTTCTCTCGTTTATAACTTTTTAGTGTTATCCCTACATCAATAAAAATCAGAGGTGCTTGTCTCCAGTGACGAGAGCAGAATAATTTAGAAAAAACATTCCAAATTCCCAGCCTAATACATATATTGACTATTTCTCTGCTGAAGATTCTCTTGACAAATTTTAAACTATTTTTTATATAGTGCATTTTCTGGTGTTTCTTCCAAGAGATATCTCTTTTATGTTACTATTGCCAATATTTCTTTGTAGTTAATCGGTCTTCTTTATTTTTAAATTTGAACACATTTAAAAAATATATTTTTTAAAGTGAGGAAGAACTGCTATAGGCCTGTTTATTGACATCATAATATTTTATTGTTCTTTTCAATTTAACCAATGATTTTGACAGACTGCCTCAAAGCCCAGAAGCCGATTCTGTACTTATAAGACATGTGTCAGGCCATACGGTCAGAAAACTGAATATTGCTGTTCTGTTTGAAAGAAAACCTAAAAGTTCTATTACAGAGACTACTGCATGTTCTTAACTGACTAGCATGCTGTTTTTAAAAATTGTCTAAGAAAGTTTTATTACATGTTAGCATGCACAGGTAAAAGATTATACCATTATAAGTAAACTTATATTCCATTCAAATTAAGCAAACACTGATGTGAATTTACCATTAAAATTAACTTTGTAATTTTGTCCCTTATTGGCGATTCTAAATTGTGTGCTGGGTGTGTTTGTGTGTCCTGCGGTGGGTTGGCACCCTGCCCAGGATTGGTTCCTGCCTTGTGCCCTGTCTTGGCTGGGATTGGCTCCAGCAGACCCCCGTGACCCTGTGTTCGGATTCAGCGGGTTAGGAAATGGATGGATGGATGGATTTTGTCCCTTATGCAAGATTAAAAATAATATCTATTTATAATATTTATATTTTGAATATGTTAAAAGTGTTGGAAATAATGGAAAACAAGGTAGAAGAAGCATGATAAAAATCGAGACCAGATTTACATTCCTTCTATTTTTTTTTTTAATAAAAAGAGCCATTTAATATTTTTGAGTAACTCACATTTAGTAAACCCAGAATAGCAGAGATATTTACTTGCAGTGTGCCATTATCAATAAGAATTTCTGGAAATGGTATTCTCTAACTGCAATAAGAAAGCCTTCATTTCATATATAGTATACACTGGAAATTAACATGGTAGATTGTGCAGAATACATATTTTTCAACCTGGCATTTCTCTGTCTATAACATCTCTCAAATCAAGAAAAGTGTGCTCTATATGTAAAGAAATGAAAGGGACAGTGATTTTGCATGTCAGTTATCAAGGAGACAACACTTGCTCAGACCAATCTTTTATTCCATCTTCAAAGCCCATCTAATCTAAATTTAGGGTGATAAGAGCCTTGTCACAACAGACAGATTCTTTCCCCAAGTCATAAAATAGTGGTTCCTTAAAAATATTTTACTGGACTTCCTGAGAGGTTTCTTGTACAACAATTGCTTGACAAAGAGCCATTTAAATATGGTAAGAGTTCTGTGCATATGAAATTGATTCTTTGGACTTTAGAAGGGTTTCTAAGATGTAGACAAAACAGAAATCTTTAATGTATAGTAGGCTTCCTTGCAGGATACTAACGGATAAAAAAAAAACTAAACATAACCTGTGTTATTGTAGGCAGCAATGGTCATCTTAAAATGAGGAACCCACTGGTATTTCACAAATCTGTTATAATCTATTCATATCATCTATTTATGTTAATTTATGGAAACTGTTACAGATCTAAATAAATAAAGATTCTTTCTGGAACCTTAATGTGGATGATTCCCTCATGGCATTGCCCTGAAGGACCACTTTGGTACCTTTATGTTTAAGAATGCAGCACCCATTAGGCAAAAGTAAAGAACCAGCCCAGTTCAGGACTCTCCTCCATTGTTCACAGCTCAGAGGTGCTATTTTACTGTCCATCCATGTTCTAAACCAGCTTTATCCTGAGCAGGTTCAAAGGGAAACTGGAACTAATCCCAGCAAGTGCAGGGCATGAAGCAGGTACAATCCCTGGACAGAGCACCAGCAGAGTGAACACTCCGATAAACACAAAAGGACCAATTTAACTTTGCTAATCCACTTAACCTGTATGTCTTTGGACTGTGAAAGGAAACTGGACCACCTGGATAAGATGCATATGGGCAGGGGCAGACCATACAGACTCCACTCAGGTGGGACACAAATCCCAGCTTCCATGTCATGAGGCAGCAGTGCTAGCACTACGACACCATATTTTACTGTCACTGCCATGAATAGAAGCATTTTTTAACGTTTACATTATGTATTTTTGGGACTCTGTGAATAAACGTTAATGAAACATAAAGGAATTTCAGAAATTTGTCAATGTGTCTTTATTTGATGTTCATTATTTGATATAACATGTGGTGGTAGTACAAGAAAATGGACAAATCAATAAAGAAAACAATACAAAGTAACACAAGGTAAATTACTTTTTTTTTTTTTTTTGCTTTTTCATTATGTATGACTAATTTTATCCCTTTTGCAACTTTTTAGTGTGTTATCCCTACATCAGTACTTGTCTCCAATGATAAAAGCAGAAGAAATTAGAAAAATGTGGGCCATTCCAAATTCCCTAATACATATATTGACTGTTTCTCTGCTGAATCCTCTCTTGACAGATTTTAAACCATTTTTTCAAATAGTACACAGTGTATTTTCTAGTGTTTCTTCCAACTAGTATATCTTTTGTGTTACTATTGGAAATATTTCTGAATAGTTAATTGGTCCATTTTTGTGCAAGCTAAACAGATAAGATGCCTGTCTTACTATTTGCTCACATGTCTTGGCTGAACTCAAAACAATTGACCAGACTGTTCTCTTTCCACTTTATGCTTTGCACTCCCAGAATAAATCAAAAAACAAGTTATTGCTGAGACTGCATCTTCATGGTATATAATAACTGTACCCTTGGCCTGGGTTCTTATCTGTACCCATAAACAAGGCAATAGTACAGTTGTGATACGCCCTGAGGGTACAGCCAAGGAAAATGTGCCACTGCCACTCTAATCTGATACTTGAGTTTCCAATTAAATAGAATAGAATTTTGAATATGTAAATAGATCATTTATAACATTGCTATCTATCTATCTATCTATCTACTGTTTGTATATACAACATGTACTTGTGTGAACTAGTTGCTTGATGCTGTTTTATGGAATTTGAGATATGTTAGATCTTCCCCATTCTCTGTGCTGAAGAGATGTCCTGTTACAATATTCATCTTTAAAAGTGAACATGTTGCATATGTGTTATTTATTTATTGTGGCTTTATCATTTATTTTGGCTGTCACCATCACAGTAAATGCTTCCAACAACTATTAATAACAAAAGTAGTACAAACAATACATCGAATAAATTTGAGAACTGACTTTCATTACAAAAAATAAAAATTTGTTTAAACCAGTAGAGAAATAAGGAAGTTATAGTTGATTTTAACATGACCACTTAGTATGTCTCAAGGTGCATGCATGTGTTTACAAGCAAATCCAGAACGTTACAATTTGGTGTACTCAGTAGGAACTGTGGCCAGTGTAGTATCTATTAGTTCTCACGCATGAGTGCTTGGGGAACAGCAGATCGACGTAAACGTACCTTATCCTGAGGCCTCACAGACATAAACAAACGCCAAAACGGCTATAGAAAGCACGCACTTCCGGGTCTATTTAATCCCTCTGATGACCCCTTGATGACATCACAGTTCCCAGAATCCATCACGAATACCCAGCATCCTTCACATCAATCTCCGGTCCGCCTCCATAAAAAGTCCGTCCTTTCTCCCCCATGGTCATTTTGCTTTCTGATGTTTGTAAAGCGACTGACTGCTATTTTTTGGTTACAGTATACGGGGCTAAACACCCCAAAACTTGCAACATGTCTTGTCTTGTATTACAGTGGCATAGTTGGCAGGATTAACAAGGGTCCGAACGATGACAGAAGGACAGGACCTGAATGCAGTCCTCAACACTTTGGTCGCAGAGCTCCAGGCAGTCAAGGTGGACCAGGCCTCAACCCAGGCGGAGCTCGCGGAAACGAAGAGGCGGCTGGCGGCTGCAGAAACGGTAAGACCGGAGCCTCCTCGGCCATCGCATCCTCCCATGCAACCTCTCTCCGGGGAGGATGACATAGAGTCGTACCTCTCCATATTCAAGAGGACGTCATCCCGACATCGGTGGCCGCGGGCGGAGTGGGCATCCATTTTGGCCCCGTACCTAAAGGGGCCTGCGCAGCGGGCATATCATGACCTCCCTGAGGAGGAAGCCGCCCAATATGAACTTCTGAAGGCTGAGATCTATCAGCGATACGGGGTAACCTCCGGCCAACAGGCACGCGCTTGGCATCACTGGCGCTTTGACCACGCACTACTGGCTCGAGCCCAAGCCTTCGAGTACTGGGGGAAGCTCGGACGGTGGCTACGGCCAGATAAAAACCAGGCTCGGCAAGTGGTGGAGCAAGTGGCGTGCGAGGGTCTGATTTACGCGATGCCAGACTATCTCGCTCAACAGGTCCGGAGGCACCCATTCGCTGATATGAACGGCCTTCTGGAGGTTCTAGAGAGACAGCTGGCGGTGACCCAACTCAGGAGGTCTGAGAGTCCGACGCGTGGGTCGCAGCAGGGATGGGCCAGCGTCCCCGAGCCCACTCACCGCGCCACGGAGGCTCCGGTCAAGCGGAAAGAACGAAGGCTCGCACTGGCGCGCTGTTTCAAGTGCGGCAAGCCGGGACATCTGCTGCCGGCTTGCCCTCTTAACCAGGAGCCGATGGACTGCAGCTGGGCACTTGGTGGTGGCAATGTTTGATACCAGGAGTAACATAACCATTGTTGCTTGCCGCTACGTCTTACGGCGACAGTGGCTCCCTCACCGTATGGGAGTAAGATGTGTGCATGGGAAGACCAGGACTTATAGGTCTGCGAGGTGCTTCATTACTTGGGAAGGGGCTCTGAAACAGCTGATGGTGGCTGTAATGCCGGAACCCCCCTTTCCCGTCCCATCTTGGGACGAGACTGGTCGGATATTAACAACGGTAGGACCGTCACCACTCCTGTTCCTAGGCTAGGTCTGCTCATGGAGGGTCAGGTGCCCCTCCCCGCTGTTCCCACGCCGTGCACTTCGGCAACTACTGATGACGTAGACGGGTCGGGGGAGTCCTCTTCGGGGGAGGACCTCGACCCGGAAGACGTCCCAAGTGGAGCTCCGGAGCCGGGAAGCGCTCCCGCGGCTCCACTTACGGATGTATTTGCCGGCTTGGATACCCAATACCGGTCCACGCCGGCCTCCTTTAAATGTGAACAATGGAACGATGATTCCTTGAGGTTTGCCAGGAATGCTATCGTCTCCAGTGACGACATATCGTCAATGGCCTCCACACCACACGGGCCCTACTTTGTACTAGAAAACAATTTGCTTTATCGGGTTGCTGAGCATGAAGACGAGGTGCAGAAGTTGTTGTTAGTGCCGCGAACCTACCGGCGGGAGGTTTGTGAGCTGGCTCACGCTCATCTCCTAGGTGTCCATCTGGGAACCGAGGAAACGTTGAAGAGAATAAAGCTCCGGTTTTATTGGCCCTGGGTCAATGAGGAGGTTTGCCGTTTCTGTCAGTCCTGCCCGGTCTGTCAGTTACGCCAGATTCCCCACAGGGACCGTGCTCCTCTGATCCCGATTCCCCTGATAGATATCCCTTTTGAGCGGATCGGTGTCGATCTGGTTGGCCCTTTGGAGCCTTCCGTGCGTGGTCACAAATATATTTTGGTGATGGTTGACTACGCAACCCGATACCCCACAGCAGTTCTGCTGCGCTCTGCTAATACTAAAAACATCACACGGGAATTAGTAGCCCTGTTTTCCCGCGTGGGCATACCCAAAGAAGTCCTCATGGACCAGGGTACGACCTTTACATCGGATACGTTCAGGGAGGTTGCCAGACTACTCCAGATTAAGCATCTCAAGGCATCCGTCTATCATTCCTAGACGGATGGACTAGTTGAGCGCTTCAATCAAACACTGAAGCAGATGCTCCACAAGGTGGTCAGCGCGGACAGTAGGAACTGGGACCAACTTTTACCCCTCGTGCTTTTCGCCTATAGGGAGGTTCCACATGCCTCCACAGGATTTTCCCCCTTTGAGTTGTTATATGGACGACAGCCCCGGGGCTTATTGGATGTACTTAAAGAAGGTTGGGAAGGGGAGGCGCTTCCCTCCACTAACCTCCTAGAATATATCGCGCAGTTACGCGATAGATTGACTAAGATCCGGCCCCTGCTTAAGGATCACATGTCCAGGGCTCAAGCAGCGCAGGTCCGGAACTACAACAGAAACGCCTCTCTACGCGAGGTTCAGCCTGGAGACCGCGTGATGGTGTTCGTGCCCACCTCCTACTCAAAACTTCTGGCTCATTGGCTAGGGCCATACGAAGTGAAAGAGAGAAAAGGACTCGTGGACTGTTTGGTGAGCCAACCAAATCGTCGACCGAGTGAGAGAGTGTATCATGTCAACCTTCTGAAGCCGTGGTGAGACAGGGAGAATGCTCCGCCTCCCGGCCCCGCGCTCTCCCTTTACTCAGAAAAGAACCCACTTCACTTTAGTTCTAATCTGTCCCCTACCCAACGGCGGGAGCTCGAAAGAGCCATCCTGTCTGTCCCGGAGGTGGTCAGCAAGGCACGACATTGTGACAGACCCGGGGGTGGTTGTCCGGGAACGACCCTACCGCCTCCCAGAGGCAAAACGCGCTGAGGTGGAGCTAGAGGTCCAAAAGATGCTCAACTTAGACATCATTGAGGAAAGCCATAGCCCCTGGTCAAGTCCTATCGTCCTCGTATCCAAGCCGGACGGGTCGTGGAGGTTCTGCAACGACTTCAGGCGTCTTAATCAGGTCTTGAAGTTTGATGCATACCCCATGCCCCGGGTGGATGAGCTCTTAGAGAGGCTGGGGACGGCCCGCTATCTGACCACTCTTGATATGACGAAGGGGTATTGGCAAATTCCCTTAACGGCATCCGCCAGAGAAAAAACTGCTTTTAGAACCCCTAGCAGTCACTGGCACTACAAGGTACTCCCATTCGGGCTACACGGGGTGCCGGCGACCTTTCAACGTCTGGTGGAAAAAGTGCTGCGGCCCCACCAGTCCTATTGTGCTGCATACCTGGATGATGTTGTTATCTATTCCAGCACGTGGGAGGAACATGTCGTGCAGGTCTACACAGTACTCCCGACACTAGCGAGAGCTGGACTTCACATCAACCCGCGCAAATACTATTTTGGGATGAGCGAAACCCATTATTTGGGCTACCTAGTGGGTGGAGGGTGGTGAGACCACAGTGTACCAAAGTGAAAGACATCTTGGAATGGCCCCGTCCGATGGTCAAGAAGCAAGTGCAGGCCTTCCTGGGGTTAGCGGGGTACTACCGCCGGTTTGTACCTCGCTTCTCTGAGAGAGCAGCACCCTTGACGAACTTGACAAAGAAAGGGGCCCCTTTAAAGGTGGTGTGGACCAATGATACGGAGCGGGCATTCAGTGACTTGAAACAGGCCCTTACTTCGGCACCTTTGTTAAGGACACCTAACTTCTCGCTTCCTTTTATTCTCCAGACCGATGCTTCGGACACAGGTCTAGGTGCCATGCTGAGCCAAAGCATTGATGGTGTCGAACACCCTGTGATTTACCTGAGCCGGAAACTGTTGGACCGGGAGACGAGGTATGTGGCGGTGGAGCGGGAGGCCCTGGCCATCAAATGGGCGGTGACGCACCTGCAGTACTACCTGCTGGGTCGGGAATTTACCCTCATGACGGACCATGCCGCCCTCCAGTGGATGGCTTTGCATCGGGAGTCGAATCCCCGGGTCACCAGGTGGTTTTTGGACCTGCAGCCCTTTAAGTTCACCGTTGTTTATCGCCGGGGCACCCTGCAGGCCAACGCTGATGCTCTCTCTCGTGTGCACGACCTCACAGTTCGGGTAGCCCGCCCCGATGGGTCTGGGCTAACGGGCGGGGTCCTGTCATGCACGAGTGCTTGGGGAACAGCGGATCGACCCGGTTTGTTACGGAAAATGTACCGCAAGTGGTCTACGACAGGGTACTAACTTGTCTTTCTTTCCTTCTTCAGAAAGCCCGAGGCCTCACAGATGTAAACAAACGCCATGACGGCTATAGGAAGCACACACTTCCGGGTCTATTTAATCCCTGTAATGACCCCTTGATGACATCACAGTTCCCAGAATCCATCATGAATACCCAGCATCCTTAACATCAATCTCCGGTCCGCCTCCATAAAAAGTCCATCCTTTCTCCCCTCATGGTCTTTTTGCTTTCTGATGTTTGTAAAGCAACTGACTGCTATTTTTTGGTTACAGTATACAGGGCTAAACACCCCAAAACTTGCAACGTGTCTTGTCTGGTATTACATAGTTTATATCTATGAATAAAACTCTGAAGGTAAACATTGAAACACAAAAAGAACAATTGTGTCCAGAAAGAGTAATTATTCCCCCTTATAGTACAGTACTTAAATTTTCTGTTGCACAGCTGTCTTCTCAATTTTTTTTTACTGGCTGTTTCTTCAAGTAATCGATTCCAAAATATCATTGTGATATTTTTATATTATGCCAAAAGTGTGTCTCAATGGCCTGGGTCAACCTGTGATTCATTTATTTTTAGGCAAAGTAGCTTTGACACACATGCTGGTCATGTATGCGTTGACTTGCTTGTTGGTAAGGTTACTGACTGAACCCTCAGTGTTTCATATGGCCTGCACTTTTCATTATAGCAGCAATTCTTTCATGTTCCAGATAATAACAGCTACCCGCTCAAATGATTGTGTCCTGCACCTTTCCCAGACACACAGAGCGCAGAAAAGAGGTGCTATAATGCTGCATATGATCTTGCACTTTCAGATGTGAAGCACAACTTTTGAATGCAGGTGGCAGGGTCACAAAATGTCAGGATAGACCGTTACTCTACCAGCCAATGAAGTTCTGGAGCATTGTGATTGCATACAACCACTATGAGGCTGATTAGTGGGTGTTTCAGGGAAGTGTTTGAAATGTGATTGTGATTTATATCTAAATTATCTAGAAATGTGCGTATGTCTGGTTTTATAAACACAAACCAGAAAATACAAACACATAACTCCAATTTCCAAGTCCTTGTACTTCCTCCTAGTCAAGCTTAGAGCTGATTTCAAAATCTTCCTTTTAACATACAAAAACTTAAGTGGCCAAGGCCCTGCTTACTTATCTGAACTTATTGCTTACAAACCAGAGTGTACATTAAGATCTTAAGACGCCAGTCTACTTATTATTCCAAGGATTAATAAAATAACAGTAGGAGGTCAAGATTTTAGTTATAGGGTGCTGAAGCTGTTGAATGATCTGCTTGCTAATATAAGAGATGTCCCTTCAGTATGAGCTTTTAAATTCAAGCTGAAAACTCACTACTTTATTCTAGCATACCTTGAGTACAGCTTCTGATTAGCTGTCCACATTACATCTCTGTTTGTTAGTCATTTACTAAAAAATATATATACACACACATATATATAGTAAGATATAGGGGTCACTATCACCCCTGTAACCCCAACAGACAGATACACTGGACACAGGTTAAAAGCAATAAGAAGTTGTTTTTAATTTATTCTTTTAAATAGTGCCTTTCAAGCACCACCACCAACTCTAAACAGGCAATACAACTATTTTAAGCACAATCAATAAACACAATTCTCTCCTCACACCTCCCAGCAAGTTCTGTCCTACTCCTCCCGACTCAATTACTGGGTTCACAGCAGTCCTTTAAATAGTCCTTGACCCAGAGTTGCTTCTGTCCTTCCATCCATGTGACTTGTCAGCACTTCCGGGTCAGATGGAGAATTTGTATTTTCTTCAGCCCAGAAGTACTTTGGGGCTTCTGTCTCCATTACTTGGGAGTACTTACAGGCTATACGGAACATAAAAAAACCCCTAGGTCTTCCTACAGCGACTCCTAGTGGCACCCACAGTACCCAGCATGGCTGTGAAGCCAAACTCCAGATCCCATGATGCATTGTGGGAATCTGAGGCACCATTATGCTGCAGGAAAATTGCCATCTAGTGTCCTGGTGGAGGCAGTGTCCCAAAGTAGCTGCCTTCCCCCATCCTTCTACCCTTTGGGAGTCCCGACCAGGTTGAGCTGCTGGCCATCCACCACAATATACAGTATATAAAGAATACAACATTAATAAACCATTAATAACCCTCCTTTCTTCTGTTTTCTTCTCTCAGAATTGACTGTACAGTATTTTGGCTCTTGGTGCTGCTGCTCTCTTGCATACTAAAAAACTATCTCAGATAAAGGAATCATTGTATGGAAAGATTCTCTCATCAGATTGGACAAACCAGCAGAGAGTCTACTATAGAATGCCCAGGAGTAGATAGGCGTCTGGTTGCCTTTGGTCTCCAGGGGCCTCATGTATAAACGGTGCGTACGCACAGAAATGTTGCGTAAGAACTTTTCCACGTTCAAATCGCGATGTATAAAACCTACACTTGGCGTAAAGCCACGCACTTTTCCACGGTACCTCATGCCTTGTCGTACGCAAGTTCTCCGCTCGGTTTTGCAAACTGGCGCCACCCAGCGTCAAAGCAATGGTACTGTTCTTGTGTGATTACTCATTATTTTCATGACGCGGCTTTATAAATACACAGAAACTAACCGCATATTGTTTATTAGTGTAATGCATCTGATTGTAATTAACTCGTAACAATATAATTGTCCAGGGAACAGCCATAGTATTCCAAATACCATAACTGCTTTAGCGTTGTTACTCTCACTTCTCCTTCTTCTTCTTCTTCTTTCAGCTCCTCCGTTAGGAGTTGCCACAGCGGATCATCTTTTTCCATATTACTCTCACTGCACGACTCGGAGTATTTATATCACTGTATCTGAGTGTGAATCACAGCAGCAGCTGATCGGAAAGAGAATTATCGGTAAACAGCTTTAAGGACACGCTGTCTCAGCCACTGCAAATTGTTTTAAAGCCTTTCCTGTACGGACCTCGCGGTTCAGAAACAGTTTAATCCCAAGAACTTTAAATGCACTCAATCAATTGCTCCTTGTAGAACTGTTTGTACTTATAAGTACAATCACCCCACTGTAAACTTGCACTACAGTTATAATATCTCACAACCTGGGCCACTTTATAAAGCACGTATTTACATATGATGCGATATCATTTTAAGGTGAAATGCAGCAAAATATGTTTGTTAAATTATACACATAAAACTTTAACTTCATTTAAATAATCTATATTCTTCACTGGGAGTGTCGTGAAGGATAGAATAATTAAACATGTACTACGAAGATATTTCAATGTTCTTTAAGCGTTTTGAAGAATCGGCGCTAAGCTTACAGATGGCTTAACGTCTGTTACAGAACTGATTGTATGGCGATCGATTACTTGGGGAAAGAAAAGCAAGGACTCTTGGGCTACGTAATATATATTGAATATAAAACAGAAAGAAAATAACAACACAGTTAAAAACGCAGCGACAAATTTCGACAAAAGATAAATGCTTGTCATGAGCATGAGGCTCATGAAACACATGTTTAATAACGTGCTTTAGCTCCTATCATCATGAAAATGACATCACGTATACATCTCTATATTTTAGTTATTCAGAGAGCTGTAATATCACAAATGTAACGGACTCTGTGTCCAGTTGGAGGAAGAGAGCCAGTTTAAGAAGCAAGTAGTGATTCACACACATAGAGCACATACGAGTAGAAGATCAAATACAAAACAAAGCATTTAACGTGCTACTTTAATTACGATGTAATTTTGAGAAACTGGTTAATTAAACGATTTTAAGATGAAGTTTATAATGTTCTACTAAATGACAAAATAAACTACGTGATTAAAGTGGAAAATTCGAGATTAAAGTTGACATTTAGTGCTTTTTCCCCACCGTGTGCCTTTTTCTCTGTACCCTAATAAACTTTCATATGACACTCAGACAGTGGGCTACAACTCGGTTTTTCACGGCAACTTTGATATGTCACTTCTTTTTTATTTCCGGCACTGTGCGATTTTGTGAATGTGAGCTTTCAAGTTTCTCCAACACGCTATGCCACTCGATCAACTTCATTTTGTTGATTATACCACGGTTTATTTGAACAAATAGTATGTTTTCCTTTGCCTCCACTTGGTATTCGCTGAAATTCTTCTATTTTCCCCGTGCTTTTCCCATTGTCTTTTCACAGAAGGCTGCGCTTAAGGGCGATTTATATTGATTTGCATATTCAAATAGGCGTAATTCTGGGAGGATTTGGGGCGTTACATAATCTGGCGTGCACGGCGTTAGTTTTCACGCTGATCGGGATTTATGTAGCGGAAGGACGTGGAAGTTAGACGCACAGATTCCTGCATCTGGATTTTTCTGTGCGTAAGCACATTTCGCTTTTGTGCTTACGCCATGTTATAGTGCGAGTTCTACGCACGGCGTTATACATGAGGCCCTTAAGCGCAGCCTTCTGTGAAAAGACAATGGGAAAAGCACGGGGAAAATATAAGAATTTCAGCGAATACCAAGTGGAGGCAAAGGAAAAACATACTATTTGTTCAAATAAACCGTGGTATAATCAACAAAATGAAGTTGATCGAGTGACATAGCGTGTTGGAGAAACTTGAAAGCTCACATTCACAAAATCGCACAGTTCCGGAAATAAAAAAGAAGTCACATATCAAAGTTGCCGTGAAAATAAGAGTTGTAAACCCACTGTCTGAGTGTCATATGAAAGCTTATTAGGGTACAGAGAAAAAAGGCACACGGTGGGGAAAAAGCACGAAATGTCAACTTTAGTCTCGAATTTTCCACTTTAATCACGTAGTTTATTTTGTCATTTAGTAGAACATTATAAACTTCATCTTAAAATCGTTTAATTAACCAGTTTCTCAAAATTACATCATAATTAAAGTAGCACGTTAAATGCTTTGTTTTGTATTTGATCTTCTACTCGTATGTGATCTATGTGTGTGAATCACTACTTGCTTCTTAAACTGGCTCTCTTCCTCCAACTGGACACAGAGTCCATTACATTTGTGATATTACAGCTCTCTGAATAACTAAAATATTGAGATGTATACGTGATGTCATTTTCATGATGATAGGAGCTAAAGCACATTATTAAACATGTGTTTCATGAGCCTCGTGCTCATGACAAGCATTTATCTTTTGTCGAAATTTGTCACTGCGTTTTTAGCTGTGTTGTTATTTTCTCTTTCTGTTTTATATTCAATATATATTGGCGTGGCCGCCCCAAGAGTCCTTGCTTTTCTTTCCCCAAGTAACCGATCGCCACACAATCAGCTCTGTAATAGACGTTAAGCCATCTGTAAGATTAGCGCCGATTCTTCAAAGCGTTTAAAGAACATCGAAATATCTTCGTAGTACATGTTTAATTATTCTATCCTTCACGACACTCCCAGTGAAGAATATAGATTATTTAAATGAAGTTAAAGTTTTATGTGTATAATTTAACAAACATATTTTGCTGCATTTCATCTTAAAAATGATATCGTCATCATATGTAAATACGCGCTTTATAAAGTGGCTCAGGTTGTGAGATATTATAACTGTAGTGCAAGTTTACAGTGGGGTGATTGTACTTATAAGTACAAACAGTTCTACAAGGAGCAATTGATTGAGTGCATTTAAAGTTCTTGGGATGAAACTGTTTCTGAGTTGCGAGGTCCGTACAGGAAAGACTTTAAAACGTTTTGCAGTGGCTGAGACAGCGTGTCCTTAAAGCTGTATACCGATAATTCTCTTTCCGATCAGCTGCTGCTGTGATTCACACTCAGATACAGTGATATAAATACTCCGAGTCGTGCAGTGAGAGTAATATGGAAAAAGATGATCCGCTGTGGCAACTCCTAACGGGAGGAGCTGAAAGAAGAAGAAGAAGGAGAAGTGAGAGTAACAACGCTAAAGCAGTTATGGCATTTGGAATACTATGGCTGTTCCCTGGACCATTATATTGTTACGAGTTAATTACAATCAGATGCATTACACTAATAAACAATATGCGGTTAGTTTCTGTGTATTTATAAAGCCGCGTCATGAAAATAATGAGTAATCACACAAGAACAGTACCATTGCTTTGACGCTGGGTGGCGCCAGTTTGCAAAACCGAGCGGAGAACTTGCGTACGACAAGGCATGAGGTACCGTGGAAAAGTGCGTGGCTTTACGCCAAGTGTAGGTTTTATACATCGCAATTTGAACATGAAAAAGTTCTTACGCAACATTTCTGTGCGTACGCACCGTTTATACATGAGGCCCCAGAAGTTTATTGTTCAACAACTCTGCTGTGCCACATGATAGCACAGCACTCAACATCCTGCTGCAATGTCTGAAAATAAAACACTCAAGAACCCTGCTGCTGTGTCTTTATCACCTTCCACATGACCACAGCAGAAACAAATACCAACCTGCTGTTTCAGAGAGTTTCTGTGCCATTCCAGTAAGTTGGAAGTAGTTGCTGTGGACAGGAACTTCAAGAGGAGGGATATGTAATAGTGTTGACTAGTTGCATCAGCCTAAAGACAAGTCACCAACAGAATGACCTGGCATCCCATGATTTAAAATATGCAGCTTCAGAGCTCTCTTTAGGAGACCCTTTAAAAATGGCTAGCTTGCTAAAGTTTCAAAAGAATTCCAACTGGTGAGAAAGTATCAAACTAAAAAGATGGAAAGAGTGAACATCCCTTAGTACTTCCCATTGGTATGGTGCTAAAATATGTTTAAAGATGCAAGTATAGCAAAACTAAATATAAAGTAAATTTGGATAATTATTTGAAGGATAATTCAGTGTGACATTTTAATTATTAATTGTATTCATTGCTCACAAGATACACCTTCTATATGCACTAGGATACACCACCAATGATGTTCCTGGGGTTGTCAGGTGTTTTGAGCCTTTCAGCATCATACACCCTCTCCTAAGTGACTCAGCTGGAGTTGATCCCATCCCTGGCTTGCATTGCAACGGGAGCCTTCCATGGATTGCCTCTCTAGATCCAGATCCACCTAATTTCTTTCCCCACAGCTTCTGTCATTTTTTTCATAGCCCGTCTCTTTGCAGCCCCTATTATCTCTAGTCAAGATAACAGCCTGCAAAGTCCAGACAGCCCACCTCAATCAGCTCACACACAGTCTGATAACCATTAATCCAGCACTTCCCCACAACATCCTGGTGTGTGGCTTTCTTTTTGCCTTTTCCATGCATTTTTCCCAGGGGTCTGTGAGGTAGAGCATAATCATTTGTTTGTTGGTCTCTGAAAAGATGATTACAGTATGTCTGGTCAGTGGGTGTTGTTTGTGCGATGCAGTCTGGAAATTTTACTTGATTGCAAACATCTACTCTGATCTTCCATTCAGTGGCTGTGTAGAGGAGACCAGTCCTAGTTTTCAGTTGTGTGTGTAGTTTTTCTTCTGCCTTGATGCAGGATATGGTCTTCTTAAGTGGACGATTGTGCCTGTTGGTGTTGATTGCATTGGTTAAACTGGCAGTGACTATTTTCAGCACATGGTTATGGTACCAACGGTAATAGCCTTCTCTAAATTCTATGCTCTTTGTATCGAGATTATTTAAAACTGGCTGATATACAGTGGTGTGAAAAACTATTTGCCCCCTTCCTGATTTCTTATTCTTTTGCATGTTTGTCACACAAAATGTTTCTGATCATCAAACACATTTAACCATTAGTCAAATATAACACAAGTAAACAAAAAATGCAGTTTTTAAATGATGGCTTTTATTATTTAGGGAGAAAAAAAATCCAAACCTACATGGCCCTGTGTGAAAAAGTAATTGCCCCCTTGTTAAAAAATAACCTAACTGTGGTGTATCACACCTGAGTTCAATTTCCGTAGCCATCCCCAGGCCTGATTACTGCCACACCTGTTTCAATCAAGAAATCACTTAAATAGGAGCTGCCTGACACAGAGAAGTAGACCAAAAGCACCTCAAAAGCTAGACATCATGCCAAGATCCAAAGAAATTCAGGAACAAACAGAAGTAATTGAGATCTATCAGTCTGGTAAAGGTTATAAAGCCATTTCTAAAGCTTTGGGACTCCAGCGAACCACAGTGAGAGCCATTATCCACAAATGGCAAAAACATGGAACAGTGGTGAACCTTCCCAGGACTGGCTGCCCGACCAAAATTACCCCAAGAGCACAGAGACAACTCATCCGAGAGGTCACAAAAGACCCCAAGACAACGTCTAAAGAACTGCAGGCCTCACTTGCCTCAATTAAGGTCAGTGTTCACGACTCCACCATAAGAGAGAGACTGGGCAAAAAATGCCTGCATGGCAGATTTCCAAGACGCAAACCACTGTTAAGCAAAAAGAACATTAGGGCTCATCTCAATTTTGCTAAGAAACATCAATGATTGCCAAGACTTTTGGAAAAATACCTTGTGGACTGATGAGACAAGAGTTGAACTTTTTGGAAGGCAAATGTCCCGTTACATCTGGCGTAAAAGGAACACAGCATTTCAGAAAAAGAGCATCATACCAACAGTAAAATATGGTGGTGGTAGTGTGATGGTCTGGGGTTGTTTTGCTGCTTCAGGACCTGGAAGGCTTGCTGTGATAGATGGAACCATTACTTCTACTGTCTACCAAAAAATCCTGAAGGAGAATGTCCGGCCATCTGT
Organism: Polypterus senegalus; assembly: GCF_016835505.1. Classification (NCBI taxonomy): domain Eukaryota; kingdom Metazoa; phylum Chordata; class Cladistia; order Polypteriformes; family Polypteridae; genus Polypterus; species Polypterus senegalus. The sequence goes on along the minus strand of NC_053170.1, from coordinate 75,017,539 downwards.
TTGTCAACTCAAGCTGAAGCAATCTTGGGTGCTGCAACAGGACAATGACCCAAAACACACCAGCAAATCCACCTCTGAATGGCTGAAGAAAAACAAAATGAAGACTTTGGAGTGGCCTAGTCAAAGTCCTGACCTGAATCCAATTGAGATGCTATGGCATGACCTTAAAAAGGCGGTTCATGCTAGAAAACCCTCAAATAAAGCTGAATTACAACAATTCTGCAAAGATGAGTGGGCCAAAATTCCTCCAGAGCGCTGTAAAAGACTCATTGCAAGTTATCGCAAACGCTTGACTGCAGTTATTGCTGCTAAGGGTGGCCCAACCAGTTATTAGGTTCAGGGGGCAATTACTTTTTCACACATGGCCATGTAGGTTTGGATTTTCTTTTCTCCCTAAATAATAAAAACCATCATTTAAAAACTGCATTTTGTGTTTACTTGTGTTATATTTGACTAATGGTTAAATGTGTTTGATGATCAGAAACATTTTGTGTGACAAACATACAAAAGAATAAGAAATCAGGAAGGGGGCAAATAGTTTTTCACACCACTGTACTTAGAGTTCTCTTTTAATGATTCCAAAAACCCTCAGCATGCTGCTGCTAATTGGCTCTTCCCCTGTAACATATCGCCATCAACAGCTTCCACTGGTACCATAGAAGTTGTGGGCAGTACTTATAGATGATGTAACATCCACCACTGAGCCCCAAAAAAGAGACTGAGTTGGGTGCTTTCACTACCTACTAGACCTCCTTCCAGTTGGGCTCATTGTGTTTACATTCACCTGTTGGGAAGATGTCTGATCACTCAAATAGCATTGAAGCCACCAACTCCTTATCCCCCATTAATTGTTTTGTAAAACAAGAGATTAGCTAACCTGGCAGCTTGATTTCTTACTGTTTCTCATCTACAACTGTGCAGCTCAGCCTTGTGTAGAGTCATCAGCTCCTTCCTAAAGATACTCCGTAACTCAGCTAGCATCTGTTTTTTCTCTTCGCTAGTGACTATAAACTGTTTGGTGAGGGTTTGAAACTTACGTTGTAACTGGTTTATACTGGTGGCTCCACTGTTCGTGGAGTAGGCGGGACTGGTGTTCCCTTTTCCACTTTACCATAAGCACTCTAATATACAGCTGACAATGATGGTTGTTGTTGCTTAAAGCCGTCTATCTACCTCTCCCTTTGTTGTGCCTTCTATGATATTACACACATTCCTGTCAAACTGTTTCCATTCCTTCTGATGGCTAACTGGTGTTCTTTTGATCCACCGATTAAGTAATTTTTGCCTGACTTTACTACTGCCATTGAGCGACTGTAGTTCATGGAGGGACTGGGCTCTGAAGATCAGTCCTGGCCAGGCTGCTCCTGCATCTCACCACTATTGAGTCCTGTACACTGTACTGAAAACAAGAATTTCATCCCAAAAAATGTTGAAGCCTCTTGAAATACATTTTTTTCAAGAACTAATTAACTAAGAAACTCCTGACATCTACTCCATTTAATCCCAACACTGTCATAAACAATTCTATCAAGTCACCTATAAATTTCCATTTACTTTAGCTTAAAAGTTTAAGCTTATTCAGCTTTTACCTATTAAGAACACAAAGATTTGGTATTAATTATGTATGCTCTGGATAGTCTCTTGCACTATTATGACCTTGTGATACAGACAGCAGAACTCACAATTGTGGGATAAACATCTTGTTTAAAAAAAAGTTTGACTTTTACTCCACTTATCCCAGCATCATATCAGTATTTCCGTTTGTGTGTATTAATGAATCCATTAGGACTCTCGTCTTTCTCATACATAACACATTCTTTCCTGACTTCTTTTTTATAACTATATTTAAGAGATTTCCTTTGTATATAAAGTATTACATTTATTTATATACTGTAAATATTCAATTACCACCTATCTGCCCAAATATTTTGTATCTATTAATTGAGTAGCTTAGTGTCATTATATAGTTTAAAAAGAGAAGTGTTCCCTGCATTTGTGTCTGTCAGACCCTACTTTTCAATTTATCACATGCAAAAAAAGTTATTTACCCCCTAGCCCATTGTTAAGGCAATCCTTCACACTCATGCACACCACCCTAGATGCCAGCCTCTTGTACACAGATGATTTACCGCTCATAATCTACACTGTCAAAAGCTTTTTGAAATAGGGTTCACTTCCCGGGTCCTCCCTGCATGGAGTTTGCATGTTCTCCCTGTGTGGGTTTCCTCCAGGTGCTCCGGTTTCCTCCCACAGCCCAAAGACATGCAGGTTAGGTGCATTGGCCATCCTAAATTGTCCTTAGTGTGTGCTAGCTGTGTGTGTGCCCTGCGGTGGGCTGACACCCTGCAAGGGATTTGTTTCCTGCCTTGTGCCCTGTGTTGGCTGTGATTGGCTCCAGCAGACCCCTGTGACCCTATAGTTAGGATATAGCGGGTTGGATAATGGATGGATTTTTCTCAGGTGATAAGTATTAAATCTTTCATCATTTTGTTTAATGATCTTTGCCTGGTTAATTTATTTTTATCTTCCATAGCAAAATGTTTTAATAAGGAACTCGTTTATAATTGGCTACATTCAATAAAGTGTTAAACAAAGTTACACCATAGCTAATCTAAAATTCATTCAGCCTTATCTGAAGATTATCGCAAAGTCAGGAGGGCCCTTAATCTGCAATTACATCATCCTGGGTATGACGTTAATCTGCATCCAGCTCTGCAAGCAGATCCTCCAACTTTCAGGGAAAACCTGGGGGTTGGTGGCAGGATTTGCACTACAATCACCATAAAAAAAAACCTTACATTGTTCTAGTGTGGTGCTGAGGTGTTACCCGCTGCATTTGGGCCCCAATCCAGGTGGTTTGGTATATGTTGGGTGTGGAAAAGTGCTATCAGTGCATACTCAGGCATTTTTGTTACATTATTGTACAGTTGCTGAGCAACAATGAAAACAGCTTATTTAACAAAAGACACTGAAGCACCTTGCACAAGTTGCTCATTAGCATGAGCATAATGAATGGCATACAATAGCCTGTTTTCAGTAAACAATTTGTGTGTGCTGAGATAAAGTCCAAGACTAATTTATATGAATATAACTGTAATCTGTTTGTCTGTTTGTTTCCTGCAATCACACAAAAATGGCTGAACAGGTTTTCCCAAATTTTGAGTTGCCATTGGTCCAGCATAAAATATAGACTAAATGATATAACCCCAAAAAAATGTAGGAACTACAATTCTCATCAGGCCCAGGAGAGCACTAGGGCAGATGGGAGGTAGTAAAATCTTGTATGTAGTTAATACAATTTAGTTTTACAACATGACTAACAAGAAATAATATCTTTTAAAATTCCAATAAATGTCACACTAAACCTTTTCTTCTATCCTGAGAAAACTTACATTATCAATTTACATTTGTATTTGAAAGGAACAGTCATAGCTACCAGCAGACATGGCTGCAGAGATGCACTTATTTACTATACCCACATATTCCATTTTAATACTAAATGCAGCAGAGCCTGTCCCAGTAGCATTGGGCAGAAGGATGGAACCGAACTAAGAATAAACACCAATCCACTGCATCCATACATAATACTACAGGCTTGGTTTATAGTCTTCAACAAAAGTAACAAACATGTAATTGGAGTGAGGAAGAAAAAAAAGAATAATCAGAGAAAAATCCTATACACATAAGGAAATCATGCAAACTCCAGACTGACTTAAATCCTTTATCCTCCTGTCATGCACAATAGGGTTACTGAATTTTTTTTTTCAGAAAGAAACACCAAATCAAATCAGTTGTCATGTACCTGTAGGTCCTAGTGCTGCAGTTTCCACAAACATTCGGCAGGCATTCTCTTAATGCCAGAATTAATTAAAAACAAAATACAACTGTGACCTATAAACTCTTAGCATAAGCTGTGAGTAAAGTAGACATCACTGGAACAAGAGCGGGATCCAGATTCCCTCAATAGTCGAGGAACCTGAAACTTTATTGAATTCAGCTGGCATTGTGTTGACATGGTGATTTCATTTATGTTCTTGTTACAGAAGCAGTTGTTCTTCTTATTAAAATGAAGATTTAAGAAATGAATGATTTTAATCCATACATTTCTTTTGGTAGTTAATGCATATATTAGATATTTATATTCCTGTATATAATACTTGAAACAAATAGTTGCAGAGCTTTTGAAAGTAAAATGAAGTAAAAATAAATGAAACAAGATGTCTGCAGAAACAATGTTTGTAGGACTGATAGGACAGCATAAGCTATTGGACCCCTTCTGTAGATATTTCATTTGGATTAACAGGATGGAAGGAGAAATACTTAACTTGTGTGGTAGGAACTAAAATGGTTGACTTGTTTTGCAGCTTGGTAGAGCTTGAGAAAACTTGCAACACTGTATCAAAACAACATTGCTTTGACAAGCAGTTATAATGTTTTAATGTTGTAATCACTAAAGCAAGAACATCTCCAGTCTGGAAACAGTGTGCCTGCATCTGCCTGATCCTCACAATTGCATCCAGATGGCACTCCTGTTCACTGCCACAACTGGGTGCCTCTGTTGTACACTCCTCCTCCTAACACTACTACTGCTGTCTTCCAGCCAGAATGGAGCCTAAGAAGGAGGCCATCAAGGAGTAGCTTTTTCATTGTATAGGTCTGTGATGTGACATCTAACAAAATGTATGCAGGTATCGCTATTTTCACAAAATGTACACAAATTTATGGAATAATACTCCAGCAAATGATGTACATTTTAAAGACTAATCAGTCTCCTTAATGCCACCCTCCAAATCTTAAAGGGCTTCAACAACTTCAACTTTGTCATTAATGAAAAGCCCATTTCTGTCTGTACTTTTTTTTTGAGCTTTTTACCTTCTAGTAAAAATGTTCATTCTGTGGACTGGGCAAAATGTAAAAATGAGCATTTCTAGGCTGTTTAATTTAATCCTCACCTTTTTTGTCTTAAAATAAAGGATTTCTTAAATAATGACTGCTTTTGTTTTCGTGAATAGCACAATTCATACATATGGTGTAACTCAAAGTGTTTTATAAGATGACAAAAATAAGAACAGAAAAATAAATTAGAAATAGAAAAATATAATAATAAAAAAATGATAAACCAAAAATATTAGATAAGAATAAATCAGTATGTATTACCATAACATAAATAAACAGGTAATAGAATAAGCAAAGTCTGTATATAATGAGGCAGCACGGTGGCGCAGTGGTAGCGCTGCTGCCTCGCAGTTAGGAGACCCGGGTTCGCTTCCCGGGTCCTCCCTGTGTGGAGTTGCATGTTCTCCCGTGTCTGTGTGGGTTTCCTCCGGGCGCTCCGGTTTCCTCCCACAATCCAAAGACATGCAGGTTAGGTGAATTGGCGATTCTAAATTGGCCCTAGTGTGTGGTGGGTGTGTTTGTGTGTGTCCTGCGGTGGGTTGGCACCCTGCCCAGGATTGGTTCCTGCCTTGTGCCCTGTGTTGGCTGGGATTGGCTCCGGCAGACCCCCGTGACCCTGTGTTTGGATTCAGCGGGTTAGAAAATGGATGGATGGATGGATGTATATAATGATTTGTTTTTAAGACTCTAAAGACAAATCTGATGGGATGGTCAAATAACCAGAGAGTACCGAAAAAATAAATGCTGGAGAAAATAAACAAAATCTGTAGGGGTTCCAAAGCCTAAACACCGTCCAGCTCCCACTGTCATTCTAGAGTCCCTGAATGTGTCACCATTAAGATGAAACCTGTGTAGAGCTCCCAAAATCTTCCTAGAATCTCAGGTGGCTGCAGCAGGTGGCAGTGATACATAGCACCAACACAGAGTACTGGAAAAAAAGGAAACACATAATAGTAGGGACTAGTGACCGACCTAAAACAAAATAATTAAAATTACATTTAAGGAAAAGAACAAATGACTCCTCCCCACAGTATCAGGGAAAGTTAGTGATGCTAGTAACTTAAGTGATAAAGAGAAAGCCAGATTAAAAAGTTGTGTTTTTAGTAATTATTTGAAGTGTTCACCTGCATTGGCCCAACATATCTCAAATGGTAAAGTATTTCTGAATTTTGGTGCATGTTAACAGATTGCCTCTTCACCATTTCTTTTATGCTACACTCTCAGAATACAGAGCAAGATGATGCTGGGGGATCTAAGATTAAAATTAGGAATGTGGGGGATAAATAGTTCAAAATATAAGAAGGTGTTAGATTGGTTACAGCCTTATATACAATTAAAAGTATTTAAAAATCAACCCTGAAGGACACAGACAGCCAGTGCAATTGTAAGATGAGGAGAGCATTTTACTTTTGTTAATTAATTAATAGTTTAACTTCAGGCAATCCTGGTGATTCAATACATAATTTGATAAGGCCCCTACATTATTTTTCACACCTTTCTCCATAGGAAGCAGAACCTGTGCATTAGACTTTTGTCAAGGTAACTACAGCACAATCATTTTCATAGAGGAAACCAATACTCTTTCTGGCACAAGAGTTTAGAGGCTGATGTTCCCTTCTTGAAGTAATGGATGCTTCCAAGTTCTCTAAAACTGTGTTCAGCCACTGGCAAAGAGCTTGGCTTGGCAGCCTAAATCTCAGCTTTCAAGTCTCCAAGGAGAGAGTGGGCTCATCAGCTTCTGGGTTTCAGAGAGAGATTCATCTTTCAGAGAGGGTGCAGCTAATTTTAGAAGAAAGGTGCAACCTCCGGTGATTGGATTATAGTCACTTCCAAACACAGAACCAGTTCTTGTCCATAGGCATATTATTTTGTCCATCACAGTTGCTACTCATTGAATTATAACTCATTGTTCAAACGTTAGTGTCCATTTGGCACCTCTGTCTCTTAAGGAATGTGCAGAAATGTTGGTTCAACTCTGATTTGCGGTACATCTTTGTTATCAGATAAAATACAGGGCTAACCAAGAAAGTTACCAGCTGCATTGGAAATACAGGTTTGAGTTGAAGCTGTATTTCTACATCCCTGTTAAATGTGCTATCGGAACAGGGCCTTGTGTGCCTCTTTAAAATTAGCAATATGGAAAATGTCCACTTTGACCTAAACATACCCATTGTTTGGAAGTTGACATCCAATGTGGCATGTCATACTTCAAAACATAAATAGCCATTTGGCAATGTACCTCTGATGTCAACAAGACAGAGTTCACTTACTGTGTGTTATATTTTATGAGTTTTAGTTTTGTTTACTTGTGGTATATGTGATATACTGTATTTTTGGTGACCACGAATGATTCTTGGCTGTGGCTGGCCTGTTAAATAATCATTTTATTTCTATTGTTTTTAGGGGTGCATTAGAGCACCATGCACTCCAATTACATTCAGGTTAAACATGGCCATGTCACAAATATCCAGTAACCCTCAGTGGATAATTTCAAGCAAACAAAACGTTTCTTTGAGGTATAGTTAGTGGCAAAAATCAGGAAGTTAGGTTTCAATTTAAAAACTGCCAAAGGAGCTTAACATAAGAACCGTGATTATCTGAAGCTGGCACAGAATGTACTATCTTCTCTCAATGGTGAAAGCACCACAGACTCTAGTGGTGCTTTATAGAAACTTATTATAATGTTTAGCAGATCACCAAGGGAAATGTCACCAGCTCCTGCTAGTCCTCCACACATGCCATCACAAGGTATGTGATCTGCATAAGCACATGTACTCATTTAGGCTCTTAAATTAAAATTATACTGGCCTTGTATAAACAAGAAAAAAAGGTGCTTCTGTGGGTCTTATTCTGAATGTCAATTATATCAAATACCATAACTTGAAAAAGAATTGCTAGTTCTCCTTCCAGTATTACACATTCTGCTTGAGTGTTTTGGCCTGCATATTGCAAACCACTTGAACCATTAATCTGTTGATAAAAATACAGTCCTTGTGGACTACAATACAGAGTATCCTGAAGTCACCACACTGTGGCAAGATAATTGTAAAGTTATTGTTCGAGAGCTTTTGGAGTGTTCACATGTGTTGGCATCCTAACGGAGATCATAACATATCAAAGGATGCTTTTCACTTCAAACATATTAAAAGAATCCACAAAATTCCAAAAAGATGGTCTGGTTGAGCATTTTAACCAAGCACTAAAACAGATGTTCAAGAAAATGAATGGGTGTAAAAGTGATAAATTAATTCCACTTGTTCTTTTTACCTAAAAAACAGTGCCTCAGGAGTCTACTGGCCTTTCCCCTTTAGAGCTGCTTTCACATTTTGAGCCATTTGAGGGGTATTCTGGACTTAGTAAAGAAAATATGAAAACAACAAAACCACCAAACTAAAAATATTTTGGACTATATTACACAACTGTGTGATTGATTTAAAAAATAAAACCACTTGTCCAAGCTCATCTGGAGTCATCTTAGCAGAAAGAGGAATGTCTATATGATCACATGCAAAGCATTTGATAATTCCAGGCAGGGGTAAAGTTCTTCCTCCAAATTCATGGTCCAGTGATAGGGTTCCTAAGAAATTAAAGAGTGTGTTGGCTTTTAAGAAATTACCTAAATGAAAAATAAATCAAAGACACTTAAATAATTGATTAGTTCCTAGCAAGATTTATTGCAGACATGCACTGCAAATCTTGATAGTATGTGTTTGCTGTATCAGGAAAGTCATCATCTCTATGCTGAACTGACACATATGTCATACATCTCTTATCACTACCCATAAAAGAAAATAATTAAAAATGATCAGGTTAATTGCAGTTGCACAATGTGGGACATCATTATCTACTAATAATGTATTTGACCTTTAGTGAAAAAACTAGCCTAACCAATGTTTCAACAACAGAAAAGATAAAATAGATGGAAGAGACATGTTTCCGATGGTGGTCTCAGAATAAAGTAAAGAGTGCGAAAAGAAAAGAAGAAATGGAGTGGCCGAATTGAAGAATGAAAACATAAGTGCCGGGAAAGAGCAAGAAAGTGACATCCTGAAATGAAGGTTTAAAATTCAGAGACTGACGGGAAGATTAGGAAGGGGGTGTGTAAAGTGTGCAGCTGCCTCCATAGAAATAGAATTACTAGACAACGCATGACCAGCAGCATCTTACATCAACGTCACCGCCATATTGCAAGTGGCACTGCTGTGAAGGGAAGTAATGGATAAAGAAGCCTCACGCATGTGCTGCTTGGGATTGTACAAACCGCTGTACGCTCCAAACCAGATCCTGGGGGATCACATTTCATAGGTAAGGCTGAATAATTGTGTTGGTTATATTTGGCCATCAGAAAATCCCGTTTTATAATCTTAACTTTAGCTATGCCAGGCTAAGCTAGCAAAGCTATGCATTTATATGCTCATGTGAGCCTCCAAACAACGTTTTGGCTAAACATATTTAGTCACTAACTATGTAGATTGTTGTTAGCTGTTATTATTTCTCAAACTTTGAAGGTTTCCCAAAGAAATCCACCTCAGGAAGCAGTGGGAGGTAGCCCTTAGACGAGATTTTGAGAAAACTGTCCTGGGATGTGTGTCGTGCTAGTTTGGTAATATTAATAGTAATATTAATAATAGTTTGGTTATCTGTGGTGGGTTGGCACCCTGCCCGGGATTGGTTCCTGCCTTGTGCCCTGTGTTGGCTGGGATTGGCTCCAGCAGACCCCCATGACCCTGTGTTCGGATTCAGCGGGTTGGAAAATGGATGGATGGATAGTTTGGTTATATTCCAAATCGTAACTTTAGATCCTCAAATGAGTGTCTCCTTAGAATTCCAAGAACAAAACTTAAAAGAAGTGGTGAGGTGGCCTTCTGCTGTTATGCACCTAAAATCTGGAATAGCCTGCCAATAGGAATTCGCCAGTCTAATATAGTAGAGCACTTAAAAAAACTGCTGAAAACACATTACTTTAACATGGCCTTCTCATAACTTCACTGTAATTTAATCCTGATACTCTGTATATCCAACTCATTATTATAACTATTCATGGTGGCTCTAAAATCTGTACTAACCCCTGCTCTCTCTTCTGTTTCCTTTTCCAGTGTCCTTTTGGTGGTGGCTTGCACCATCACCATCTACTCAAAGCACCTTGACATTCCAACAATGATGGATGGATTAAAAGCCAGAAGTCTGTATGACCATCAACATCAAGTGACTCCGTGAAAACCCTAACTACAAAAAGGACTATTTCATTTATGTTAGGTAGAATGCCCAGAGGGGAGTGGGCGGTCCCGTGACCTGGAACCCCTGCAGATTTTATTTTTTTCTCCAGCCATCTGGAGCTTTTTTTGTTTTTTCTGTCCACCCTGGCCATCAGACCTTATTCCTTTTCTATGTTAACTAATGTTTTCTTATTTTAATTTCTTATTTTGTCTTTTATTTTTCTTTTCTTCATTATGTATAGCACTTTGAGCTACTTTTTGTATGAAAATGTGCTATATAAATAAATGTTGTTGTTGTTGTAACAGATGCTGTACCGGCATCATATGATCAAAGCTACCATTTGCTCACATTAAAAAACAAAGGAGGTTTGATGATTCCTTCTGAGGGTACAGTCAAGATGGTCAAAGTAACTGAGCGTGTTATCTGACAGTCAACATTAGGGCAAGCTGTCATTGTATCTTTGATCAATCAGTTTGTTCGGGCGGAGATTAGTTCAGATGATGTGTTTTTTCTCAAGGAGCACATTAGGAAACACAGTTTGAAATTGACAACCATCGTTTTATGCTCATGTCTTTAATTTTGTCTGTCTTAGACAAACTAAGGCTGCACCATATTGCCAGACTGAATACTCGCAAATTATAGGATCTGAGTGAGTGAGAGGGAGTGTAAGTCTGTAGGAGATCAGTAAGGTTGTGGATGTTATGTATTGAAATAAAAGTAATAATGATTGGTAGTATTCCCAGGCAGCAGGGAGTGCCACAGTGGGGTTAAGAGATATCGTGGACAAGTGGTTACAGAAAACGTCCTTAGTAAAAAGACTACTGTGCAGTTAACATAACTTCTGGCCTCAGTGTCTATCATTGAATATCAGCCTCAAATTATCTAACATAGCAAACTGGCGACGAGGATAAAGTTGATTCCCAGTGCATGAGTACTTCTGTTTGTGACTGCAGCGGGAGTTATTAATTCAGTAAATAAAAAAAAAAATTGTATGTGGATGTGATTTTGATGAAAATGTGGAGCAGTGGACCACATACAGTGGAACCTCGGTTTGCGAGTAACTTGGTTTACGAGTGTTTTGCAAGACGAGCTAAAATTTTTAATAAATTTTGATTTGATAAACGAGCGAGGTCTTGCAATACGAGTAGTACGAATACGCTTTGTCTGCTGAGCGTCATATGATCACAACTGAGCTGATGGCTCTTCTCTCTCGTGTGTGTGTGTGTCTCTCTCTCTCTCTCTCTGTCTCTTCGCTTGTGGGCAATCGTCTCCTATTCTCCGTCTGAGTGCCTCACTCATATAGTCAACATCCGTACGAGCGTATACCATTTACTACAGCATTGTGACTGTGTGTGTGTGTGTGCGTGCGTGTGCTGTGAAGTGCGACTCCCCGTCATGCGCCCGAAAACACGAAGCTCAGTATCAGTACTTTAACAACACCAGCTTTATTCAGCTTGAAACAGCAACAGTGTGGTTATTGTAGCAGGATCTGCCACTCTCCTGTACACACACACAGCAGTCAGGCAGGGTCGTTGCCAAGCAGTACTGTGCCCTGCGCATTTATAATGTTCATTTTATCACCCATCGACGGCAGGAGCTTATAGCAAGTCCGCGATCTTTTTGGATTTGCTTTTACGGCGAACTGGTACAGCGCTGGGAGACTACAATTGCTTTGGGACGCTCTTTCGCGTGTCGTCCCGTTGGGTGAAATTCCACAAGAGTTTAGAAACTCACATACACCAGCCATGATTCTTTTCAGAGGTAAAGTGCAGGTTAATCTGTTTTATGTATTTTTACTTTAGATTTTGTATTAATCAGTTTTATATCAATAGTTTTGGGTTGTGGAACGAATCATCCGACTTTCCATTTTTTCTTATGGGGAAATTCACTTTGATATACGAGTGCTTTGGACTGCGAGCACGTTTCCGGAAAGAATTATGCTCGCAAACCGAGGTTCCACTGTATATTGAGCGTTTTTAATAATAATAATACATTTTATTTATATAGCGCCTTTCCCATGCTCAAGGCACTTACAGAATATAAGAAAGAACGGCAGGGTATACAGTATATAGCATAGTACAAACAAATAAATAAATAAGAAGATTAAGACAGTAAATTCAGAGAAAGCCTAACAGACAACAGAATTGATGGTCTACACACACACACAGGTTACATGAGCATCTTGACAGAGAGGTAAACTGAGAGAAGGGAATGAAGTCAAGTAGAGCTAAAAGCCTTCCTGAACAGATGAGTTTTAAGTTGTTTTTTAAAAGAATTCATGGAGTCAGCTGACCTGATTAATTTCGGTAGGTCATTCCAGAGTCTGGGCTATACAGCTGAAGGCCCTGTCACCCATGGAGTGTAGATTAGTGTGGGGCACAACAAGATTGCCAGAATCAGAGGACCTTAGTGGGCGGGCAGGCACATAGTGATGGAGAAGGTCACTGATGTAGTTTGGCGAGGTTATTTAAGGCTTTGTAGGTTATTAGTAGGATTTTATATTCGATTCTGTAAGACACAGGGAGCCAGTGAAGACGGAGCAGGATGGGTGTGATGTGCTCGCTGCTGCTGGTTCGAGTAAGGACTCTTGCAGCTGAGTTTTGAATAAGCTGGAGCTGTGATATAAGATTAGAAGGGGCACCTGCCAGCAGCGAGTTACAATAATCTATGCGGGATGTGATAAAAGCATGGACAAGTTTCTCAGCATTAGAAAAGGAAAGGAAGGAGCGAACACGGATATGTTATGGAGGTGAAAGTAAGAAAGTTTCTTAATGTGATTTATGTGGGTGGAGTAAGAAAGGGAGGAATCAAAATGACACCAAGATTCTTTGCAGTAGAGGCAGGTCTGATGAGATCACCACCAAGATGGACTGGGAAGGAGCTCATTTTATTAAGTTGCATTTTAGTCCCAATTTGCAGGAGTTCAGTTTTGTTGCAGTTTAATTTTAAAGAGTTCTGCTCCATCCAGGTTTTAATTTCACTAAGGCAGGTTGTGAGCTGAGAAAGCTCTGATGAAGTTCCACTTTTAACATTGAAGTAGAGTTGAGTATTATCTGCATAAAATGATAGCCCAGTCCATAGCTACGAATAATATGGCCAAGGGAAGCATATAAATACAGAAGAGAAGAGGGCCAGGACAGAGCCCTGAGGAACTCCTTGTGTGACTGGCGCGAGCTGGATCTGCTGTTGCCAAGACTAACAAACTCTTGCCTATCAGTCAGATAGGACTTGAACCACTGGAGGGCAGTGCCAGAGATACCCAGCATGTTCTCCATTCTGGACAGTAGAATGTCATGTCTGACAGTGTCAAATGCTGCACTGAGGTCTAACAGAATTAATATGCTGGTTTGTCCAGAGTCTGCTGCCATAAGCAAATCATTGGTTACCCGTAGCAGAGCAGTTTCACAGCTGTGCTGCACCCTGAAACCAGACTGAAAGGGTTCCATCAAATTATTAGACGTTAAGTAATTGGTGAGCTGGGAAGCTACAACACGCTCAAGAGCTTTTGACAGGAAAGGTAAGTGGGAAATAGGCGGAAATTGTTAAGATTGTCAGCATCAAGACCAGACTTTTTAACATTGGGGTTACAGAAGCGATTTTAAAAGTGAGCGCACAGAGCCAGTGTCAAGGGATGAGTTTATTATTGTTGTAACAGTCTGGATTATGGCATGAAGGCAGGATTTAAGTAGTGTGCTGGGGATGGGGTCCAGTACACAAGTAGTTGGCCTCATCTTACAAAGCAGGTTATTAACAAAGCAGATGTGACTGGTGAGAACTTAGAGAAGGAGCTGGATGGAGTGGGAAAACAGGGAGAGATATAAACAGATGATGTATTTATGTTAGTTGAATTATTTAGATCTTTAATTTTGTTACGGAAAAAGTGGAGGAAATCCTCACAGACTTCAGTAGAAGAGGTAGTTGGGCCAGATGCAGGTTCGAGTAGTTTATTAACTACAGAAAACAAAACCCTTGGGTTATCGTGGCCACTTTCTATTATTCTGCCATAGTGGGTGTTCTTAGCAGCAGTTAGTGCTTCTCTGTAAGCTCTTTGGTGGTCAGAGAAAGCCTGGATGTGCACAGTGAGGCCAGTCTTACGTGACATTCTCTCAAGGCGTCGGCCAGCTGCTTTCATAGATCGCAATTCTGAGTTATACCAAGGAGCTGAACGTTTAAAGGAAACCTCCTTATGTTTTAAAGGAGCTGTTTTATCTAATGCTGAATGAAGGGCTGAGTTATAGTGGTCAACAAGACTATCTAGTGTTGACGGAATAGGTGCAGACAGTAAAAGATCAGAAATGGATCCAGAAAGGATAGAGGGACAGATATTTTTAAGGTTTCTGTAAGAAATTTGTCGTTTACAGGTAAGAGGAGGTAAAGGCAGTGAGACAGTAAAAATACTGCTTTATGGTCAGAGAGTCCCAAATCAGTGCTGTAAATATTGGCAACAGATAGTCCAGAAGTGCAGATCAGATCCAATATATGACCACCAGAGTGGGTGGGAAAATCAACATGTTGTGTCAAGTCAAAACAGTCCAGTAAGGATAGGAATTCATTTCTCAGTTTAGATGTAGTAATGTCAATATGGATGTTGAAATCACCAAGAAGGATAATTCTCTGAGAGTAAGAGCTTAGGTGGGTTAAAAGTTCAATCAGATCAGATAAGAAGGATGCATTGTATTTTGGGGGACGATAAAGAACAATGAGTGAGACAGGACCTGTTTCCGTTATTAGTTTAAGAGCCAGGCACTCAAAAGACAGTGGACAGTCAATTGGGATTCGTTTGATATTTAAGTCTGCTCTGATAATTACCGCTAGCCCACCTCCTTGTCTAGAGCTGCGAGGTTCTGTATGGAAAGTGAAACCAGGTGGAGTCGCCTCCGTGAGAGACGTCAATTCGTTTGGTTTTTGCCAAGTCTCCGTTAAACACAGTATATCAAGTTTGGTGTCAGTGATGAGTTCTGACAGCACCAATGCTTTGCCATTAAGAGATCTTGAGTTAAACAGAGCAATGTTAGTCAATGAGGCATCTTTTGCACAGAGCTGTGATCAGGGTTTATTTCCATAGAATGTAAATTTGGCACACTGACACTTGTATTTCCAGGGCCATGAGAAGGAATGCTTATTCCTGAGCAAATGCTGCCGGTTGTCTTTTCATTCGCACCCCGGCGGTGGCGGCGACCTGACCCGCGATGTATATATTTCGGGCGCTGTAAAATACCGGCGTCTTTTAGGATGTTCCAATCAGACCATTTGCTCTGGACAAACTGTTTAATAAGAAGGAGTTTGTCATGAGAGTATTTTAGCATGATACTTGGCAATACTTATCTGAAAAGCAGTGGAGAAGCAGCACAGCATAGCGGAACCATTTGGATTAGATGAGATGAACGGCGATAGCAAAGCAGCAGAAAGCATAGCAGGAGGAGGTAGCAGGATTTGCAGGTTCCAATACACAGCCACAAACAATAACGCTTGATAATTTCATGCGTGATCGCCCCGGAGCCATAAGCCAGGTTAATATGAGCATCAGATCAGATCCCAGTCGTACAGTACTGTAAAATGAATCGGGAGCAGATCAGCATAGCGAATATAATCACGGAGAAAGATTACCCCGAGGTCATAGATCGCCAGGTACAAAGAAATGTTCGTAGGTCTCGTCCCGCGATCCACAGACTCAGCTGTTCCCAGTCAAAGTAGAGTCCATAAAATCTGTAAATATTAAGCCAAATCCATGCAATTCAGGTCGGCTGTATCCACGAACTATACGTAAAAGAAATAAAACAAGCGTGAGAAAGTGTAGAATAAAGGCGAATTTTGCGAAAAGTGTTGTTAACAGGGAGGAGCGGCAGCAACTTGCGTGCGCCAGCGTCCCCTCACCTGTTCAGAATCAAAATTAGTCTTTGGTTATTTTGATATTTTGATTATTGGTACAAAGATCAGGATTGCCATAACTATGGTAAGAAGGGTCACGCAGCGCGAGTATGTAAACAGAAGGAATCTATAAGGAGAGAGGAGACGGTGCAGTATAAAGGAAAGTCACAACGGCGATCGGATTATTATAAAAAGAGACCTGTAAATCGCGTTTTATTGCAGGATGTGTCCTGTGAAGCGTCAGGTAATGAAACTGACACAGAATTAGCCATACATAAGCCTTATAGAATTAGGTGTGCCGTCACCTATGCAGTATAGTGAGTGGGCCACTCCTGTGGTGCCGGTTGTAAAGAGAGATGGTTCTGTAAGGCTTTGTGGTGATTTTAAAGTGACCTTAAACCCGGCCAATTTATGTGGAACACTATCCAATTCCACACATTGAAGACTTGTTCGCCTCATTAGCTGGAGGACAGCGTTTCAGCAAATTGGACTTGGCACAGGCGTACCTACAGATAAAGTTGAGGAACAATCACGTAAACTGCTCACCATCAATACCCAAAAAGGGTTGTTCTGCTATAATCATCTACCATTTGGGGTTGCGTCAGTACCTTCCATATTCCAACGGGCGATGGATCAGGTGTTACAAGGCCTTTCCAATGTGCATTGTTACTTGGTTATTGATTTTGGTGACAGGCTGTAATGATGCAGAGCAGCTGCAGAATTTGGATAGAGTATTGGGCCAATTGAAAGAATTTGGACTGTGTGTCCAAAAAGAAAAATGTGAATTTTTCAAGGAGACCTTGGAGTACCTAGGTCATAAAATTGATGCAGCAGGACTGCACAAGTCACTTGAAAAGGTTAGGGCTATTTTAGAGGCTCCAGTCCCCGATAATGTAACTAAACTGAGATCTTTTCTTGGTCTCATCAATTACTATGGGTGATTCATACCCAATCTTGCAACCATTTTGACCCCATTAAATGAGCTGCTTTGGAAAGACAAACACTGGCATTGGTCATCCGTGTGTAAATCTGCATTCCAGAAAGCTAAGGAACAGTTTGTGTCTCAAAATGTCCTAACACACTACGATCCACAACTAAGCATCCGCCTGGCTTGTGATGCTTCATATGGTGTGGGAGCTGTCATTTCCTATGTCTTTCCCAAGGTGGGCATTAATATTAGCAGCCCACAATTACACCATAGAATATAAGAAGGCTGCTCTCAATGCCAATGCTGATGGGCTTTCTCGTTTGCCCTTACTAGTCAAACATAAGGAGAGCAAGAACACAGTTGACCTTTTTTACATAAAACAAATGGAATTACTACTGGTGAGTAGTGCAGAAATTCGTAGAGAGACCATGTTGGACCCTACATCGTCTAAACTTTTTGATATGGTGTTGGACATTTTCCTAAATAATTGGGAGATAATGATGAGTTACAGCCTTTCATCAACAGACAAACGGAGCTTACTATAC
The DNA here is from genome assembly GCF_016835505.1 of Polypterus senegalus. Classification (NCBI taxonomy): domain Eukaryota; kingdom Metazoa; phylum Chordata; class Cladistia; order Polypteriformes; family Polypteridae; genus Polypterus; species Polypterus senegalus. The sequence goes on along the minus strand of NC_053170.1, from coordinate 75,000,085 downwards.
AACAAGGATGCCTGATGTGGAGGAGCAGAGTAATTGTGCCCCCTAAATTGCGCCCTCGTGTTTTGTCAGAGCTACATGTCAGCTGCCCAGGTATAGCGAGGATGAAGTCCTTGGCACGCAGTTATGTTTGGTGACCAGGGATCGACAGCCAGATTGAGCAACAAGTACACAACTGCCAGTCATGTCAGCGTGTTCAAAATCTTCCAAGCCCTGTGCCCCTCCACACATGGATATGGCCAATTGGGCCATGGCAGAGAATTCATGTTGATTTTGCTGGGCCTTATGAAGGCCATATGTACTTAGTAGTAGTCGATGCTCACTCAAAGTGGTCTGAGGTTCAACTAATGGATAGTGTCACAACTAGTAAGACTGTTCATGTCATGAGGACCCTTTTTAGTCGCTATGGTATACCTGAAGTCCTTGTTAGTGACAATGGCCCACAGTTAATTTCTGAAGAATTTGCATATTTTATGAAAAACAACCATATTAAGCATATATGATCTGCTCCCTATAATCCAGCTACCAATGGGCTTGCAGAATGCTTTGTGCAAACTTTCAAACAAGCTTTGAAGGCATCAAAAGGGTCTGCTTCAGTACAGCAAAGACTAGACACGTTTTTACTCTCATATCACAATACTCCACATGCTACAACAAAGGAATCTCCAGCTATGCTTTTTATGGGTCGCAAATTACGTTCACGTCTAGATGTGCTTAAACCAAATGTGGCTTCTACCTTGAGTCACTCTCAAGATGTTCAGCTGTTGCACAGTAACTGGAAATCCAGAAAATTTAATGTGGGTGATCCAGTGCTGGTCCGGGATTACCGAAGGGGAGAAAAGTGGACACCTGGAGTGGTAACCTCCCAGCTGGGACCAGTCTCCTACACTGTAAAAGTTGGGGATGCTGAAGATTGGAACCGACATGCAGACCAGTTACTACTCATCCGAGCAAATGAAAGTATTCCACAGGTCACATGGCCAGAAGAGACACCTTCCTCAAACTTGGTAACAATGTCACCAGTATCATTAGAGAATAATACAGTCGATGAAGGGCATAAACCTGTGGGACAAGGCTCAGTCATTCCAGTCATGGTTCCTCAAACTGGAGAACCTCAGATATATGCACCTCCAACCTCACCTACAGAGAGCAGTGGCAGATGCTATCCTTAGCGAGTAAGCCTCCAGATCGTTTATCCTTTAAATGTTATAAAAGTAGTAGAAACAGTACACTGTATTTATGCAAATAGTTACCTTCAAGCAGAACTGCTCCATTCTGAATATGTGGCAGTGAACTACAGCTTTGTTATAGTAGTTTTGCTCATTTTGACTGTTTATTCTTTGTGGTTTTATAAATAAGTGGGACGGAAATGTTATGTATTGAAATAAAGGTAATAATGATTGGTAGTATTCCCAGGCAGCAGGGGGCGCCACAATTGGGTTAAGAGATATCGTGGACAAGTGGTTACAGAAAACGTCCTTAGTAAAAAGACTACTGTGCAGTTAACATAACTTCTGGCCTCAGTGTCTATCATTGAATATCAGCCTCAAATTATCTAACATAGCAGTGGAGAGCTTTAAATGTTAAGAGAAGTATTTTGTATTGTATTCAGTAGTGAACAGGGAGCCAGTGAAGTTGAGCGAGAGTAGGTGTAATATGTTCAGTGGATTTAGAACATGTTATTATCCTGGAAGCAGAATTTTGAAGAAGCTGTAAGCGATGGATACGTTTTTGTAGGATGCCAGATAGAATAGCATTACAATAATCTATACATGAGGTGATGCGGGCATTAACCAATACTTCAGTACTGTGTTGCATAAGAACAGGATGAAGTTCTGTTTCAGAGATGAAAGAAGGCAGTCCGAGAAATGTTATTTATGTGGGAGGAATTATTTAATAATAATAATAATTATTATTATTTAAGTTTATAATTGCCATTATTAGTGTATAAATGGATATAAATAATTGCATTTAAACGATTCGCCAAAACCTGTTGTATGTAAAGGATACTGTTTTAAACGTTATTTCATCAGAAAACCCAGTTTCTACGTCTACCTGTATTAGTTTAAATGGCACTTTTGCCACTCGCAATCTGGTAGATGCGCTGACGTATCGTGTCAACTGGGCAACACAGCGAGTGCGGCGTCTACCTATACAGTATATGACTATGGCTGCCTCCTGCGGTCCGAAGACTAACAGGCTTAGACAGGGAGCCTTTGCCTATCAATCAATCAATCAATCAACATTTATTTATATAGCACATATTCATACAAAAAAAATGTATCTCAAAGTGCTTTACAAAATGAATAGAAAAATAGAAGACACAATAAAAAATAAACATAAGTCAACGTTAATTAACATAGAATAAGAGTAAGGTCCGATGGCCAGGGTGGACAGAAAAAACAAAAAAAAACTCCAAAGGCTGGAGAAAAAAATAAAATCTGTAGAGGTTCCAGACCAAGAGACCACCCAGTCCCCTCTGGGCAATCTACCTAATATTAGTCAAACAGTCCTCTTTGTATTTAGGGTTTTCATGGAAGGACCTGATGATGATGGTCACGTAGACTTCTGGCTTTCAGTCCATCAATGTTGGTGCATCATGATGCTTTGAGTAGGTGGTGGTGGCACAGGCCGCCACCACAAAGAAACCGGAAAAAGAAACAGAAGAGAGAGTAGGGGTCAGTATGGATTTTGGAGCCACTGTGAATAGTTACTATGAAGAACTGAACATACAGAGTATCAGTATTAAGTTAAAGTGAAGTTATAAAAAGGCCATGTTAAAGTAATGTGTTTTCAGCAGTGTTTTAAAGTGCTCTACTGTATTTGACTGTATTTGCCTATGCCAACTCCCACACTGGTCAGTATTAATGAAGAGTTTGCGTAAGGGTCCTTGCGTAATTTACGCAAAAGAAGTCAGTAGGCATGCGCCGGCCTGAGCCTGTCTCTTCTACTGTAAACGTAAGCGGCCAAAGAGTACAGTGAATAGGGAATCGCCTATCATTGTGTAGGCTGCCGGAGGTGCAGGACGGAAAAGCTGGCTTGCAATCCCAGCCTACGAATCACTTTTGCGAAAGGAATGCTGAAATAAAGACACACATTTACCCGGAGTTGTTGTTTATTTATTTACTTATTTTTTTCCTTCTCATCTTTATTCATTTACTAGCTATCGATTCACATATAATAAGCACAATGACACAGCACGTGTTTTGGCCTCCTGGCAGCTGACGGTGAGAATCGTAATTCAATCGGTGTTACTCTGTAGTGGGAAGAATGGCCATCATTGCACCGGTCAGGTTACTGATCTGAGGCACTGTCTGCAAAATGCATTGCATTACATCTTCCAGCTGAATAGCAAAGCAGTAGTTGACTGGGAGGCTGCTCGCTCCCACGTGTCAGGATTACACAATATTCCAAAAACATGACACTTTGGAGACCTAATGGAAACGATGAGGGGGTAGTTGACATAACCAAAGAGCAAGAAAGAAGAAGAGGAAGGCGAATGACACTGAGTTCATGTGAGATTGTGTAAGTCAAAGTTAATGCATTAGTCAATACTTTTTCACTATGTAGCCTACTAACTTTTTTTTGCTATTGTGGCAAAGTTTGGGAAAGTGAAACAGCCCAACTGATGTAGAGCCAAGAGAGAATGTGTCATATAAATCTTTTTTTTTTTTAAATTTTATTAATTTAATTGCAATCATTCCATACAAAATCAATCAATTTTAAATATACCTAAATTGAAGAGTTTGATAAGCCTATAGAGATGAATGGAGAAGAAAAAGAAATACAGAAATACAGTAATTGCTTCCTCTGTGCTTTAAGAGCTTATTCTAAAATATTACTGATTAGATCCTGCCATGTTTTGAAAAAAATCTGTACAGATCCTCTGAGTATTTGATTTTTTCCAATTTCAAATAGTATATAACATCGGTTTCCCACTGACTTAAAAGAAGTGAGTTAGGATTCTTCCAGTTTAGCAAAATAAGTCTGCATTTACTACACTTTTGGCACGCAATCACAATTTGTTTGGGGTTCTTCCAGAGGGGGTTAAAGTGAAGACAGACAAACACAGCTGTTAATGGGTTAGGAGGGATTGTGAGACCAAGGCTGTCTGAAAGGTAATTAAAAATTTTGGTCCAGAATGATGTTAATGTTGTGCAGGCCCAAAACATGTGACCCAGTGAGGCTGGGACTTGTTTGCAGCATTCGCAGGTTTAGGTCTTGCCCTGGAAACATTTTGGAGAGTTTTAGTTGAGACAGATGTGTGCAATATATAATTTTAAGTTGCATAATTGTATGCTTTGTGCATATGGAGCTCGAGTGAATTCTCTGCATTGCTATTTTCCACTCCTTTTCTGATATATTAATTGAGAGATCTTTTTCCCCATTGTCCTCTTGGCTCTTTGAAAGGGAGGGACTGTAAAATAATTTTATATATTGGAGAGATGGTGTCTGAGTCCTTGAAACTGAGCAATATTTTTTCCAGCATGGATGAGGGTGCAAGATGAGGAAAATCGGGAAGGTTCTGTTTAACAAAGTTCCTCATTAGAATATAATGAAAGAAATGTGTAGCTGGAATGTTAAATTTGGAATGTAATTGTTCATAGGATGCAAAGACGTTGTCTATATAAAGATCTCTAAGCAAGTTAATCCCAAATTTTTTCCAGATATTAAAAACTGCATATGTTTGCGAAGGTTGAAAGAGGTGGTTCTCTTGCAGAGGTGCCACAGATAAAAGCTTCTTCATCTTAAAATCCTTTCTACATTGGTTAAATATTCTGAGTGAGTGAAGCACAATTGGGTTATTAGTACATTGCCGATAACTTGCATTTATTGCGGCACAGAGCAGGGAATATAAAGAAGTACAGTGGAGCCTCGGTTTGCGAGCATAATTCTTTCCGGAAACGTGCTCGCAGTCCAAAGCATTCGTATATCAAAGTGAATTTCCCCATAAGAAATAATGGAAACTCAGAGGATTCATTCCACAACCCAAAACTATTGCTATAAAACTGATTAATACAAAATCTAAAGTAAAAATACATAAAACAAATTAACCTGCACTTTACCTTTGAAAAGAATCATGGCTGGTTTAAGCGAGGTTCTAAACTCTTGTGGAATTTCAGCCAACGGGACGACACGCGAAAGAGCATCCCAAAGCAATTGCAGTCTCCCAGCGCTGTACCAGTTTGCCGTAAAAGCAAATCCGAAAAGATCGCGGACTTGCTATAAGCGTCTGTCGTCAATGGGTGATACAAGGAACATTATAAATGCGCAGGGCACAGTACTGCTTGGCAACGATCCTGCCTGACTGCTGTGTGTGTGTACAGGAGAGTGGCAGAACCCGCTACAATAAATAACCATGCTGTTGCGGTTTGAAGCTGAATAAAGCTGATGTTGTTAAAGTACTGAGACTGAGCTTCGTGTTTTCGGGTGCATGACGGGGACTCGCACTTCACAGCGCACACACGCACACAGTCGCAATGCTGTAGTAAACGTTATACGCTCGTATGGATGTTGACTATATGAGTGAGGCACTCAGACGGAGAATAGGAAACGATTGCCCACAAGCGAAGAGAGAGACAGACAGACACACACACACACGAGAGAAGAGCCATCAGCTCAGTTGTGATCATAGGACGCTCAGCAGACAAAGCGTATCCATGCTACTCGTATTGCAAGACCTCGCTCGTTTATCAAATCAAAATTTATTAAAAATTTTAGCTTGTCTTGCAAAACACTCGTAAACCAAGTTACTCGCAAACCGAGGTTCCACTGTACTGCAAGATTTTACTTCTATAGCGGACCAAGCCTGTGCATGTTCATCTATTTGTGTCCAGGTTTTTATAGCTTGTATGTTTGCTGCCCAGTAATAAAACAAAGTTGGGTAGAGCCATGCCACCTTCTGCCTCTTGTCTTTTTATGGTCGCTCTTTGAATACGTGGACGCTTTGAATTCCAAATGAATGAGGTTATTGTTGAATCTAATTGCTTAAAAAATGATTTATTGATGTATATTGGAATGTTTTGAAATAGAAAAAGGAGCTTAGGAAGCATATTCATCTTAACAGTGTTAATTCTTCCAGCTAGAGTGAGATGAAGGGTTGACCATCTATGCAAGTCTTGCTTAATTTTTTATCATGCAGATGGTGAAATTTTGTTCATAAACAGCTTTATGTTTACTTGTGATGTTTACTCCTAGGTATTTAAACTGTTCTGCAATGATAAAAGGTAGGGTGCCTAACCTAATATTATATTCTTGAGAATGCACTGGAAAGAGTACACTTTTATTGAGATTAATTCTGAAACCAGAGATCTTTTGAAATTCTCCAAGTGCTGTTAAGAGATACAAATCTACTTGAGCCATGGAAACAGAGAATGGATACAAAATTTCTCCCACTCTGACACCCTACGTGACGTCCAAAAACCTTAATTTTGTTGAAAAGCTGACCACTATCTTAAAAGGAACAAACGTGTTATAATTGTATACAGTATGTAGCTGATGCTGTCAATGCTACCCCAAGGCAAAAAACCCCGATTTCATACAACATCTTCGATAGTAATACTAATAGGCACTTCTCAGAGATAGCTGGTGCTAGGTATGCAGAAGTTGAACTGGAAATCCAAAGAAAGTTAGAGATAGTTGTTCCTGAAGAAAGTATCAGTCCCAGGTGAAATTCCATCACACGTTTACCCAAGGTCAATGGAAGATGGTGTTTTTGTAATGATTTCCATCAAATAAATCAAGTTATTTGTTTGGATGTATATCCTATAGTATTGGTCGACAAGCTCTTCAAGAAACTTAAATATTTTCGCTTTCTCACTGTTAGATATGACCAAGGGGCATTGGCAAACTTCTCTTACTCCTGAGGCCAATGAAGATAATGTATTTAGCACGTGAAGGGGGCAGTGGCAGTACCATGTCCTTAACTTTGGGCTACATTGTGGCCTGTTGAACTTCCAGTTTCTGGTAGACACACTGTTACTATTCCACAATGCCTGTAGTGCTGACTACCTTGGCAATACAAGTGTTTACTACAGCACCTCTGTTGAACAATAAGCTTTGGCTTTGGTCCAGGTGTTAAAAAAGTTACTTTGACTCTATCTAACCACATATCCTAAATGCTTGATTTCAGTTAGACCAAACACCAGTGGGGGTCTGCTGGAGCCAATCCCAGCCAACACAGGGTGCAAGGCAGGAAACAAACCCCAGGCAGGGCACTAGCCCAACGCAGAATTTCAAACATGTTTAGGACTTGTAGGGTCTCACTAAAGGTTTGTACTTGTTTTGTTAAAGCTGTGCCTTTAACAGACTTAACATGAAAAATTAGTCCCAATATAATGGTTTGAAATCAAAAGGCAGAAATGGCATTTCATGAGCTATTGCAGGGCCTTTTGATTGCACCTAACTTTTCACTTCCTTTAGCACTCTATCAATTGATTCGAGACAGGCCTTAGCACCATGTTAACTGAGAGTGCCAACTGTCTTGACCATGAGCTGGAAATTGTTAGATCAGGAGACCATTATGCTGTAGTGAAACACAATGGACTTGCTATCAAATGGACCATTTCTAAGCCGAAGAATTACCCATTAGGTAGTGAGGTCACCTTTATTACAGACCACACACCTTTCCAATTGGTGGCAGCTCACAAGAACATTAACCCACATGTTATGCATTGATGTCTGGGTGTGCAGGCCCCTTGTATGGCAACATGGATTCTCTCTACCACATTCAAAACATCAAGGCCAGGTCTGCACCTCTCACTGGGAGCAAGCTGGGGTTGTGCAATTGCCAAACAGGGATTACATAGCAGTAAAGAATAAAGGTGTGACACTGTTACAGCTCCCTTTTTGGTTTCCATCCCTAGAATAATGGAGAGGACCCTGGAAGATGCCCAATGCCACTTCTGCCCTGCAGTCACAAGCTCCTCATCTTTCAGTCCAGATGACATGTGATATAACTACTGACCCAAGGTTGGAATTCATTTTCAGACCAGCTACCACGAGGTTAGATCTCAAGGTAGCAACCTCCATCTCTGGGTGAAAATGTCAATTATGCTACATACTCTACTTTTTCTCACATTACTATATTTTAGACATTAAATGAGGGGCATTGTTTGCACTTTAGAAAGGAGAATACATATTTGATACATTGAAATGACCATCTTTTCCACCATAAAGGACTCAAACTGTACTGCCCACATCAACTTGAGGCCTTCCTTTGTTTCTAGGGTTGGTGCTGTATATAGGTGACTTTGACTATGTCTAGCCAGTATTTACAACCTCCAACACAAGCTTCTAGTATGCCTGGATTACCCTATTCTTTCCTGTTACCTTATGTATACTAAATAAATACAATATATGCAATATTCTTGATTTTGTCTTTATGCAAAGAACTCCAAACTTCAAAAATAGTAATTGGAGATATGTCCCCACCCAGGCTGGCTTGGTGCCATGATGAAAACAGTGAAGACAATGTATAATTAAAAAAAAAAATGTAAAGGGAATTGTCAGTAATTGACCCTGTATTTCTAGGTTGAAAGACAAGAAATCTAACCATCAAACCTTGAATGACACTCTTCTCTAGCCAATAAATGACACTGTAATAGTTCTTACCACACTCTCTGCCTCCAAGCCAACCCAAAATCTCCAATTGTTTGGCAAAGGTAAATGTTTATATATGAAAAACCCGAATAATGGCGAGAAATGCGTGTGCCAAATTTCAAGTTTGTGTCCTGAAAAACAACTCAATACACAACCAACAAACAGGTTGTGCTTCAAAGATACAACTTATATTCTGTAATGTACAGTACATCATACCATCTTTTCATTTTCATATCATCTGCTTTTTCTATGGAATGGATTGCTTCCAAATTTATGGTCCTTTGCACTTCAGCAATTAAAGCTATCAGAACATATGACCAGTTGGCAATGTAATGCAAAAAAACTAAAATACTATTTAGTCCATTTATCATTTTAAGGGAATTAAAAAAAAAAAAAAAACTCTGAACTTTTGCAGTTCGCTGGAAGCCAACTCATTTACAAGCACACCCCGACCTCCTGTTATGGTGCACATTATTGTCCATTACTGTGTGATAATCATATGATATCTAGTTAAGTTTATATATTCAGTTATCCACAAATCTACTTAATTCAAGGCTAATTGGTTTCTAGGTTCATTATTGTCACATATACATAGCAAAATGAAATTCTTACTTTTACGTGATAATCAATATGCAACATCATGCCACTCTCCACCACCTTGATTAGCAAGTACAGTAAATAAACATGCATCCTTACGACACCCTCTGATTAGTGAGCTTAACTGCCTTTCTTCAAAAGTTCTGAATTGTGATGGCAGGAGCCCATCCTAGCATCGCTGTGCATGAGGAGGAAAACAGCTTTGAATAAGGCACCTATCCACTGCTGGTCATACATATCTACATAATAGCATTCATGAATGGGCTATTTTCCATCCATTATCCAACCCGCTATATCCTAACTACAGGGTCACAAGGGTCTGCTGGAGTCAATCCCAGCAAATGCAGGGCACAAGGCAGAAAACAAACCCCCAGGCAGGGTGCCAGCTCACCGTAGTAAATGGGCTAATTTGAAATCATTAATTACTATAACTTGAACATCTTTGGGAATGCAGGAGAAAATTGAAACAAAAACACACACCACATGAATGTGAAAACTCCATTTGGACGAAGTCCAGGTGCGAAATTCAAATTCAGGACACTAGATCTGTGAAACACCAGTCATATCTTGCTGCCCATATTTTAAGGTTTGTGTGTCTTTATTAATTGCAAACGTTCTCAACTATACAGACAGAAAAAGATAAATAGTGTCATGAGGATTGCCACAATTGTATTATGGACAAGAAACCAGAAGAAATTTTGGCAGTGTGAAAAGCTCAATCAGCAACTTTGAAAAGGATATTTATTGTTAAAATACTAGAATACAGTAGTGCCGTTGCTAGATTATTCTGCACCCTAGGCCAAACTTATTAGTGCCAACAGACTGTCCGGTAGCTATCCCATTTGCTAGGTTTTTACCCCCCTTATGATCTGCGACCCGGGTGAATGCCTTATTTGCCTTAATGGTGGTGCCAGCCCTGAATACAATGCGTCTTCAATCTTGATTTAAATTCTAAGAGTGATGGGACATGCCGTTCACCAGCAGGAGGATTTTTTGCAAGTTGTTGATAAAAAGTGCACCTTATTTGTTAGTTATATTCAATCTTGTTTTCCTAACAATACATTTGAATTTGATCTTAAACATGAGGTAATAATGCGATACCCTTTTTGACTTAGCAATGTGGTCTGTGGTGTATGGACAGCAATACGTTTATATTAAGGAGGAGTAAAAATTGGGGTGGCTAGGTTACAAAGTAGTGGCACGGCTGCCTTCACCACAACAAGACTGAGGTTCAGGTTATAAGGAGGTAGGGGCTTGTTCCTGCCTTGTACTTGATGCTTGTTGGGATGGGATCCAGCTTCGTTACGATTCTGTTCTAAATCGGTGAGGTTAGATAATGAATGAATGGATGGATGGGATCAAAGTCTCAATTACTTTACGGCTTTTTGCTAAACTTAGCTGGAAGTCTTCCTAGAACCATCAGAACAATGCCATGCTTCCTTCTCTAAATGACTGCTTTTTCAGCAATATTCCTAGAAGTGAATGAGTTTGGATATCATGTAAATGAAACAGATTACATCATTCATTAGTTTTTAAATTTGATTAACTATTTTTTCTTTATCTTGCTGATAAAGATGCCACTACTTATTTTTTCATATTTCTTACCAGCTAAAAGGTAGGTCATAGCAAGTACAGTTATGAGAATACTAAAGAAAGATACATTTCAAACAAAAGACTCTAAGGTTAACTGGATTTGATAAAGTAAAATGTAATTCTTCTGACATTAAACTGTAGTTTTGTAGAATGTCCACCCACCGCCAATTTTCTATTTAAAAGACAATCATCACTTATCACTGCTGTAGCTGACTGAGTTAAATAAATTAACTCAATAGAGAAATATTATGTAAGGTTTGTTTGATAAGCACAGCAGGGTGTGAAATACATTTGAGTGGAAATTGTATATTATATATTCTCAAAGGTTATCTCCTCAAATTTACTCATTTTAGACCTTGCTGTCAGGAAGAGGTTGGTGGTTTTATTTTAGAAACCAGTAGTGTAATTTCCCAACCTTTTAAAGAGCCGACACAGTTTTTGCCCTATTTTGATTCTAAAATACCACATTTTAGAGGGATGTTATCCAATTCCATCCAGTTTGTGCTTAAAGAAATCTACATTTTTTTGCAAATATACACCGAGAGGAACTCTGCCTATGAGAAAGCGGTTATGCATGAAATCAGCCACAAGTTTGATACTGCAATGCGATGTTTGCCTCTATGCTCACTATATACAGTATGTTTGGTTTGTTTCAAAGAGTTTTTTTTTGTATTTGTAATATTCTCTGTCCACTGCTTGAAGAATCAGTTGTCATTGTAAACTGTACATTTCCTTTTATTTTTCATCTAAGCCTGGCTCTAGTCATATATAAGCTGACCTCAACCACAGGATATAGCTTCAAACACTATCAACAGATTGTAATGTTCTACTGTAATCTAAATGTCACACTATTTTGGGTTTTAGTTGTGCATTAGGACTACAGCTGCTCATAGACCTATTTCTTGAGTCTGCTAGCTGTAGGCAAAAAACAAGAAAAACAGAAACCTTTCAGAATCCTTTTCTTGTCAAAATGACTACAGCGAGAATGAAAGACTTCAGCTGGTCTGCAGTTGTTTACTTCGCTCAGGCCTTACCACATCAACATTGAGATTTTCCCTTTTTATAGCAAACACTTTATCTGCACATTTCTTGGCAAACACTTTGAACACACCCACCATTTCCAATGTTTTGTTTTTGATGAAAAGTAGAAATGACAAATCAAACAAAGAAGCACTAGCCTTGATTGCTTAAAGCTTTACATGAGTGCATTTTCAGTTTTAATATTGGGCTGAGTAGGAGGGTACATGTAACAAAAAAGGTGAAGGAAAATTTCACATTGAAAAATAAATCTTCAAACTTGAAGCTTTAAGTTAGGGCCAGACAGCAGGCTAAAAATAAATTAAAAATAAAACAGTATGTGTGTACATCAACCACAATGTTACTTGCAGTATAGAGTATATGGAAGATGGTTGCTTTCGGTATTAGCTGTCTCAGTAGTGCGCTGTAATTTGTTTACAAATGTTATTCCATTATTTGAATTTTTGATTTTGGAATAGTCAGTTGAGGCAAATGCCATACACACTATTTATACATTCACTCGTGTTGGTTTTTGTAACGCTAAGGTGATTCTAACCATTGGCATTGTGCATTTTCATTTGTATGAAATATGCTAGTCAAGAGAAACATTAGGAGTTGCAGCCCTAATTGAGAGATACTCCAAGATCAATATAAAATTATTACATACCTATTCAATGTTAAGGATGATTTTAACATTTCACTTACATGCCTTCTTGAAAACAGATTTCACATATTATGCATTTGCAACGGCCGTGATCCAGAGTAGGGGTTTGATTTATTAGGGGAAAAAGTGGCTTTACATAATGCAAGAAAAGCTTGCCCAAATTACTTTTAAGTTAACACGCTTGTCAAATAGGTTCTCTTTCATGAGAACACACTTCTGAAGGTGATTCTGGATGTTGCACATACATCCGAGTCTACACTCCTCTCACTATCTCTGCACACAGGAGAAGCCTAAAATACTTTGCTACAAACACAAAGATTGACAGCAGTAGGGAAGCACATGCTACAAAGATATTCAAGAGGTTGTAGAGAAAAGGACTTACCGGATACTACTACTGAAAAGCGAATATCAAATATTAAAAACTACATAATAAACCTTAGGGCACTTAGAAGTGGCACCATGGTCAATGGTGGGTTCCTTCAGTCCATTGCTACCTGAGCCTCTCAAAGCTAGTACTGATAACGTCAATGAATAAAATAGATGCTTTAAATAACAATGTTAAACACTTTCTAGTGCAGTCTGTTCCTAACTCAATAGTGAAAGAAAGCTGCATTATGTTGGACATATACTGTAGGACTGCCAGGACTAGACGTTTGTTTCAAACATTTTCTAACAAGGAGCCATTGCTCAGTGAAGCACTTGTAAAGACAAGCAACTTCTATAACTACTGGCTATGCGAGTGAAGAGATTTGTCTGCTCATTTAGGCTAAGAATTGTACCTAGTAAACCTCAAAGTCAAGTGTTAGTATTGTATTCACTTCACCATTTTACCTTTTTTGAATTTTCTTCATTGATTCAATTTCTATACACAAGTCTGTCTAAATTCCCGATTCATGGAATAACCTGCCAATTGGAAATTTTAAATTTTCCTGTTTTCCCTGGCCATAGTTTATAATTAAGCTAGACATTAAGATTATGTAGTAATTGTTGCTTTTTATCTATTTTTACCTATTAAACTGTCAAGCACTAGAGCCAATTTTTAAAATGTACATACAAGAAAACCACATGTTATCTGCTCAGAAACTTGTCAGTTCTTAAAGTGTTTCTCTCTTCCTCCCCCACCCCCTTGCCAGAGTAGGTATGAAACCTACTGTTTATGAAGTACTCAGGAAGTAAAATGTTTGATGAAGAAAGCAAATTCTCCTCAAACTGAAGATGCTTGAGCCTGCTGCCATGTAAATACATCATATATGGCACAAGAGAAATACAGTACTAGTTTTACATTTGAATACTTTATAAAATAAAACTGCACTTGCAGTCAGTACAGACAAGTCTACTAATCTGCCTCCAAATTCTTACATTATGTGGGTCCTACTGCTGAAAGCCTAAGGCAGGGAAACCTTGTCTGCAGATTTCAATTTATAAATCTAGAGCCACATCCAGACCGATGTGGCATTTTAAACTAGAAGTATACAACTGCATCCTGACTATTTATGATCCAGGGAGAGCCCTGCTTTAGCAGTATAGACATTTAACAGATACAGGTTCTAATAACTTCACAGAAGACAAAGTCTCCACAACCTTTCAGAGTCACCCCAGCACTAAAACAATGTACAAATTCTACACCTGCAGATTTGATATATTTTGATACATTCTTTACATGATCAGGACTGAACCCATAAAAAAAAAAAAAACCAACAACCTGTCAGGATTGTGTTACATGCTTTCACAAGCAGACATGAATTGGAGTCAGATGGACAATATAAAATTAGGAAGCCAGGCTCAAGTCAAAATGCTACATTTCACTTTTTCATTGTATAAACAGTGAAATTCTTCCCATTCAATGCAGAAAATAAAATGGACACAGACATTTAGAAATCCAAATAAAAACTGCAGGAAAATGTGTGGTTATACTTAAAAGGTTGCGATGTCAAAAAGTGTGGACTTGCAAGTAAACTGGAAAAGTTATGGCTTTCCAGTATTTAATCACTATGTTGAGAGCCTCCCTTAGAACCCGATCATGTAGTGGGGGGCTGAACCTAAATTAAAGCATCAAAACAATAAAGGAAAATTAAAAATTGTGACCAGAGGGTGGTGAAGCCAAAAAGGAGGACAGGAAAAGGTTCTAAAGTTGAGCTTAATGCCAAGCAGTGGAAGTTTTCAGTAGGAAACCGCCAACCAACTAAGAGTTTGCAATTTGACTCAAATATCCTACATTACTTTTCATCAATAGAATTTAGGATTGTAGGTGTCCTTTGACAGAAAGGCAGGGCCACTATTCCGAGTTACGATTCTTAGATTAGGCATCTGTTATGCTACTAACATTGCACTAGTCACTCCATGTCAAAAAGGAATATGGTTTTAAATTTGACTCCTGAAAATTGATTACTGGCCATAAAGCCAACAGTTCCTTGCCTCATTAAATGTGGCAGCATTAGGTTTCTGGAACAAGGCCAGGTGACCTTCATCAACTGAAACAACTTTGAACAAAATTCAGAAAGCAAAAATTACTAGAGAAAAGGCAATCCTCTACACACCAACCACCACATGTTATCATAGCATGTAAACTGTTAAATGGCAGGTGCCACAGTCTGCTTGCATTTTGCTGCTATTTAGTGGTCAGTCTAAAGTGGTTTCTCCGAGCCTGAAGTCTGGTTTCATAGTATGAAATCAGATCTTAAATTTGGAGCCAGAATCTCCACTTTAAAGCTGTACCATGCGCTCACTTGAGCTCAAAATGGAGGTAGTTCAGTCTAAACTCATGGTTTGGCGTGTTGGACTCCACAACCCTACAACTCTGAATGAGCCAGGGCACTCTGCTGTTCTAGTACTTGGTCATGCCAAAATGTCAAAGATGTTTCTGCAATTTTTATCCAATTAGATTACTGTTGGAGGTCAACAAGTAGTGAAAGCTCACCCATTTAGCACATCACAGTATCAAATATTCTAGTTTAACATTCATGAAATTATATACTTGACAAACATTGTTCATTATATTGGATAGCATTTAGGACAAATTTGGTTTAAGTATTACCATGTCCAAAGATGGCAGTGCCCATTAAAGCCACTGTGCAGGTGGTTAAACTTTAGCAAAACTTCTGTAGCGATTCTCCCAATGGGTACATTTAATGGCCATGTGCTCCAAGCACATTATGATCCTGAAAGTGCTAAAAACAGAACCCTCAGTACTTGATTTAGGAACAGAGGTTTAAAAAAAAAAAAAATCCAAATAGTTGTTCTGCAGTCCCTTTATTAAACATACTGCACAGGTGGTCTTTGGCTATAGCAGGCGGGTCAATTTGTAATTCAGACAAGCCATACTGGAGATGGACACATTCAAGTCCAGGATGTAAATCCACATTTAGGTTTCCTGGGGAGGTACTGTAAATAGGAAAGCTCTAAGCATTACCAACCATTATACAATTGTCTTAGTTTAAATTACAATTTGCAAGCTTACAAGGGGAAATTCCAACTTTGTATAAAGTGTTACAAAGAAATGCAATAAAGTGAAAAAACAGGAAACTGCATCAAGGTATTTGTTAAATGTGCTAGATACAACCACAAGTTTCCTACAAGACATTTTCATAAATCAAAGTTTAAAACCATTAAGTTGTGCCTGATGGCATTTCTCTTATCTCTCAGATTTAGTCTTGTGGAAAGGACACATTTAAGGATACTGAAAACCCATAAAGGAGGCATAGGTGTGCTTATTTTCCTAGAGAAAAATATTGGTCCTAAAATGCAGCTGCAGACATTGGGTTGGAGTCAAAACCCAACCACCCCTTTTTTTTCGAAAGCAAAGTCATAAAGCACTCTGTACATGGGCACCTAGAGAACATTTGTCAATTAGCTTACCCACCTTTACACTCCATCCAGTCTAGGAACTAGCCTTTCCACAGTTGCCACCTTCTCCTCGAACTTAAAGCCTGATTCACTTTCTGACATCTTCTGTATCTGAAAAGAGTGGAAAGTGTTGGATTCTGCCCCATTCTTGTCAAGTAGAGGGTTTCTATCACTATTAATGATCGGTTGTATTTCTTCATCTGAAAGAGTCTCATGAACCATTTCAAAAGATGCCTCCTGGTTTTCCAAATCATTTCCCAAGTCATTTGGTAAAATCTGTTCATCTTCAGGTTTGAAATTCTTGCCAACATTCAGATACTGCTGTACAGGAAAGTCTTCATGCAAATCAGACAAGTGATGTGGCACAGTCTGTTCATCTTCAGAAGCCAAGATCTGCAGTGGACCATTGCTCATCATTCTCTTTACTTCTAGGAAACAGAACAATGAAGCATCAATCCAGCATGTTTGTCAGTGTTCCATCATTCACTAATAAAATATACATTTAAGACATCCATCAAGACCAGTTTAGCCTCTACAAGTGGACTACCAATATGCTAGGACACCTGAAGCCAGTTCATAAGTGGATTAGGCCTACAGCTTTGTAGTTTGCCCACTAGTGCCCATTATGCAAATTGATAACTAGTCCAGCTGGACTTCACAGTATTACCTTTGGGAAGTTTGGACCCTGTGTCTTTTGCACATTGAGAGTCACAGCAACTGCAAAGAGCATGATGACCGTCCAGTTCATACCACCTAAGAAAAAAATTGGGATTCACCAAGGAACATGGGTGGGGGCAAAGATGTGAATTAAAGCGGATTTGAATTTCCATCCAGAGTGCGATTTTTCAAATTATACTTGCCTCTTTGTTACCTTGTCATAATTGCAAGATTTTGCACTTTTTGATAATACATCTGTCACAGCCAACTCACAATGTACATAGACCTAGGGCCAAGAGGAAACCAATTATTCTACTGCTGTGAATAGTCAGAAAGTGTAATGGAGTAAGATTTACCCAAGGAGATATTGCGTGAAACTGAAAGGCCTCTATTATAAAGCTGATTGTATCATTAGTTCTTGGCAGAACAAACTTTGAAGCACAATTTTCATCCTTGCCATCCACCATGCAGCTGAAAAGAAAGTAATGAATATTAAAAAACACATTTGCATCTACTGAACCCTGCAGCAAAGCTAATTGGGTTCTAGTGGTATATTCCTTTTTATCAAAGCATACAGCAGCTGAAGAACTTACCCCAAGTTATTGATCAGAATGTGCCTAGGAGAAGAGAAGGGATCTGGGGATGCTGTTGCATGACAAGACTGAACAAAAAGCTTTTGTCTTGAAGATGCAAAATATGCAGTTGCCTGGAAAGCTATGGGCTGGCCAAGATAATATTGATTTCTTGTTGAAGTGACAGAGAAGTCAGCTGAGAAACAATAGATTCAGCATTTAAAGTTTAATTAAAAAAAAAAAAAACACACCAAACAAACAGCAGATCTGTGGCAAATTGAACAGAATTGCCATTGAGAACACCTCAAAGTTTGCCACTAAATTTATATAGTACAAAAAGGCACCTTATACCAACAACTCTCCCACCTCACAACTGGGGCTGCCCATTTAACTAGGAAGGTCCTTTCACATGGCTCCAAAGATCCTTTCCACTAGACATCGGAATATACTTGTAAATGGAGACCACAAGAAATTTAAATTTATAATTCAGCCTTTAGTTTCAGCATCTTGAACAGTTAATGTATTGGATTAATAAGCAGGCTTTAATTTTAATATCCATCCACTACAACTGGTAGGGCCAGAAATTAAATACAAACCTTAGAATCCTACAGCTTGATAGATTTGTTTTTACAGCTTTTTCCATGGAAACAAAACTTTGTCTAGTATTTGAAGGCAAATATTTTAGACCAGTTTCCATAAAGCAGTGCTCAAGTAACAAAACAGCAAGCAGTATGTACTCCGAGTTATACAAGATGTACTGGTAAAGACCAAAAAGATACACCAATTACCAAGTAAGCACTTATTTAAAAAAACCATACACTAACCATTCATGGTTTGAAGAGTGAAGCTGTGCTGGTTTCTCAGGTTCCTAAAATAAGTGCCTCGGTTCCAAATAGGATGGTATGCCAGTTTATAGGAGTGGTGTAACCTGCAAAGTCAAAGATGACAAAATTAAATGGAGGGTCCCAATTTTGAGAGAAGTAGCATAAAACACACACACACACCTACCTTTCATAAGAACACAAGAGGGATACAGAAAATGGACTAGATCTCCGTATAGGCCCTTTAGGCTCTGAAGGCTTATAATAAAGTGTATTGCTATAAACAAGCATGCCATTTACGACCTGAACAGAATCAAATTTAAAAAAAAAAAAAATTACCAGTAAATAGAAAACTTAAGAAAATTTCACTGTCTGCAAAAATATTAAAGATGGAGTTGGACCATCTATTCACATCACAATAGCAATGAGAATCACCATTCTACTGATCGTTTACAAGCTTTCCATTTCAAAAGCATCCTCATTTCGAAACATCCATTCACCCAAAGGGCAAAGCTACAAAAACTTAGAGCAGGTGGTCATTGTACTACCCAACTTCCTATTTAAAGATTGTGCATTTGCTGCCCAGTAATAGACATGGGCATCAACAAAAAAAACTGAATCTACACAAGCCTGGCTTACAATACAATTAAAATCTTGCAGTACTTTGTAGAAATGTGTATCAATCTAAGCTAAAATGCCCTGTTCTTTGCTCCAGTTAATACAATGTCAGCACAAAATGTGGGCTAGGCAAATTAAAGACCAAGGATGACATTAATCTGGGTGCCTCTGTACAATACAGCAGTGGTCAGAAACCACTTTCATAATCTTGTTAAATTAAGACCTTTAATAAAAGGCAGATATAAAGGGTTACATTAACAGTTGTGCTCAAGAAGGTCAGTGGAGATTCTACTCGGCCTAATGAGGAGTAAAGTGTATACCATGTACTAGACATCTTTAGGACAGCTCCAAAGCAGTCTTTGTGAATGAAAATACTAAATTAAGAACATTCAACTACAAAGTCTCTGTCCAAGAAAAGTGCACCACTCTACCAACACATCTGCAATAACTTAACTCATGTTAAACTACAAAGGTTTTCAAAATCTACATCTAAAAATTCTGTTACTAATCCCCTCCAAATAAACTCTTAACAATATGCTCCTCTAACAGAGGAATGCGACCTGAAACCGATTGCTTACTTGTGCTTTGGTATCACATTGCTGGAGGCTGTATTCAAAGAGGACTTCTGATCCAAATTGAGAGGTGCTCGTGCAGCCTTTACCTAGGATTAAATCGGAGTCTTTGCAACCGAAGCCGCATAGAAACTTATTGACCCGCACAAACATTTTACCATCGAAACAAGACACCGCGACTGCCCGCCGGGGCTGCGGCACAACTGGAGAAGGCCTAACTATCGGCGGGAGCCTCGGGTTCATTGCCCGCTGAAGAGCCAGCGGCATTGCTGCATAATGATCTCCGGGACGAGGGCGGAGTAGTTCATACGGGAACGGGGTAGCCTGCATAGGGATCCCATACTCTGGGACGTACTTAGCTGGGAAATTTGAATGGACGGCAGCGGCATCGTCTCCGTTTCCACCACTTTTAATTGAGGGAAAACGGTAAAAGACATCACTTGAAGTCTGCTTCCTGCTAATCGTGTCATGCCAAGAAGGGCTTCCCGAATCTTTACCTGCTAAAACGCACACTAAAGAAAACCAAAAACACAGAAGTGGTTGCATTTTTTTCGATTTAGTGAGTTGCCGGTGAAGATGGAAAATAGAAGGGCTGTGTCGCCATTAGTGCATTTATTGGTAGCGATTCCCGATACATTAATTGGGCACAATTAAAGTGCGCCCCACCCAAACCTCAAAAAGTGCCGTCCTCTAAACATGTGCTCTCAGCATCGCTGATTTAGCAAGGCCGGTGGCTCTTACATGGCAGATCCAAGTATTTTCTCAATCAGGGTATATCTGCAGTCATTAACTAACGAATACTTCTCAGCCCTTTACTCTAAAGTATGTTACAATAGGTGATTTTATTTTCTATCAGAAACAAAGATACATACTGTATGTTTTCTCTCCTTGGTCATTTTCATCTTTTGGTTACTTTATACTGGTTTACGTGTGCTTAGTGGTATAGGTAATGTGGCAAAATGGCTCAACATCAAAAAATAAAATAAAACTAGCATGCATTATCAGTGAAGATGTGCATCCCCATGTAAAAATTAAGTACTTTGTTAGTTCTACCATTATGTCAGTTTAAAGGTTATACATATCTGGGGACTGTAATACACTATTAAAAATAAAACTCATAGAGTCGTTCTTTATATCGATGCCATATAGGGGAAACATTTTAGCTTCCTAAAGAAACATACATATGAAAGTTCCAATAAGATTAATGCTGGTTCTTTGGTTTTTGCTGCCCTAGGTGAACTAAAAAGCACCCCACCACCCCATTTGCTTTGAGAGGAATCATCACTGCCTGTCCCACCAGGAAACAGGACTGGGGACAGCAAAGTATTTGGGACCTTGAATTCACAATTTGAAAATGCTGATTTATAGCAATGTCTGCTTACAAGACTATCCAAGAAAAATACGCTCTTGAGGGGTGCCAGTTCAGAAAATAAGCAGGAAGTGGCCTGTATTAGTAGTTTTCATTTCTTGCTTTTACAGTTTCTCGAAAGAATAAGAAACACTTATGTCATAGCTAAAACTGCAAACATTGTTCTATAGTTATCTATTTAAAGCACTAGCTAAACGTGAACCTTTTGATGATGGTGACAATCTATCTTATATATAAACGGCTTCACCTCAGAGGAAACAGAAAACACAAGTGAGGCCAGCACATCAGCAAAATAAAACCTCAGTAGAAAGATAAAGTTGCTTAGCCGCTAACATCGGCAATACAGTATCCCTTTTACTTTTCCTTCTGCTGCTAATACACAAGTGAGGCAAGCACTCCGGCAAAAGGAAATCTCTGAAGAAAGACAGTCGTTTAGCTGCTAATGCACAAACAATGTGAGCACATCGGCAACATGAAACCTCCTAGGAGAGAGATGCCCAAAATATTCCTTTCAATTACCTGATATCTCTATATTTCAATTTTTTTTCTGACGATTTCAATAGTTCCTAGGACCCGCACGGCTTACACAGCTAGTATATAAATAAATAAATAAATATATTTTTTTGAATAAGAAATTACTGTAACATATACATGTTATTTAAATTAATAAAATAAATTGAAAATTTAGCATAATGACAACATTCAGTGAAACTGAGAATGTAATAATTATCTTTAAATGGGAATCTTTACCCACAATTCCTATTTACCATTGCTTGTGTATGTAAATAATGCAATCTACCTATCCAGAAAAACACACAACTGCTTAGGCATGCCTAGGGCGAATCTAGCAAATAGTGGTGAACAACAGAAGACGATATCTGCTAAGTTTTAACACAAGCTTTAATGTACTGTATGTCCATTTGGGAAACAATCATAGTTTGTGTTAAATCTGCAATTAGCAATTCACTCAAGAGCTACAGCCCTGTTGCCATTTTGATCATTTAATTTTATTTCACCATGTGTATCTCTTCTATGCTACAGTTTGAAGATTATTATTATTGTTTTCATCATCATCATTGCTGATGTTGTCCAAGTTATTGCGGGACTGTGTAGGTCATCAGACGTTAAGACCGAACATTGCTAGTATGGGAAAATTATATAAAACAATATATCGTACATTCGCTTTGAATGGAGAAGGGGGCCATATTAGTCCTTTAAGGAAGTAGGCTGTGTGGATGCTGCCTGAGAGACATAGCAAGTTACAGGGGCTACATAGGACACAGGGGTACAGGAACACCAGCAGCAACAAGAGGAAGTTCTGTCCTGATGTTCCCACAGCCTGAGGAGGATAGAATTGATCGCCAAAGTGATCATTGAGCTTGGATTGCAAGAGCGCCCTGAATGTAAATTTCAGATGAGAATCAGGGTGAAGCCTTACTTTTAGAAGGAAGACAGGCCAAGAATTGAGAGACAGAGTTTATCTGTGAGAAACGGGACTTGAGAAGGCTGAACATTTCAGTGTCTCTTCCATTGGTGTTTAAGAGTTGGGCAAGTTGATGTGGAAGCTTGTATAAGAAATACTGGTGGGACAGGGATATCTTGCTTTAGCACTTTGTGTTCTCTATGTCTCTCATGCGCTTTATTTTAAATAATAAAAGCACATTTTTAATACACCCTGCCTTGACTTTGACCTTGAGAGGACATGTCGGTGGGATGCTGTCCTTTTTACAGTTGCCAAGAGCTGCCTTTTCCTTACCTAACGCTACATGTTTACTGGGTTTGTTGAATCAGTTAAGGAAACTGGAAGATTCTTTTGAATTCCTTGTTTAGAAGTCATGACTTTTCTATGATATAAAGTAAAGGCACTGGAATTCTTAGGTCATAATGAAGGCATGTTTTTTGCAGTTCCAGGTTGAAAAAAGCACACCTGCTGAATAAAGGAAACTGGTTCTAGTAAATAGCTTTCTGGATTTCAAAAGTAAGACTGCAAACCTAAGCCCATTTATCCAGTGCAGACATCAGCAGTTCCAATGTCTGTGACTTTTTTTTGTTAAACTGATCTACTGGGAGTACCAAACACTGAGACTTCAACCATTAACCAGTTAGTGAATTCTAATGACCACTTCCAATCACTTCACAGAAGAGCATGGTGCAAGGCAGGGCTTGCAATTCAAATATTACTTCATCATTTAAGATAGATAGGTGAGAAAAGTCTTCCAGAATTTGTTTAGGAAGGGACTATTTTATTTCATATTCATAATTATCTAGTGCAATTTAAAAAAATATCTGCACTAGAATGTGCACTGAAATCTCCCACTGACATTAACCTGGCTCATAACATTTGGAATTTTTTTGCCTTTTCAGTTATAGAGGTTTTCTATATGTTAATTGACTTGATAATTCTTATATTGAATTACTTTTCCCCTCAGTTGCTGTCGGGAATTTCCCCAAAAAACATTTCTCACATTGGTCTCAGTCAATTTTAGAGAGTGCATGAACCACTAGACATCAATGAGGAACAACACAGTGCCCACCAACTGCAGCTGTGCCCTCGAGGCTTTACATCTGTCTTATGTTCATTAGGCTCATGTAGCTCAACCAGACACTCCTTCACTCTCAGTTTTTGTAACCTAAAGAGGACAGTAACACAATACTCTGTAAACTCTGTATCCTTCATTTCCTCCAAAACTACCAGTCTCCACCAATACTTGTGCATTTTTCCAGCTGCACCAATCTGAAGAGACTCATGTTGTAGTACAACATCCCATGGTAATAAAACTCTACAATTGATCATCTGCTAAACCCAGGTCACTC
The DNA here is from genome assembly GCF_016835505.1 of Polypterus senegalus. Lineage (NCBI taxonomy): Eukaryota > Metazoa > Chordata > Cladistia > Polypteriformes > Polypteridae > Polypterus > Polypterus senegalus. The sequence goes on along the minus strand of NC_053170.1, from coordinate 74,976,350 downwards.
AATGGCTCCAAAATACTAGTGAAACTTGTGAGGCTTTTGCTGTATTTGTTAATCAAAAAATTAATAATATTAATATAGTACATCTCCCCAATACTGATATTCTTAAACCCCAGTACTCTATTATAAACAAGTTAAATTCTTTCACCAGGATAGATTTACCTGATTTATATTAAATAATTTCTCAACTGAGACACTCCACCTGTGTCCTTGACCCAATAGCAACACATTTTTTCAAAAAAGTATCCGGCGTGCTAATTGGTAGCATTCTTGAAATAGTAAACTTGTCATTAGATACGGGGATCTTCCCAGACTATCTTAAGACTGCTGTAGTTAAACCCCTGCTGAAGAAAAATAATCTTGACTCCTCTGCTTTTGAAAATTTTAGACCTATTTCTAACCTGCCTTTCTTAAGCCAAATTCTAGAGAAGGCAGTAATTATGCAGCTTAATGATCACCTCAATAAACATGCCATTCTTGTTAAGTTTCAGTCGGGTTTCAGAACAAATCACAATACAGAAACTGCACTCGTTAAAGTAGTAAATGACTTGCGGGTAATTGCAGACGCAGGGCATTTATCTGTTCTCATCTGTTCTAGATCCGAGTGCCACATTTTATACCCTTGATCGCAATATTCTTAGAAGTCATCTTAGTCAACGGGTGGGCCTCTCTGGCAGTGTCTTAAATTGGTTTGAGTCCTACCTGACAGGTAGGAAATTCTTTGTTAGTTGTGGTAATTATACTTCAAAGACACATTATATTCTATATGGTGTTCCACAAGGCTCTATCCTGGGTCCGCTGCTCTTTTCGATTTACATGCTTCTATTTGGGTCAGATTATCTTGGGGCATAACGTGAGCTACCACAGCTATGCTGATGACATACAGCTATATTTATCAATAGCACCTGACGACCCCGACACTCCTGATTCACTGACACAATGTCTCACTTGTGTTTCTGAATGGATGAGTAGTAATTTTCTCAAACTAAATAAAGAGAAAACAGAAATTTTAGTGATTGGCAATAATGGATATAATGAGGTTATTAGAAATAAACTTGATGCATTAGGATTAAAAGTCAAGACAGAGGTAAAGAATTTAGGGGTAGCTATTGACTCTGACCTAAATTTTAAATTGCATATTAATCAGATTACTAGGACAGCATTTTTTCACTTAAGAAATATAGCAAAAGTTAGACCTCTTATAACATTGTAAGATGCTTTTGTTTTCAGTCAGCTAGATTACTGTAATGCACTCCTATCAGGACTACCCAAAAAAGACGTCAATCAATTGCAACTAGTGCAGAATGCATCTGCTAGAATCTTAACTCGGAAATTAAAATCCGAGCACATCACCCCAGTTTTGATGTCACTACACTGGTAACCTGTGTCATATAGAGTTGTCTTTAAAATGCTGCTTATGGTTTACAAAGCCTTAAATAATCTCGCTCCATCTTATATTTCGGAATATCTTACACCTTACACTCCAAATGGTAACCTTTGATCTTCAAATAAGAATCTACTTAGAATTCTAAAGCTAAACTTATAAGAAGTGGTGAGACGGTCTTCTGCTGTTATGCACCTAAAATCTGGAACGGCTTGCGAATAGGAATTTGCCAGACTAATACAGTGGAACACTTTAAAACACTGCTAAAACACATTAACATGGCTTTCTCATAGCTTCATCTTAGTTAAATCCTGATGCTCTGTATATTCAATTAATTATCATTATTATTCATGGTGGCTCAAAAATCCGTACTAAGCCCTACTTTCTCTTCTGTTCTTTTTCCGGTTTTCTGTGGTGGTGATCGGCATCACCACCACCTAATCAAAGCATTGTGATATTGTTACATTGATGGATTAAAGGCCATAAATCCACATGACCATCGTCTTCAAATTCTTCCATGAGAACCCAGAATACAATGAGGACTGATTGAGGTAATTTATGTTAGGTAGAATACCTAGCGGGGACTGGGCGGTCTTGTGGCCTGGAACCCCTGCAGATTTTATGTTTTTCTCCAGTCGCTTAGAGTTTTTTTTTTGTTTTTTCTGTCCTCCCGGCCATCGGACCTTACTTTTATTCTATTCTTTTGTCTTTTTTCTCTTTCTTTATCATGTAAAGCACTTTGAGCTACATTGTTTGTATGAAAATGTGCTATATAAATAAATGTTGTTGTTGTTGACTGATCAACAAAGAAAAGAATCAGTGAGTAAGAGCAAAACAAATTCCACAAAGCAGATTAGACAAATCCCCAAAAGTTAAAAGCAAAACCATACAACAATATGTAGCATTATTATCTTACACTCTTAAAAATATGAGTTCCTTAATGGCACTTTATAGTTCCTTACTGGGTTGTGTTGTTTAATATAGAAATATTGCTTGACAAATCACAGTTTCATTCTGGGATGGGTACTTTGCATATGAAGTTGGTACTTTGTGCTTTGAAAAACTTCCTTATATTTAGAAAACATTTAAAATCTTTAATGTATGGTAGGCTTCCCCGACGGATAATATCAAATTAAGTAAACCTCGACTTAAAATGTGTTATTGTAGGAAGCAAGAGTCCTTTAAAAATCATAATCCATTGGTATTTCACAAATCTGTTAACATCTAGTCTTGTTTTTCTACTGTAAGGATTAAATATAGGATTAAATAAATAATGGTTCTTTCTGGAACTTTCATGTGAATGGGTCTTTTGGGAACCAAAAATGTTTTCCCTATTCCATCACTCTGAAGAACCACACTGACATCATTATTTTTAAGAGTGTAGGCATCTGTCATGCTGTGCTCGTTTAGTTAATTAATTGAACATGTTTTCTTTTATTATTATAATTAAGTATGGGTTGTTGGTTAAGTTACCTGATGCTATCACTATATTATCACTGTTATAGTCTGTATTATACAAAATCTGTAAATATTTTTGCTGTTATGAATTGTGTTCTCTTCAATTCTGTAATGTACATGATCTATCTCCCTTATGTCATTAACACTAACAATTGCCCACAAGGATGGATCCCATATCAACAGGCTCCTGGACCTGATAACACACCAGGACAAAACTGTTAGCTAGAAGTAACCAAAAAACACATCCAATAAAAGTGCATTATTCGACCAAAATGTGATAGGACATCAAACACAATGTAGTAGTGTCTTTATACTAGCTGAGTCGATTGCATAGTTTATATGCAACAATAATGCATTCTGTTCAGCTTCAGACTTACTTGGCTTCATTTTCATCAGTACCCACTGGGCATTTGAGGCCCCTGGACCTGAAACCACATATACTTGCCCACCAGATACTGTAGCTTCTCAGCCTTACTCTCTGTACATTTTCAAGTCTTTCTGGGATCTGTCCACATCTAAATAGGATACACTCTAAAACTAAAGACTGGAACTAAAGAAGGTCCTGGATTCATTATTGAGAGAAAACATGTACAGGAGTTTACTCTGTACACATTACAGTAACGAAACTAATCTATATATTTTTTTTATAAAAATATACACAGCTATAGAATATTTAAAAAGATTATACTATGGTGTCTGTGTGTTTCTTGACCTCCACTTGTGGCCATCTGTCAGTGCAGATTCTTTTAAATGGACCTGATGCCATTTGTCATTTCACTGCAGACCTTTAATTGGCTTTCAAATTAAAATGTAGCCTTACTTGGTCAAAAATATTATTTTAAGTAATCAATAAAAAATAAGACGCTGGTTGCAATGAAAAATAAGTTATTAATGAATAATGCATTAGATTGGTTAAACAGATTTTACAGAGAAGCTCACCCAAAAGTGTCAAGGGGCACATGCAAAATGAACTTCACTTGTTCCGTTTGCTCTCTGATTTGCTTTGATAGTAACAAATGTGTGAATTAAAAAAGGAATGGATTATGTAACATTTTTAAATATCTTGTCCAACATTCTCCAGCACTCTCTGACTACCACAGTCTTCCTCAAACATTTCTTAAGCACACATATTTAACTTACTCTCTATGATATGCTTTTCCTCTAGTAACAATACTACTTTGAATGTTTTTGAAAGTGTAATGTATTTAAATCTAACTTTAGTTTTATGATTTCAACAGCAGATAGTCCCGGATTTTTCCAGATCCCTGGAGGCATTGTGCTTTATTTTTGGTTTAAATAACTGTTTGTCCTGAAACTGTGTAAAGGCAGAATATAATGAGATTATTCATGTACTGCATCACAAAATCATGTGCAATTCTCTGTTCAGACCTCTCCTGATTGTTAATGAGATGCGGAAGGAGAATTCTAAAGTACAATCCTTTAGACACCCTTGTAAAAATACACTGGATATTTTTTACGTAAATGCAAACCTCCATTGTATTTCAATAAAAAATCCTTTGCAGTTGAGTACAATTCTGAGACTTGCTGCACTTTACACTGCAATCACAGACACGCTTCTCTCAAAAGAGGCATACTGCTTCTCATAATCAATCATATGCTGCCATCTACCGCCTGGCTTGGGAACAGGACGGTCAGATGTTTTCTTTCATTAATTATATTTAACATAAATATAAACAGTGCTTATTTAAGCAGCGATGTGTGCAAGGCAAGAGAGAGCAACCCAGCTATGATTAAAATAAAAAGGTTTGTATGTTGCCCTTTTGTGTGACAATATCCTGATTTTAGAATTAAAAAAATGAAAACTCCTGTGATTTTCTACTGTACAACAATTAAAGCTAATGAATTATTTCACCAATTAATGTATATATTGTTGTCAAATTATAACATAAAATTACATTCTTGAAACACTTTAATCTTAGCGTCATGGGTGGGCAGAGCTAATGTCAGCTAATTGGCACAAGGCAGGCAGCAGAATGGGACAAGACAGGGACCACCCTCACTGGGCAATTCAGTATCAGCAATAAACCTAAAATGTATATTTTTGGGATGTAAGAGGGAAGCCGTAGCACCTGAAAGCAATCTAAGTAGACACTAGGAGAACACTCAAACGTCTCATAGTCAACACCCAGACACAGCAGTTGAACCACCGTGCTGCCTCTTTTAAGAATTGCCTGGTATATTATCACATGTTGTTCACAAGTACACACATTTTTGTACACACCCCAGTACTGTTATGATCTGGACCAATAATTTCAGACATAATCCACTGACCTCTTTAACAAATGACATTTGGTATTTGTAAATAATCATTCTAATGCCTTTAGGATTTATCCCTTTTGCTGTCAAGGAAACCTTTAAACCAGATTTCTGTAACTAATGTTTATATTATCCAGTGCTTGAAGTAGATCTAAATTACCGGTGGCACTCTGTCTATGACAATACAATAACACTTGATTGAAGACCAGGGTTAGTACTTACTGGTATACTAAGAGAAAGCCCCTGTATTCTAAGTGGACATTGGAAGAGGGGCCAGTATTGTGCCCCAGTGACTACCAGCCCACGTCAAGCACTGCCACAATCCTAAAAACACTGATTTTTTAATGGCACTTTAATAGATTGTAGGGCTCCTTGTAGAACCATTTTTTTGACAAAGAGCCATTCTGTGAAGGATGTTTTACATTGAAATTGGTTCTTTGAGCTTTGGTATAGCTTCTCCTTCATGGAGAAAGAAGAAATATTTAATGTACAGTAGGCTACCTATCAAGATACAACAGAACAAGAAAACACAAACTTAGCCTTTGTTACTTACTATATGCTGCAACAGTCATTTTAAAATCAGGAACCCATTGGCACTTCACAAATCTGTTAACATCTATTCACTGTTATTTATGAAAATGTTACAGATCTAAATAAGGGTTTTTTTCTGGAACCTTCATGTGGATGGTTCTTTTGGCAACCAATTGTTCCCCTTTGGCATCACTCTGAAAAACCACTATGGCATCATTATTTTTAAGAGTGCAGTGTATCTTGCAAGACTGGACATCACCAAAAATAACTGGAGTTCATTTACAAATTAGCTCACAACTAGATCTTTTTTTTTTTCTTTTTTTTATTAATTTTATTACAATCCATACATAGCAATCAAGTTTTTACAAAAAAAAGAATTATGTTAAGAACAGATCAATCCCCACCCTTGAGAGAGAGAGCAAGCCAAACGGCGTAAAATTTAAGGCTTGTAAACATACCTAAATTAATAAATTCTCTGTGCTTTATAAACTTATTTTAAAATATTACTGATTAGATCCTGCCATGTTTTGAAAAAAGTCTGTACGGATCCTCTGAGTATTTGATTTTTTCCAATTTCAAATAGTATAACACATCAGTTTCCCACTGACTTAAAGGAGGAGAGTTTGGGTTCTTCCAGTTTATCAGAATAAGTCTGCGTGCCAAGAGTGTAGTGAATGCAATCACAATTTGTTTGTCCTTCTCCACTTTAAGCCCCTCTGGAAGAACCCCAAACACAGCTGTTAATGGGTTAGGAGGGAATGTGAGTCCAAGACTGTCTGAGAGGTAATTAAAAAATTTTTTGGTGCAGGCCCAGAACATGTGACCCAGTGAGGCTGGGGCTTGGTTGCAACGTTCGCAGGTTGGATCATGCCCTGGAAACATTTTGGAGAGTTTTAGTCGATACAGATGTGCTCGATATATAATTTTGAGTTGTATAATTGTATGCTTTGCGCATATGGAGCTCGAGTGAATTCTCTGCATTGCTACTTTCCACTCCTTTTCTGATATATTAATTGAGAGATCTTTTTCCCAGTGTCCTCTTGGATCTTTGAAAGGAAGGGATTGTAAAATGATTTTATATATTGTAGAGATGGAGTCTAATTCCTTAAAATTGAGCAATATTTTTCCAGCGTGGATGAGGGTGCAAGATGAGGAAAATCTGGAAGGTTCTGTTTAACAAAGTTCCTGATTTGAAGATAGTGAAAGAAATGTGTAGCTGGAATGTTAAATTTGGAATGTAATTGTTCATAGGATGCAAAGAAAGTCTATATAAAGATCTCTAAGCAAGTTAATTCCTAATTTTTTCCAGATATTAAAAACTGCATATGTTTGTGAAGGTTGAAAGAGGTGGTTCTCTTGCAGGGGTGCCACAGATAGAAGCTTCTCTGTCTTAAAATGCTTTCTACATTGGTTCCAGATTCTAAGTGAGTGGAGCACAATTGGGTTATTAGTGTATTGCCGATAACGTGTGTTTATTGGAGCGCAGAGCAGGGAATACAAAGAAGTACTGCAGGATTTTACTTCTATTGCGGTCCATGCCTGTGTATGTTCTTCTATTTGTGTCCAGGTTCTTATCGCCTGTATATTTGCCGCCCAGTAATAAAACTGGAAGTTAGGTAGAGCCATGCCGCCTTCTGCCTTTTGTCATGTAGGGTCGCTCTTTTGATGCGTGGATGTTTTGAATTCCAAATAAATGAGGTTATTGTTGAATCTAATTGCTTAAAGAATGATTTATTAATGTATATTGGGATGTTTTGAAATAAAAAAGGAGCTTAGGAAGAATATTCATCTTAACAGTGTTAATTCTTCCAGCTAGTGTGAGATGAAGGGTTGGCCATCTATGCAAGTCTTGTTTAATTTTTTCCATGCAGACGACAAAATTTTGTTGATATAGAGATTTTATTTTTTTTATTTTTTTATTATTTTTTTTTATTTTATTTTTTATTTTTTTTATTTTTTTCTCCAGCCTTTGGAGTTTTTTGTTTTTCTGTCCACCCTGGCCATCGGACCTTACTCTTATTCTATGTTAATTAATGTTGACTTATGTTTATTTTTTATTGTGTCTTCTATTTCTCTATTCATTTTGTAAAGCACTTTGAGCTACATTTTTTTGTATGAATATGTGCTATATAAATAAATGTTGATTGATTGATATTGTGATGTTTACCCCTAGGTATTTAAACTGTTCTGCAATGATAAAAGGTAGGGTGTCTAATCTAATATTATATGCTTGAGAATTCACTGGAAATAGTACACTTTTATTCAGATTAATTCTGAGACCAGAGAGCTTTTGAAATTCTGTGGGTGCTGCTAAGACTGCAGGCACAGAATTTTCTGGGTCCGAAATATACAACTAGATCTTTTTTAAAGGCTACCCCCACTGGACTTGATGTCTAATGCCAATGTCCCCAAATGTAATTTCTTCAATTGGACCTCTTAAAGACAAACAAACGCCAGTCTTATCTGATTAAAGATTATGGGAACTGGACCGGTACAAAAACATTTGGATTTAAGTCTACTTTTTCTTTCCAAATTACTCACAATTTTCCTGATTTAAACAATTGCTTTTAATTTTCACAATAAAAAGTAAAGCAGCAGCATAATTTATCTTACAGAGCAGGTGTCGCCATGTCCGGTCCTGAGGACCTCCATGGCTGCAGGTTTTCATTCTAAGCCTTTTTATTAATGAGTGCCCTGTTTGTGCAGCTAATTAACTTCTTCATTTTCATTTTCATTTAATTGCTTTTTAAAGATTTTTTCCCCTGAATTTCTCATCGTTCCTCTGAATTGCTTCATTTCTTTCTTTAAATGGCACCCAAACAGAAATGAAATGTCAAGTGAGTGAGCCCACAGAAGACCAACTAAGTCAGGGCCTCAAACTCCAACCAATTTCACTCCAACCTGCTGCTTAATGAGGTGCCGATTCTTTTTGTTAATTAAACCAGTTCTTTAATTTTGTGGCTTGTTGCTGCTCTCGTGGTGCATTAGCAGACATTTCCAGAATTGTTGATTTTCTCTTTCTAAGAGCTGTGTTAAAATGTTTTGAGGACCTGAGCAGATCGACATTCCTGAGACCTTCATCTTTCTTTATTTTCAGATATTGTACTTTGGACACCAGTTGTTTTGGCTTATTTTGTATCTCATTATTGTTCGGCTGCTAATTAAGGAAAAGAAACAATTAAGGGGTCTGAGTCTTCAAGAACAAGTCAATTAAAATTAGTTCAAAAGAAGTTAATTAGCAGAAAAAACAGGTTACTCATTAAGAACAGGATTAGAATGAAAACCTGCAGTCACGGTGGTCCTCCAGGACCAGAGTTGGTGTCCCCTGATCTAGAGGTATTTCATTTCATTGAGAGAGTTCAGTATACTGATGGACAGAACACACCCAACTCACAAAAAAAAAAAAAAAGCCTTGAAAGCTTTAGCATCTCTGAAAGTAATAATAAAAATACATTTTATTTATCTAGTGCTTTCTCCAAGATCAAAATGTTTCTGTATTTAGAAAATGTTTTTGGACTTGCTGCCATCTGTTCTTATTAAATTTTAGAAATTTAGCATCATTTCTACAATATTATGCTCATATATTTACCATTCATAAGAAACAAATCAAACTTACTCATATATTTAATATTATATTAAGTACAGTTACACACAATTTACAAATAAAAACAAAACAGAACCAAATCTAAAGAGCATACATAACAAGTAAGTTCACACAAATCCAATCGAGTACAACAAAAAAAAATGTTCAGCTGATGTTACTTGACATTGGAAGTGATCATAAGAAAACTCAGACATCAAAAACCAAATGTTTATTATAACAATGAAACACAGAAGAGAGAATGCAATGTAACAGAGGAAAATAATTATGCAGATGCCTAGGTGAATATGTATCCCTGTCCCTGTCAATCAGACAAAGTGGCTCACCCTGTTGCCCACCTCCTAATAACCCCCAAAGCATCTCGCTTCCTATACCTTACTTTACTGACTAGTTTCTTCTGCCTCTCAGTGCATTTAAGAGGTACATCTCCACCCCATGACAAATTCCTAGAAACTCTGACTCAAGACAGCTTTAATTCCTTTCTTATGGTCTTTGTTAAAGGAACATAAGTCTAGAGATTGCCTTACTGGCCACAATGCTAAATACTGCCGTCCACTCCCCAGGCCAAGCACTGTGCACTGCTTAAAGGGCTGGGTATCCAGGGCAACTCCTAGGATGCCTGCAGACAACAGTAGGATTGTCTGTGTGTGCCTAATAGAACTAAGCAAGGGGAATCAAAGAAGACCGTTAAACAAAGAACTTATATGCTTGTCTACTTCATCTAATTTGCTTGACCCCCGACTAACTCTTCCTAGCTTTGCACCCTATGCCTCACCCACTCCCACTAGACTCATCTTTAAAAGGACTCTGCCAGAGGAGCTCAAGAGGGTTAGGGTTTTGTTTTGTCCCTGAGTGCGTCTCAATTTACCTTTATGAGTTATATTGACAATGTCTTAGTGCAACTACCTTATTCAAAGTCCATTAAACAGACTTTTTCCTGTTTGAGACTTCAGCCTTTTCTGAGATTTTTTTGTTTTACACTGCTCACTCCTCCCCAATTGCCTGTCCTCCACTACTTTGCTGTCTGGGTTAAAGGGTCAGGTATCCTTAGTTTAACAGAAAATCCTCTGGGGATATTGTGGCCTTGCCGTCAGGGGCCTCTCTCTCTCTCTCTGTGTCATCCCCTCCCTCTGCTGCTCTCAGATTCTTTATTTCTGGATCAACACTTTTTAAAACAAGGTCTATAGGCATTTCTCTTACATATTGCCATGGAAAGGTGTTCTGACACTGTCTGGTGCTGTCTTCTGTGTTGCTTTTCTGAGATATCTTACCTTGCCAAGTGCCATCTAGGTGGTGAAAGCCCCTTGCAAGCATGGATACCCAATAAAATAAGCTTGATTGTCACAATTAATGATAGGCTCAAGGAAAAAACTACACCACTTTGCACAACCATGTAAGCACTGGATAACACAGCACTGTTTAAAAAATTATTCTAACACAGACAATATTCTTCATTTTTATTCCAATTGAAAAAAAAAAAAACCTGAATTCTAAGGAGCTAAAACGTACCCTCAATAAGAAGAACAGAGCATTCAAATCTAGTCTATTCAAAAAGGCTGTAAAGTGTGTGCAGTGAATGGTGAAGGAAAGGAAGCTTACAGAACTAAAGGAGAAAACAAACTCATGAAATACTTCTAGAATGGACAGAGCATAATGAATGGACTCAGTCTATCCAGGCCTCAGGGCTAGAAGAGAATGTGGAAAAAGCTAACTGTGTGAGTCAATGTTTTAATAAATTTCCCACCTTCCACCACCACCACTTCCTTCTAATGACCAGTTCCCCCACACACCAACTCCAAAAAAATGCCACTGTTGTGGAAAGCATCCTGTATTGTTCCAGTTACAAAGACGATAGGCACCTCTCCACCTAGTGACAGCACACAAGTGGCTCTTATGTCCCATATCACGACAAAATCCAGGACTATATGAGTTGACTTGTGAAAGATCACATCTACCCACTACAGCTTGCCTATCAGACAAAGATAGGAGTTGAAAATAAATGTATCTATCTTCTCTATAAGGCTGGCAGCCATGTGAGGATTTTGTGTTTTTTTTTTATTTCTCTAGTCCTTTAAATGCCATCTATCCATTCTTCCTAAGCGGAAAGCTCAGAGATATGCAAGTGGATGAACACATGGTGTCCTGGATAATGGGCTATCTGTTGGTCAGACTGCTTTTGGTGAGGCAGAAGGACTGTGTCTTTGATGTAAATGTGAGCAACACTGGAAGATCACAAGGAACAATCCTCTCTCCTTTTGTCACCAGTACACCTAAGACTGTAAATATAACACCAGGTCATGTCACTTGCAGATTTTCTCCAATGAGTCTGCACTAATGGGTTGTATTGATAATGGGAATGAGAAAGAGTGTAGGAGCCAGGGAGAGAACTTTGTTTCTTACTGCAAAGAAAATTTTCTTCAACTTAACATCAGCACAACCAAGTTTTTTGACTTTCGCTGTGCTGCTACACCCAGCCATTATTCAGGAAGTAGATGTGGAGATGTTGCACTACTACAAGTATGTGGGGGTCACATTCATCAGTGACAGGCTGGACTGACCTAATAACACATGGGATAGTGCAGAGCAGACTTTCTTTATCTTAGGAGTTGGCATTCATTTAATTTAGGTAGTGACATCCATATCTCTAGATAGATAGATAGATAGATAGATAGATAGATAGATAGATAGATAGATAGATAGATAGATAGATAGATAGATAGATAGATACTTTATTAATCCCAAGTGGAAATTCATTGATGAATTCATTGAATGATGAATATCATATTCAATGATAGCCAATGAGATTTTCTATGCTGTGGTGTGCTGGGCAGATAACATTATTTCAAAAGAGGCTCACCAAATCAACAAGCTAATTAAGAGGTTAAAGTCAGTTATGGGGTGCACTCTTAACCTATTGGAGGTAGTAGAGAAAGATAGAATAAAGACAAAACTGGCCATTGCGAACAATGATGCACATCCTCTCTCTCTCTCTCTCTCTCACTGACACACTAACATTGAAAACTTTCTGCAAACAAATTATGTATCAAGAAATACTATTGGAATTCCTTCATACGTATGGAAATATGTCTTTATAATGACTCACTGTGACTGCTCTTCAATGTTTAGCCAAGTCAAAAGTTTTCTCTTTTTGTAATTTTTAATTGTAATTGAAATTGTAATTTTTAATTTTGACTGTAGCCTTACCAGCACATTATCTGAATTAGTGTCTACCTATTCAAATGTTGTACAGTTGTATACAAATTCATTCTTTATACTGAGCTGTTTATATAAATGTATAAAGAACCCATTGGTTGTCTTTGGCACTGTGAACAATATTTCTGTAAATAAATGTATTTCTTATAGCCTTAGTTTTTACTCCAGTATTGTGACTGGATTATGCAAGTCTGATAATAGAGGGAGGTATAGACAGATGCATGCAGCTTCTAATTTTGGAAATAAATGGAATGCATTTTTCTTTTAAAACTACAGGGTGGGCCATTTATATGGATACACCTTAATAAAATTGGAATGGTTGGTGATATTAACTTCCTGTTTGTGGCACATTAGTATATGTGAGGGGGAAAACTTTTCAAGAAGGGTGGTGACCATGGTGGCCATTTGGAAGTCGGCCATTTTGGATCCAACTTTTGTTTTTTCAATAGGAAGAGGGTCATGTGACACATCAAACTTATTGGGAATTTCACAAGAAAAACAATGGTGTGCTTGGTTTTAATGTAACTTTATTCTTTCATGAATTATTTACAAGTTTCTCTTTGTTTACAGCCATTGACATGTCGCAGAGGTTAACATGTGAGGAGTGGATAGAAATTGTGTTCATGTCTGGTGAACGCAGTAACCGTAACATAGATTTCAAAATTACAAAAAACGAAGGGGCAGTAAATAGCAACACCAGGACTGTGAGAGACAGTTAATGCTTCTTCCTCATAGATCCAGAAGACTAGGCATCAAGCCTATGGAGTTTTCATATTCTCAATGAAGTTAAATGTCCTTTACTCCTGAACTCCAATCTACCTTTTGAAGACGTGTGTTAGATAAACCGGTCCCATATGAGTGAGTGTAGGTGTGTGTATGAGTTTACTGTGTGATGGACTAGTATCCCATCCAGGGTTGGTTTCTGCCTTCAGTCCCTGTAACTCTGGATTTGCATAACTAGGTTTGAATATGGAGAAATATTTTTTTCCATCCAAGATGCGTCCACTCCCAAACCAAGCAGCAGTAAACAATGCTTTAGTTTAAAATATTTTTTATATATGTCACTGAAGTAGGACTCCTTTTACCTGCACAAGGAACATGCTGGATCTTGAAATTTAACATCACCCAAAATGATGCCACTGTGCCCATTTCTTTATGTGCATTGTTTAGACTAATTAAATTAATGCAAAATGCAAATACAGAAACACTGAGAAAGTAACACAGGGCAATTAACTCATTTCATGTACATCATAGATCAGGGGACTTGGAGGGCTGCAAGTTTTCATTCTAAGCATTTTCTTAATTAGTGACCGTTTTTTGCTGCTAATTAATTTCTTTTGAATGAATTTGAATTGACTTGCTCTTGAAGACACAGACCCCATGATTGTTTCTTTTTCCTTCATTAGCAGCCAAACAATAATGAGATCAAAAATGAACCAAAACATGACAAGCAAACTGTGTCCGTCATACAATATCTGAAAATAAAGGAAGATGAAGGTCTCAGGAATGTTGATCTGCTCAGGACCCCAAAACATTTTAACAGAACTCTTATAAAAGAGAAAATCAACAATTTCAGAAATTAATGCTATTGTACAATGAGAGCAGCAACAAGCTATGGAATTAAAGAACGGGTTTACTTAACAAGAAGACTGCGCCTAATTAAGCAAACAATGCTTAATTGGTTAGAGTGAAATTGGCTGGAGTTTGAGGCCCTGACTTAGTCTTCTGTGGGCTAACTCACTTCATATTTAATTTATGTTTGGGTGCCACTTAAGGAAAGAAATTAAGCAATTCAGGAGGAACAATGAAGAAATTCAGAGGAACAAATCTTAGAGAATAATTCAATTAAAATGAAAGGAAAAGGAGTTAATTAGCAGCAAATACTGGTCACCTATTAAGAAAAGGGTTAGAATGAAAGACTCCTGCCACTGCATCCCTTCAGGACCTGAGATGGAGACCACTGTCATAGATAATTGCAGGCAGGTACAAGTTGAAACATAAGTGCACAAAATTAGGATTGCCTTACAATTGACTGTTTTCTGTACACAGCTGGCTTCTTCTTTACCCTTGTTGCTGTCAAAAAATATATAACTCATATATATTATATGAATGAGTTAGAAGCTGCTGGATGGATTAATTCAGTAATATGCCGTAAAGGTTCAATTAATTTTTTCAAAGGATGTTTCAAAGTTGGTTACATGCATGTTATACACATCTTCATTCTACATTTTCAGATCCTCATAATTCCTAACAGGCTGGGAAGGGGAGTCTATGGCAGCAGCACTGGGCGAATTGAAACAATCGCACAAATCCATTGAATTGCGGACACACACACACACACACACACACACCCAACCCTTTGCTTATTCTGGAGTCACGGTATGGCATTGTAACTGCACATTCTACACCGACAACAACGTGGCGTGGAATTCGAACGCAGAAAACTGAATGCGGTAAACAGCATCGCCCACCACTGCGCCACCATAGAACTATGGAGACCTTAAAATATACAAAAATAAAACAACTGTTTTAGACAAATAAGTAAATACGTTATTGTACGCATATGAATTGTGCCATGACATACGTAGGCTAAGAGCCCGTGCTATGTTTATACAGAAAACTTTTATTAGAAACTAAACCGTATAGCTGACTGTTGGTCAATTGATTAATGTCAATCCAACTTAATAACCTTAAAAAAAAGTTTCATTTTGTTAGCGTCTCCCAACTGTAAATAATTGACAAGATGGCATAAAGTGCCTTGGAGACCATGACATAAAGTTACAAAGGATGCGCCACAGGAGATGACCGCTTTTGTCCTTAGGAATGTGCGGAGAAAGACATCTGCCTGGTGACACCCTGCGTGGAACTCTTATTTTCCTTCTTTGCTTGCCCCAGAGCAAAAACTAGTTCGTATACCTTTAAAAGTGAGAAAGGGTGTAACCTGAACTTTGGCTGTTGAGAGACGATCACTTTGGGAGGGTCTTCAGTGGAACACAAAACCCGGTGGTCAGTTCACAGTGTTAAGGATGTCATGAAGTTGTAAAGCTACACGATGTGTAAACTAGGTGAGTAGTCATTTTGCCAGTTTTTTGGATCAATTTTCCGAGTAAGTGGAATTCGCTTTTGTCGCGCTGTGCCTTACCTGCTCGACAGGTAAGGTGAAGCTCGGCCTGCCGTACTACTAGGAGGCCGGGGTGGGCAGGCCCGACGTTTGACTTCGGGCTGGCGTCACTTTTCTTTCTTTCTTCCACAAGGTATTTAAGCCTATGCGCGGGTAGAAGACATGTACGTTTAACGTGACATGGACACGGGTATAATCAGCGCATGTTGTATCTCAGGTATAGGTGTGTGCATTAAATAAAGGCCATATTGCAAAAAGTATCCCGATAAATTGGCAAGGCTGGATTTTCAAAGCGAAACTACTGATGGAAAACGAGAGGACAAAGCGAGCAGCTGTGTCAGGGATTTAAAAATGTGTGGAAGTTAAATCGGTTCAGTTTTCTTTTGGCACCAAGTTGGGGGTTTAAAGCAAGATTTGCCCACTGGACCAGCGTCGTAAGAAAGGGGATTACAACACTGTCCATTTGGTATCGGGTTTACGGAAACCTTATCTGGAATAAATCCATTTATTAAAAACTTATCATATATTACTTTATTGTAGTACGCATTTTTCGACTGGGTATGGTTTTAAGAAAAAAAAAAAAGAGAAAAAAAAGAAACGAAACAAACTCTTATATTGCGCAAGTTAAATATTCAAGACTGAAATTAGAAACAAGCATGGAAACGAATCAATTGAAGAAGTCGGGGGGAAAACAGCTATTGTTTAAAAAAGATGTGTTAGCAACCATAGGATAGTTCCATTTTGAGTAGACTAAGGAAACATAATGCTGGAAAGTGTTTGGTTTTGAAGTGACAGCCTTGAAAAATATCTCATTGTTTTGCATTTGTTTAATCTAAACTGTGTTCATGCAGTCGGTTGTTCTTTATATAACATCATCACAAAGTGCTTTAAGTTACGTGCCATTTTAAACATGCCTTATTTGAAAAGAAAAGTCATATGTTAATCATTTTACCTTTTCATTACTCTCTACATTAATATGTATAATCGTAGGTATTTTTCTGCAAACAGATTAAATTATAAAATGAAAATACAAGTCTGCGACGCAAGAATGCTACAAAAATTTAAAAAAATGCATTTGCAATTTATTTTCACTCTGACCTGCAATGAAGCCGCAAAAGTGAAAAGTTAAAAGCATTTCCACTTTGCATTTTCAAGTTCTCAACATGCAAATAGCGTGGGTTGATGGTAGGGGGCTTTGTACCTAGGTTTTCCACAATTCTTTGTATTGCGTAGCTGTAGAGCCACTTTGATCGGTTTAAAATACTTCTCACTTCGACTGTTTAATTCGCCTGATTTTGATCTTTAAAACCTCATGCTGCAAGCTTCACAGTGAAACTGTCTAACAGAATCTGAAGATCATGCATAATTGTTGATCTGAAGTAATTAATGTGCAATTTTAATTACAATATATAACATGACAGTAATTGGCATATATTACATCATAGTTTTACATTTGTTTGCGTTGAGGTGGAAATGAGATGCTTTGTATTTTTGTAGTATTATTTTGTACCATCACCACTGAGCACTGTAATGGCTTTTCGGCAGAAGTGCTGGAGAGCCTTGAGGCTCACATCTGTAACCAGGTCTGCCGTTTCCACCACCAGTACAGGGATGGAGACAGCTGAGAGGCTGACACCTGGACAGCTCCATCACTGCATCTCTACCTGCTAAACTCCATTTATCCAGTTGCTCGGACATCAGTGAAGCTTTAGGATCATGAAGCTGGGGAAATGTGTGGCAGATTGAGTGGCCACTGACCCCAAGTGAGCCGTGAGAAGCAGGTCTGGTGGTAAAAATGTGCACGCAAAGGACAAGGCAGATCATAGAGGTGGTGTGGGACAGCGGTGAAGGCAGAACTTCAAAGCTGAGATGCAGACCTGGAAAACTGTTTGCAGAGCCAGTTCAATATAACAAAAACAGTAAAACTGATAGAGCTGCATCTCCACACCAGGGGCCCCATGCATAATGGCGTTCATAGAACTCGCACTATAACATGACGTAAGCACAAAAGCCGAAATGTGCTTACGCACAGAAAAATCCAGATGCATAAATCTGTGCGTCCACCAACTTCCGCGTTCTTCCGCTCCATAAATCCTGGTCAGCGTTGAAAAGTAACGCACGCGCCTGCTGTCCCGCCTCATCTCCTTCCAAAATTACACCTCTTTGAATATGCAAATCAATATAAATAGCCCTTAAACTCGGTGTTCTGTGAAAAGGCAGAGGGACAATGGAAGAATTTCAGCCAATACCAAGTGGAGGCAAGGAAAAATGTACAATTTGTTGGTTTAAGCAGTGGTGTAAACCACAAAAGGAAGTTGATCAAGTGACATAGCGTGTTTGTGAACTTGAGCTTTCGAGTTTCTCCAAGTCGCACAGTGCCCGAAATAAAGTTGTCAGATATCAAAGTCGCTGTGAAATGGCGAGTCGTAGCCCACTGTCTAAGTGTCATATGAAAGCTTATTAGGGTACAGAGGTGGGAAAAAAATGGCACACATTGGGGGAAGAAGCATGAAATGTCAACTTCAATCTCGAAATTTCCACTTTAATCACGTAGTTTATTTTGTCATTAAAGTAGAACATCATAAACTTCATCTTAAAATCATTTAACTAGTTTCTCAAAGCGCATCGTAATTAAAGTAGCACGTTAAATGCTTTTTGTATTTGATCTTCTATGTGCTCTATGGGTGTGAATCACTACATGCTTCCAGGCTTTCTCTTCCTGTGATGGGACACAGAATCCATTACATTCGTGATATTACAGGTCTCTGAATAACTAAAATACAGAGATGTATATGTGATATCACTTTCATGATGATAGGAGTTAAAGTATGTTGTTAAACATGGGGAACGCTGTGATTGTGTGTGACCTGCAAAAAAATAATTTATTGCAGCAGTACTCGGGGGCGGCTCTAGGCTCATAGCGGCCCTGGGCAGAGAAAGAATCGGTGGCATCTTCGCCCACCAATGTCAATATGGTATCTTATGCATGGCGGATTGCCACGTCCGTTGAGGACACTGCATAGCCGCCTTGTGCTCGTGACACAAGCATTTAACTTTTGACGAAATTTGCCGCTGTGGTGTTGTTTTCTCTTTCTGTTTTATATTCAACATATATTGGCTTGGTGGCCATGTGCAGGTGCACAGTTTGCACATGCCTATGGCCACCCCTGCAGTACTGTCTCTTTCAAACAACTCTTACTAACCCCGAATTCCTGTTCTTGCTTTTCTTTCGCCAAGTAACTGATCGCCACACAATCAGCTCTGCAATAGACGTTAAGCCATCTGTAAGCTTTTAACGCCGATTCTTCAAAACATTTAAGGAACATTGAAATATCTTCGTAGTACATGTTTAATTATTCTATTCTTCACGCCAGTCTAAGTGAAGCATACAGTGCGAGGCAGGAACAATCGTGAGCGGAGAGTCAGATCCTTGCTAACGTAGCACACCCTGTCCTTTAATTATTAACAATATAGATTATTTAAATAAAGTTTTATCTGTATAATAAACATATTTTGCAGCATTTCATCCTAAAAATGAAATTGTCATCATATGTAAATACGCGCTTTATAAAGTGGCGCCGGTTGTGCAATATTATAACTGTAATGCAAGTTTACAGTGAGGTGATTGTACTTAAAGTACAAACCGTTCTACAAGGAGCACTTGGACTGATTGAGTGTGTTTAGAGTTCTTGGGATGAAACTCTTTCTGAACTGCGAGTTCCGTACAGGAAAGGTTTGAAGCATTTGCCATGTGAGAAGCAGTTCAAGTAGACCGCATAGCTGAGGCAGCGTGTGCTTGATGCTGTATACCGATAATTCTCTTTCCGATCAGCTGCTCCGATTGGTGCAGTGAGAGTAATATGGAAAAAGATTATCCGATGTGGCAACCCCTAATGGGAGTAGCTGGAAGAAAGTGCAGTGAGTGTAACGACCCTAAAGCAGCTATGAAATTTAGAATAGTTTGACCATTATTGTTACAGGTTAATTACAATCTGCTGCATTAAACTAATAAACAATATGTGGTTAATTTCAGTGTATTTATAAAGCTGCTTCAGGAAAAGAGGATAACCACACAGGAACAGTAGTACTGCTTTGACGCTGGGTGCCGCCAGTCTGCAAAACCGAGTGGAGAACTTGTGTACGACAGGGTATGAGGTACCATGGAAATGTGCGTGGCTTTACGCCAAGTTTAGGTTTTATACATAGCGATTTGAATGTGGAAACATTCTTGCGCAACATTTCTGTGCGTAGGCACCGTTTATACATGAGGCCCCAGGAGGTTTGCCTGCTTGGCTGTAGCTGACATGCACTGAACACCTCTGCTGCACCAAAGAAAAGCAAAGCATTTAACATCCCAATTGTGCCATCTGAAAACGCCGCACTCCCAAACCCTGCTGATGTACCCTCAATACCAGCTGCATGACCGAAACGAGAAGGAAGACCAGTTTTGACGAGTTTGTACACCATTTGCAAGGTGTTGGAAGTGGCTGCTGGGGACAGTGACTTTGAAGCAAGGGCTATGCAATGGCACAAGACAGGTTTACATCAGTTTAGGGGTGAGTAACCAAAAGACTGAGCTGGCATTGCATCATCAATAGCAAGAGGTTATAAAAAGGGCAACTCTGCACACTTGCTTGGGTTTTTCAGACTAGTGCAGCAAAAGGCAAGCAGTCCTTTTTAAGGATAGCAAGCCACCTCAAAGAGCAGGGAATCCAGCTATTGCAATACTCTGTTGATACTACACGATAATACTAGAGAAATACAAAGCATCCTGTTTCCACCCCAGTGTAAATAACTGTAAACTATGTAATAAAGGCTAGTTTCTGTCATGTTAAATATTGTAATTAAATTGCACATTACTTCAGAACTGCAATTATGCATGGTCTTCGGATTTTGTGAGATGGTTTTGCTTTGAAGCTTGTAGTATGGGGATGAAAAGATCAAAATTGCATGAACTAAACAAACTTGAAATGAGAAGTATTCTACAGCTACGTAGGGCGAAGAATTGTGGGAAATCGAGGTACAAAGCCTTGCCCATTGAACCCCCCTGCTTTTTATTTTTCATTTTTGCAGCTTCATTGCGGTTCAGGCTGAAAATAAAATGAAATAAATCTGTCTGCAATTTAAATTTTTGCAGCATTTTGGTGCTCGGACTTGGAAAATGCATTTTCATTTTATAATTTTAATTTTCTTTTTTCAAAAAATACCTCCCATATTCTTCTTACTTCAAACATATAAGCCTTTAAGTTTTTACTAGGGATGCACCGAAATGAAAATTCTGGGCCGAAACCGAAATTTTTGGATGCACTTGGCCGAAAACCGATACCGAAACCGAAAATGGCTTCATTAAAAAACATGTTTAAAATATTTTCTTTTTGTTTGTATTAAATTACAAATTAATTAAGCAATCAAACTTTTATTGATAATAAATAACAGTAATAAGGCTGTTTAACAATAACAAAACTAAATAAAATTTCTTTCTGTAACAAAATTGTGCAAAAAAAATGCTAGCTGCTTTTTTACTTCAATTTTAAATTACTGTACCAAACAGTGCACAAACAGAAGAAAAATAAATAAATCCAACCTCTTACTGTAAACAACATAACTATACACACTAAATTGGTCTGCTTTTAATTTAAGCAAAAGAAGCAGGTTTATCTTTATGAACAAAAGTTTTTCAGTTTTCTGGCTGAAGACACAGTTCCTCTTCTCATGAAGAACATACTGCACTGAATAAAATCACTCAGTCTGTGCTAGCTTTTAGTGCCTTTACGAATTGTGCAAAATATTACCTGCATTAAACGTTTTACTTCAATTTTAAATTACTGTGCAAAACAACATTGCAATAACAGAATAAATAAATCAAACCTTTAACTGTAAACAACATCAAATTGGGCTGCTTTTATTTTGGCAAAAGTGGCAGATTTCTCTTTATGAACAAAAGTTGTTCAGCTTTCTGGCTGGAGAGACGATTTCTGTTCTCATCAAGAACATGAGATGCTGCACTGAATAATCTCTCACTGTCTGTGCTGGTGCTTGGGGCAGATAAGTACTTGCGCGCAGTCCATGCAAGCAATGAAAAGCGATCTTTGTTCGCGCGCCAGTAGTCAAGTGGATTATCACTTCTGCCAATGGGTAGTTCAGCTAGATAGGTTGCTACTTCTTGTGAGGCTGCGCTTGCTCTTACACCGCTGTGGGTTGGGACGCTTTCCTGTAAAATTTCGTCAAACATATCAGAAAGCGAAGGAATGTGCGCCTCATCACTTGTACGTGACCGTTTCTCAGGCACAGTTTGCTCTGTTCTCCCCGTCGCGGCTTGTGCTTCACCAGAGTTTTCATGAGCCGTAAGCTCTGTTTGCACCATTTCGCGTACATCCTGCCTTTTCTCATCGTCAAAGTAATGGTCTTTAAAGCGTGGATCTAATATTGTTGCAATGCCGTAAAGAGGGTTGGACTCAGTGTCTTGGAAGCGTTTGTTAACAGCCTCCAGTAGAGTTTTTTTTTTAGCCGTTTTTACGCCATGATCTGTTTCCGCCTCTTTTCCAAGCAGGCGCTTCAGTGCTGCGATCAGTGGAATAACTTCAGCAACAGACGCTTGAGCTGAGCTTATTTCCTTGGTTAACTGTTCGAACGGGCGAAGAGAGACAATGTTTTCCACCAACATCCACTGATGTGCACTCAAAGTTGCTGGCAGGTCGTGATCTGTCATGTATGCAGC
Organism: Polypterus senegalus; assembly: GCF_016835505.1. NCBI lineage: Eukaryota > Metazoa > Chordata > Cladistia > Polypteriformes > Polypteridae > Polypterus > Polypterus senegalus. The sequence goes on along the minus strand of NC_053170.1, from coordinate 74,954,050 downwards.
TAAAACCCGCTTCTGTTCAAGTAATCCTTGCAACATATAGTATGTACTGTTCCAGCGAGTGGCCACATCTTGCTGTAGTCGTTTTGTTGGCATCCCAAACTGTTTTTGCAAATCTTGTAGTCTGGAATAAGCAAGCGGAGAATGCTTAAAATGTCCCACAATTTTTCTCCCAGTTGCTGTGATTTCTGATATGCTCCGCTGACTAAGCACTCCCTCATTCACAGCCAACTGCAGCGTGTGTGCCATGCAAGGTATGCTCTTTAATCCACTGTCATCCATAGCCTTTATCATGTTCCGTGCATTATCTCTCACAATCACATGCACTTTAGACTTGTCTATGTTCCAAGTTTCAAACATGTTAGCCAAAGCATCGGATATTGCTGCTGCAGTGTGTGAGCAGACAAACTCCTGTGCATGAAGCAGAATGTTTTGCAATTTAAACTCCGCGTTTATCCACTGCGCTGTCAAACTGAGCATGCATGCTAGTTGGACTAACGTCAGAGCTCCATATGTCTGTGGTAAAACTTAGAGCAGAGATATCTGTGGTCATGAGCTCATGAACAGGTTTTGCAACACGGTCATACATTTCAGGTAGAGAGGTCTCTGCAAAATACCGTCTGCTTGGCAGTGTGTAACGCGGCTCAATGTGGTGTATTAGCCTACGAAATCCGATGTCCTCCACGACTGAAAACGGCTCGTCATCTAAAGCAATGAATTCCATTACTTTCTCTGTTATGTCACGTGCTTTAGCACTGTCATTTGCAAATTTCTTACTTTTTTCGAAAAATGTGGCAACCGAGGGTGTTGATGTGCTAGTTGGCTTAGTTTTAACCAACGTTGTTTGACGGTATTCCTCAAATTCAATTGCGTGTCTTGACTTAAGGTGGTGTATTAAACCTGTAGTCGAAAATGTCTTTGCTGTTGAACCCCCTCTTGAAACCTTTGCAAAGCAAATGTTGCATATTGCAACTTTGCTGTCCTCATATGTAACTTTGAAGTGCTTCCAAACCGCCGACATACTCCGTGTTTGATGCGTAATGACAGCGCGAACGAGACGGGAGGATGGGAGAGGCGTGGCGACAATTTCGGCTTTTATTTTCTGCGTTTTCTTATGTTTCGTCCGAAACCGATAATGCTATTTCGGCCGAAAATTTTCGTCGGCCGAAATTTCGGTGCATCCCTAGTTTTTACTCTTTTTCTAAGAGGCAGGTCAAGTGCACAATTAGTAAATGATATTTTCCCATTAAATAAGAAAACGTAATGCACTCCATTTGTTTAAGAAACATCACAGTTTGCCCTTCCCAACACAGCTGTGATCACATTTCCATACCCCTTAAATATAAATGGGTAGATGCATAGCTCTAAAGAATATAGGAATTAACAGCTTTGTAAATCTGTTTCAGGGTTTGGAGGACTATATGATATCATGCAGGAAGCCAGAGTAGCCAGGCTAGTTAAGGAGTGATGCATACTTTGTGTCAAAGGCTGTGGAATTTGAGTGGTGTTGCAGATATTGGGCAGAAAAGGGGGGTTGGGGGTTTAGGCTGTGGGTTTATCAGTACATTTTGCTAATAGAGGTAAAACTGAATTATTGCTAAATCAATTAATATCTACTTAGGCTTCTAAATGCATCTAAAAATTTCACAATTGTAGCATTTTTTTTGGAATTTATTGCACCTCTCCAGATAGATATAAAAAATAAAACATGGAAGAGAAGGTCTGTGATACGGTTTGCGTATTTGCAGCTGGAGATCCACAAAGGGAGAGAATGAATCGCGTATCAAAGTAGTTTTTATTCCTGAGCTTTCATCCCCTGCCAGGGGCCTTCATCAGAGGATAATGCTTAGATTTACAAGAATTAAAGGCAATATATAGCAAAAATTATGGGGAGGGGGCACTATGTACAATGTACAAGTAAGATTTAAGGCCAGTACTAAAAGTGCCAGAGAGCAGGCTAAATTTTGGCTATCAAACGAGAATGCCATTAACAGACATTGGGACATAAACCCAGCATATGCAAACTTAAGAAGAACCTGTTCATAATAAACAAAACTTTACAACCAATACTCCCCGCCCCACGATAACTTGGTTATCTTCCTAACCAATTAAAGTACAAAAGAAGGAAAGCGAAATTTTGTACTGATCTGAAAATGGCTGCTCTAAAAGTGTTAACGGACCCCAACAAAGAATGAACTCTTAAAAGCTAAAGAAGTGTTGGTTAAGAACTGCAAAAAGTCCTTCAACATGCAGAAGACAGAAGTTTGACTTGCACCCTACGTCCTATGGGACAAGTGAAAATGTCTAGTAATCTGGGCTGCTGGAGTTAACTTGTGAGAAGTGGGTCTACAAAGTATTCAGACTCTCTCACTTGCTGCACATTCTGAGTTAGTTTTTAATGGATACATTTTATTATCTGGGGGTGTTTGATTTGGGCAAAATGTGAATTGGCATGATGTGTGTGTGTGTGTGTCTCCATGTCGTCCTATGGATGTATGTCCAGATGGCAGGATGCAATCATAGACTGAACCTTTCTGCTGTTAGAGGCTTTACCTTCCCTTAACCCTGCACTAATATATAAATATGTAGGTTGGTGGATTAAATGAGAAAGCACAAATAACTGGAATGAAATTTGATTGCAGGAATCCAGAAAGTGTAAGGTGCTTTGCTATTGAAGTGTTTACTAGTACTTTATATCCATCCATCTTCTGACCCCAGATATGCAGGACAGGGTTGCACGGCAGCCGGAGCCTATCCCAGTAATCATCAGATGTATGACAGAAACAACTCCTGGACAAGGGGCTCAAGAACTAACCCAGTAAATATTATTTCTGAACCAACTCCTAAATTTTCTTGGCACAGTTCTGGGGTCTCGTGTATAAACGGTACATACGCACAAAAATGTTGCATACTCCCGTTTCCACGCTTAAATCGTGATGCATAAAACCTAAGCTTGGCGTAAAGTCCCGCACCTTTTCACGGTAAGTCAAACCCTGGCATAAGTAAGTTCTCTGCTCGGTTTTGCAAACTGGTGTCGCCCAGTGTTAAAGCAGTGCTTTTGTTCCAGTTTGGTTTCCCTTTTTTTTTAGATCCACATCCCTGACGCGGCTTTATCATATACACTGAAATTAACTGCATATTGTTTATTAGTTTAAGGCATCTGATTGTAATTAACCTATAACAATATAATGGTCCACAGAATGGCCAAACTATTCCAAATACCATAGCTGTTTTAGCGTTGTTACTCTCACTGCACCTTCTTCTTTTAGCTGTTCCCATTCAAGGTTGCCACAGCAGATCTTCTTTTTTCCATATTACTGCACCACTCAGAGTATTTATCACTGTATCTGAGTGTGGACTCGCAGCGCTACAGCAGCTGATCAGAAAGAATTATCGGTATATAGCATCTAGCACACGCTGCCTCTGCCATTCTGCCTATTTGAACTAATCTCGTATGAAACGCTTCAGAGCCTTTCCTGTACAGACCTTGCAGTTCAGAAACCATTTCATCCCAAGAACTATAAATGCAATCAATCAGTCCAAGTGCTCCTTGTAGAACACTTTGTACTTATAAGTACAATTACCTCACGGTAAACTTGCGATAATTATAATATTACACAACGTAAGCCACTTTATAAATCTCCTATTTACATATGATGACGATATATTTTTTAAGATGAAATGCAGCAAAATGTTATACAGATAAAATGTTAACTTCATTTAAGTAATCTACAGTATATTGTTAATAATTTAAATGTGAGGACACGGTGTTGCAGTGCTATAAAGGAGCTGGCGCTCCATTCATGGATTGTTCCTGCCTCGCGCTGTATTCTTGCTGGGGCTGGCACGACACAGGATGGATAGAATAATTAAACATGTACTACAAAGATATTTCAATGTTCCTTAAAAGTTTTGAAGAATCGGCGTTTTCAGCTTGCAGATGGCTTAACGTCTATTACAGAGCTGATTGCATGGCGATTGGTTATCTGGAGAAAGAAAAAGGACAGGAATTGGAGGTTAGTATGTTTAAAAGACAGTACTGCTGCAGTAAATTACTGGTAAAATTCCATTACAGTGAAATTTTCATTACAACAAAGTATTTTTATGGTCCCGACAGCTTTCCCATATGACAAGAGTCTATAGAAATCTTGTTACTGCGAAATGCATTCGGCAGATACTTGCTTTCATTACAATGAAGTGCCCAAAAGACCTTGAAATGCCTGAATGAATCATCCACAGAGCAGTTTTTTCTGTGGTCGCAGCTCAGTTGTGCACAACGATCCCCAAACAAACACTACATTTTTTTTTTTTTTTTTCTCTTCAAACTTTCCTCGAACTGTTTTGCTGTTTTTGTTTTCAGTGATATCTTTTACTTTTTGCTCGTCAAGATTTGAAAAACATCCATTGGAATTTAACTTTGTCACTATAACAGTTTATATTAGGAAAAAAACTTTAAATTTTTTGCAGCACTTGATTGCGGCAAAAAGAAAAAAGACATTGCCAGTGAATATGGAATTTCGCCATTGACACTGTCAACTTTCTTGAAAGACCGAGCAAAAAAAAGAAGAAAAATCTCTGGTTGTAAATGTATGCTAACTGCTGCATTTGAAGACAGCAAAAAAGAAGTTTTTATGTGGTTCAGTGATGCTCATTCAAGAAACTCTCTTGGGGCCTCCCCCAACTGGACAGCATGCCAAAGAGTCCCGAAGTGCAATCACCATGTCTGTGAAAGACTGTTTTTAGTTGCCGGGACAACAGCAGGCTCACAGCTCTGCTGTGTCACTCCGCCAAAGTAAACTTGATGGGTAATGCAGGGAACCTGGATTACTTGGCCAAGACCCTGACTACTGTGTCTGAATATAGAAGTGGCAGATCCTGCTAAAATAAATAACCCTGCTGTTCCTGTTTCAAGCTTGAATAAAGCTGGTTTTGCTAAAGAGCTGAGACTCTGCCTCGTGTTTTGGGGTGTAAGACAGGGACTTATAGCGCGACCCCAATCTTTTAGGATTCGCTTCTGTGGCGCCTCACTGCAGTGCTGTGAGCCTGCTGTTGCCCTGCCCCGGCAATGGGCAAACAATTTTCCATGGACGCGGCAATTGCGCTTCGTGACACACTTCAGCGTGACGTACCCATTGTGTGGGGAGGGAATCCCAAAAGAGTTCAGAAAGAAGAAAAAGATGATTGTGCCTTTAATTGATAACTGTGCTGCCCACAACATGCTTCCACATTTAGATAATGTTTGCATTGACTTCCTCCCACCAAATTGCACAGCAGTGCTTCAGCCGTTGGGTTTGGGCATCATTCGCACCCTGAAATTATCTCAAGGAAATGCTGAGAAAAATTCTCATCAGCATAACCTTTAGACATGAGGAGATTAAAATTAACGTGAAATAAGCTATTGAAATGATTCCAGACGCCTGGGGCCTCATGTATAATGGCGTGCGTAGAACTCGCCCTATAACATGCCGTAAGCACAAAAGCCGAAATGTGCTTACGCACAGAAAAATCCAGATGCAGGAATCTGTGCGTGCTCCAACTTCCACGTTTTTCCGCTACATAAATCCCGATCGGCGTGAAAAGTAACGCTCGTGCATGCGCTTTATGTAACGCCCCAACTCCTCCCAGAATTATGCCTCTTTGAATATGCAAATGAATATAAATCGCCCTTAAGCTCAACCTTCTGTGAAAAGACAATGGGAAAAGCACGGGGGGAAAATATAAGAATTTCAGCGAATGCCAAGTGGAGACAAAGGAAAAACATACTATTTGTTTAATTAAACCGTGGTATAATCAACAAAAGGAAGTTGATCGAGTGACATAGTGTGTTGCAGAAACTTGAAAGCTCACGTTCACAAAATCGCACAGTGCCGGGAATAAAAAAGTCACATACTGTATCAAAGTTGCCGTGAAAAGGCGAGTTGTAGCCCACTGTCTGAGTGTCATATGAAAGCTTATTAGGGTACAGAGAAAAAAAGGCACACAGTGGGGGGAAAAAGCACGAAATGTCAGCTTCAATCTCGACATTTCCACTGTAATCACGTAGTTTATTTTGTCTTTAAAGTAGAACATCATAAACTTCATCTTAAAATCATTTAACCAGTTTCTCAAATAGCATCGTAATTAAAGTAGCACGAATTAAAGTAGCACGTTAAATGCTTTGTGTTGTATTTGATCTTCTATGTGCTATTTGTATTCAATATATATTGGCATGGCCGCTCCTGCAGTCCCTGCTTTTTTTCTCCAAGTAACCGAGCGCCACACAATCGCCTCTGTAATAGACGTTAAGCCATCTGTAAGCTTAGAGCGCAGATTCTTCAAAACGTTTAAGGAACATTGAAATATCTTTGTAGTACATATTTAATTATTCTATCTTTCACGGCAGTCCCAGTAAAGAATATAGATTATTTAAATGAAGTTAAAGTTTTATCTGTATAATAAACACATTTTGCTGCATTTCACCTTAAAAATGATATCGTCATCATATGTAAATACGCGCTTTATAAAGTGGCTCAGGTTGTGCGATATAACTGTAGTGCAAGTTTACAGTGGGGTGATTGTACTTATAAGTACAAACAGTTCTACAAGGAGCAACTGACTGAGTGCGTTTATAGTTCTTGGGATGAAACTGTTTCTGAACTGTGAGGTCTGTACAGGAAAGGCTTTGAAACGTTTTGCCGTGGCTGAGACAGCGTGTCCTTGAATCTGTATACCGATAATTCTCTTTCCGATCAGCTGCTGCTGTGATTCGCACTCAGATACAGTGATTATAAATACTCCGAGTGGTGCAGTGAGAGTAATATGGAAAAAGATGATCCACTGTGGCAACTTAAGCGTTACACTAATAAACAATATGCAGTTAGTTTCACTGTATTTATAAAGCCACGTCGGGAAAATAAGGTATAACCACACAGGAACAGTAGCATTGCTTTGACGCTGGGTGCCGCCAGTCTGCAAAACCGAGTGGAGAACTTGCATACGACAAGGTATGAGGTACCGTGGAAAAGTGCGTGGCTTTATGCCAAGAGTAGGTTTTATACATCGTGATTTGAACATGGAAAAGTTCTTACGCAACATGTCTCTGTGTGTGCACCGTTTATACATGAGGCCCCTGGAGGCAAGTTAAAGAAAGCACTATAGCTACAAATACAGAATCTTATTGCAACTAAATATTTTTTAGGTCCCTAGAAGTTCGTTGTAACGGAATTTTACCTGTATTTCGTTGAAGGTCATGCACGGCTTAGCAAGCATCTTGCTTGAGGCATTAACAATCACTGCGTCACGGTGTTCCCATGTTTAATGCATGCTTTAATCCCTATCAGCATGAAAATATGTATACATCTCCATATTTAAATTATTCACAGAGCTGTAATATCGTGAGTGTAATGGATTCTGTGTCCTGTCGAAGGAAGAGAAAGCTTGTTTAAGAAGCACGTAGTGATTCACATACAGCATATAGAAGAACACATACAAAACAAAGCTTTTAACGTGCTACTTTAGTTACGATGGGATCTGAGAAACTAGTAAATGATTTTAAGATGAAGTTTATATAGTTCTACTTTAATGAAAAAATAAACATGATTAAAGTTGACATTTTGAGCCCCCCCCCTCCCCATGTGTCCCTATATTATTATTATTTATTTTTTTTTTTTACTTTTCTCTGTACCCTAATAAGCATTCATATGACATTCGGATGGTGGGCTACGACTTGCCTATTCATGGTGACTTTGATATCTGAAAACTTTTTTTTTTTTTTATTTTGGGCACTGTGCAACTTTGAATACTTACATACTTATTTCAGTGGTATGATGCCACTGTCGGCCGCCATATTGAACTTTTCAACGGTCTTTGTTACTTATGTGCCCATCTTCAAGAAATTTGGTACCCGGGTTCCCAACGCTAACTGAATCCTACTTACGTACATATATACGTCCATAGCCTGCAGCTTGGTCAACGTGTGAGGCGGCGTTGGGTCCCCCATCCCAACGACTCCCATGTTGTTGGCTGCCTGCCTATATAAGTTGTTAATCACTGTGCGCTTCTTAAACTGACTTCCTCTTGCACTGAGGAAGAGCCGGCAGCAATCGCTGCACATTGATTTCATGATATTCCTGCTCAATGAACATTCAGAATACTAAGATAAATACTTTATCTTTTTCACGATGAAATGCATTAAAGCATGTACTAGACATGGGTGGCGGGCTGCGCGGTGGCGTGGCTGGCTCCCTTGCATTAAGGGGCCCTCCGGTCTGCGTTCAGTGTAGAGAAGTTTATGGAAGGGGTGACGAGGCTCCAAAAAACTGGATATTTGAATGGGTATCGCACAGGTTTAACTGAAATATTGTGTAAATGTTGGGTTCTTGATCTGGATGGAGGTCGGAGACACGAACGCAGAATTCAATGGATGGTTTTTCTGAGCAGGCTTTCTTTATTGCGTATTTGCTGTGTCTATCTTACGTACTAAACCCCCAGTTTCTATCCTTTGTCTTTCTCTATATAACCAATCACCACACGATGAAAATGTGAAATTAAAAATAGTTATAAACCTAGACCTCAGAGTTTTCAGAACTTCAAAAAAAAATGTTTGTTATACATGTTTAATTATGCCATCCATTCAGAGGTTTAAGCTTATAACTAGTTTTAATTTCACAAATACGTTTATCGTGTGGTGATTGGTTATGTGCAGAAAGAAAAAGGATAGGAACTGGGGGTTTAGTACGTCAGAAACACGAGTCTAAAAGTAAGAAAAAAAGTTGGATCAATTGAAAAAGCGTTTTCTAAAGCTGAACGCTCGGAGGTTGAGCGTTATGCTAGGCTGTTCAATACTGCTTCTTTAGAAGAGTTTGACCCACGACCAGCTGTAGAATTCTGTCTGTCACCTGGCAACCGGCACATCACTCATAAAAAACCTGAAAAGTCGTCAGCTTCCACTTCTGCAGGACCATCAGTCCAGGAACCATGCAGTTCAGCTCATGCAGAAATTAACAGCATTCAGCCCATGCTGTCTGAGATGGAGAAGATGCTGTAAGACAAAAACTGAAGAACATGGAAGAAAATGAATCGGGCCAGTGTTCTGTTATGTAACTAATATATGAAAAAAACTAGTGTAGCTATAACGAAGGCATTGTTTATTAGCCAGTTAAAATAAGGGAATCATTTATATAATGTTCTAGAGCAAGATGGAAAAATACTATTCCCTGAAAGAACTTTTTTCAGTTTTAAAATGGAAGGCAGTTTTGGTATCAATAAAAGATCAGAAAAAATAAACTATTTTTCCACTTTTATTTGTTTATGGGCAAGTGAATTTAACTAGCGGACAAGTGGACTTTCTAAGTTTACTTGTCTGTGGACAAGTAGAAATAAATTTGATTTCCACACCCCTGGCAATGTGCTTTGAATAAGTTTAGTCTTTTGTTGTTTTTTTTGCCTGAATCCTGCGGATCACTTTGTAGGTATGTAACTTCTAGCTTTGCCAGAACCATGCACTTTCTTTCCATCACTGAAGAGAGTGGAAATAAAATAGGTGTTAAAATAAGAGACAGAGTTCCACTCTTGTTTTTCTAAGTTTCTAATCCCAACTGCAGATGGCTGAAAGTCTCTGGAACATCACAGCATCATACTAAGTAGCTTTAAACGTGTGATAAAGAAGCCTTTTTTATATACAGTAGAACTGGTGCATTTGTGTGAGGATTTGAACATTTCGGGCTACAGTGGTGATTTTTCTAAAAGCATTTTTTTTTTTTAACCTTGGATTTCTGAGTAAAGGTATGAACACAAATTTTATTTACAATTACTGGTAAGTGAACAAGTTTAGGTCACAAAAATGTAAGGTCAAGAAGGTAATATTTTGCATTAAAACTTTTTTTTTTTTTTTAATGTATGTAATTATATTGGCAACAGAGTAAAATGTGAAATTTCAGTTGTATTTCACACTGCATTTATGTTGGAAAATTAGCAGAGTATACTTTATTTTGTAAATATGGAGAAGGAGTTATGATGCAAACATTTATTTATTTATTTTTTTCTGGATGTTTTATTCCATATTGCCATAGTCTATTAACTAAAATCAGATTTGTAGTTCAGATTACAATTGCATTATTGAGAATTTTCTCAAGTCGTGTGTGGGGTTTTTTTTTTTTAATAAATGTAGTTGGCATATAGCTGTTCCTCATATTTGACCCACCTTGACCATTCTGGCTTCTGATTTAAGTCTGGAGTTACATATACAAGCAGTATTGTTTGGTGTTGGTAATATGGACAGGTTCTAATACCGTTTATGCACTAAAAACAATAAATGTAGTAAGAAAATATAAATTAACTGGCTAACAATGTAACATCATAGTCTTTGAAAGTGGATGTGACTTTGTTAATTTCAATATTGAAGCACTTTTCCCATTATTCATTTACTGCATTTAAAAATGATCACCCAGAGAAACATTGGAGTAATAATTCAGCCTTTTAGCCTAATTCTAGATCAGGTTGCAGTGATAATGAGAGAGGAGCTGCAAAGTTAGGCAGTACCACCTATGATTTGCACTGTGGGCTACAGTTTATGAAGGAAGTGAGAATAACTCTGTGTAATACTAGATCGGCAAAGCTAGTCAGAAAACAAGCAGTTACTACTGGTTTTAAAAATTGTGTTTAGCGTTTCTACTTCATTATATATTTGAAGTGAGCACCCTACAGCCATAACACTTATGTAATTGTGTGGAAAGTAATAATGATCACTGTATTCAAACTTTATCACTGAGCAAATGACTGTGAACTGTCAAATGATTAGGTTAATCTCGTGAGGAGAAAAAATTAATACATTTACTGCAAGCTGCTTAGCACACAGATACCTTTAAAGGGATGTGTTTAAGCTAGTAGTTCTTGTATCAAAAAAGCACAGTTTACTGTTTAATAAAATGGCTACAAGTAGTATGGTTAAGTTTTGATTTCACTGTAAAAAAATGTACCAAATGAAATTGTAGCTGTGTTCACCCAAAATTACTAAAGTTCTGCAGCTTTAGTTTGCTTTGTGGGATTTTGGCAATAGCTGACGTGTTGAAATTCCACAATTTTTTTTTTTTTTTTTTTTTAAGCTTTAGTAAAATTTCAAACTAAAACACTTCACACAAAAATAGTGAAAAAGCTGGTATTGCAAAGAAAAGTTCTTAAAGTTCTATTGTATATTTTGTTTTTCTTTGTTTGCAATACAGTTTGAACCATTTCTAAACAGTCAGAAAACTGTATACTTATCCAACTTACAAACTGCAAATGGGTCTTTCAGTCCATGTTAGCAATGGGACTAATTCTAAACTGATTTAACACCCACTATTACAGATTTAGCTGCGAAGGTTCTATTTCATATTAACTTACGGGGGGAAGGTTATACCATAATCTATGGCTATGGAAGAAAATTATATTCTGTTCAGATTTAAGCACACGATAATACAAGTTTAACTTAAAGCTTTACATTTTTAAGATTGACTCTTACAGAAATATAAAACTTTTTTTTTTTTTTTGCAAATTGTTTATTGAATATGATTGACACAGAAGTATATTTCTTTGCTTTATTGCCTGTCCTTTCCAGGCATTAAGGTTGAATAGGCCAGGGCTTTCTGTTTGAACTTTCATATTCTGTCTGTTTTCATATATGTGTGTGGTGTGTGTGCTCTTTTTTTTTTTTTTTCCTAAGTTTGTTTCCTGACGCATTCTACTGTGTTTTATTAGGTTAATTGGTTGCAGTAAATTAGCCTGGTGTGGCTGAGTGTGCAAAGCAATTTACTAAACCTAAATTGCTTTTCATACTTCCGGAATGGGCTTTTGTTCCAGTGAAATTTCTAGGTTCATTGGCAGAATTGCCATTGCATGAATGAATTAAGATTATATGTTATAGTCATGAACTACAGTAGACATTTGATTTTTAAGAATAAGGGTGAGGAGGAAGTGGAAGTGCCTTAGTATTTGTAAAGGGGTGGGAACTAGAGAGAGTTGCTGGGGATAGGTTAGCCTGGTCAACCTAGCTCCGTGTTTTTCCACCATGACCCAAAAGAAGCTGAATGAAAATTAGGAAGAGAAGAATGATGGTGATTTACAGCAAATATTATCCACAGGAAGCACTTAATTTGTTAAGGATGGAGAAAGAACATTTAACACTAGAATCCCTGGAGAATGCGAAAAAACTCTTAATCCCAGCCCACTTTAAATTCTTTCACACCTCTCCATTATCGTCTCTTATTTTGCAAATGCGTCCATCAGCACAAGCAGCCTACTCGCGTGGAGTGGAGTGCATTTATTGATTTCATTTATTCATTTTACCCGGTGTACTTGAAACATAAGGGCACATTTGATGTAACTTTGTATGTGTATAAGAGGTTACTGTTTTAATGTTCTGGTTGTGTGCATACATATCAGGGCTCCAGATCGCGACTAAAATGGTTGCCAATGTGACTTGATTTTCTCTTTTGCGACTAGTTTTTTCATTCCAGTCGCCGGTGGCGACATATTGTCAATCTAAGAAAAGTTTTAAATTTAAAGCAGCAGAAACGGCTTTTAATTATGTGTGAACACTCTCTACCCGCGTCTGCCTTTCCACATTGTCACGTGATTAAAGCAAAACTGAGGCAAGCGAGGCATCATCTGACATGACCACTCAAGTCATCTCGCTAACTGCTGCGGATAGGGACCTGAAATAAAAGAAACTCGGGCCACGACTACTCCTCGAATTCTGTCCTAACTTTCCATGTAACACGCAAAATGGCCAAACAAATTTCCGACTTTTTCTCAATGCCCACTTGTCCAAATCCTGCCTTGTCTACTTCTGAACGAACCAAAGAATTCAGTCAGTGGGTTATCTGAGGTACAGCCACCGGCGTCTGGAAATGTACAGTTATTAAAGGATGACAACTCCGTCCCGTTAGCAAAGTTTCCTGCACCCGCGGCTCCAATACCAGGAAGACCGTTTAAAGTGGCTTGGTTACGGTATGACAAGGGAAAGATGTATTGCAGCTTTTGTGCACAAGTCGGACAAAAATTTGCTGGTAAAACAGAATTCATTTGTGGTACGAGCCATTATAAACAGGAAACTGTGGAAAAGAATGGTGAGAGTAAGAAACACAAGAATGCCAGAGACTGTTTGATCACTAGGTCTGCTCCTCGTGACACCCCCATAGCAAAGGCAGTGCAACGTGCTTGTGAGAAAGTGACAGAAAATGAGATGAAAGAATTTAAAAATAAAATTCAAAGCAGCATATATGATTGCACTGGAAGAAATACCGTTCACAAAGTTTAAATCTCAAATTCTGCTGATGAAGAAGAATGGTATGGATGTGTCAAAAACATCCAGACAAACAACAGATAATACAGCATGTGTAGAGTTTGTAGGTTGCATTGCAGATGAATTAAAGTAATGAGCTGGAAGAAGCTTTAAAGGTAAACTATATCTCTGTTATAACTGACTGTGGAACAGATGTCTCGGGGAAAGACAATGTCATCGCATACCGTAGTTATGTATCTGATGGAACACCTAAGACATCTAGTAGGTTTGGCTGAGATTGATTATGGTCATGCAGAAGGGATTCAAAACACCATTAAATCACTGCTTCAGAATGCTGACCCAACCAACCCAAATTGGTGGGTACATAAAATGAGTGCTTTTGGAGCAGATGGTGCAACAGGGGGAATAGGGGCACCTTTCGGAAAAGAGAGGGGTGAACATGCTCTGTCTTTCCACTGTCTACTCCATCGTCTGGAACTGGCAATGCTAAACACACAAAGGTCAATGCCAATGATTGAAAAGGTTTGACCTTCTACAACTTGTGTGGAAAACTTATCATTTCAGTCCCAAAAGCAAGCGGGAGCTGATGGGTTTCATACTGTGCATCCTAACTCTGCTCCTACAGCCAGCAGCAGTAAAAACTCGGCGCTGGTTGCCACACATTTACCTGGCACTCAGTTTTTCTCCATTCAAATTATGCAACTGGTCAGGGGCAGTACACTGCTGTGCATCATCATACGGAGCACCTTGCAGTCATGTCCAAAAACATAGACATAAATGGAAGAGCCAACCACATTGTTCAGCAAATGGAAAGCCTGTCTTTCATTGCCTTTTGTCACATTTTACATGACCTTTTTTCAGAGGTCTCAAAGCTGAGCCTTACACTTCAAAAAATTCTCATATACTTCCTCAGGCAGTTGCTGCAATTGTAGGCTGTGTGGTAACAATTAAAATTGAAGGAAAATGCTTTGAGAGAAGGGAAGCTGCAGAAATTCTTACAGCACATACAGTACAGGCCAAAAGTTTGGACACACCTCCTCATTCAATGTGTTTTCTTTATTTTCATGACCATTTACAGCACTCCATCACTCTCCTTCTTGGTCAAATAGCCCTTACACAGCCTGGAGGTGTGTTTGGGGTCATTGTCCTGTTGAAAAATAAATGATCGTCCAACTAACCTGACTTCTGCACAACACAACTGCTGGTCCCAACCCCTTTGATAAAGCAAGAAATTCCACTAAATAACCCTGATAAGGCACACCTGTGAAGTGAAAGCCATTTCAGGTGACTACCTGTTGAAGCTTATCGAGAGAATGCCAAGAGTGTGCAAAGCAGTAATCGGAGCAAAGGGTGGATATTTTGAAGAAACTAGAATATAAAACCTGTTTTCAGTTATTTCACCTTTTTTTGTTAAGTTCATAACTCCACATGTGTTCATTCATACAGTGCCTTCAGTGAGAATCTACCAATGTAAATGGTCATGAAAATAAAGAAAACGCATTGAATGAGGAGGAGTGTCCAAACATTTGGCCTGTACTGTAGGTTCTCAGCCTGAAGGTTCAGTACAACAGGAAGGGCCATCAACAAGCAGAAGTGAGAGGGCTGCAAGTAGCCACACAGTCATAACCTTCCAAAATGTTAAAGGTTACGGGGGGGAATTTGGGGAAGTTGACATTACTGTTAAAGAATTGTATTAGGTTTGCAAACATGATGTCAAGTGTTACACAACACGGACATTCAAAGGGATCAGAAATCATCAAGTCATTTTCGGTGTTTTGTCATGATGCATGGCCAGAGGACATTGATAGCTATGGCAAGTGTGAGACAGACACTTGTTAAATGGTACAGGGAGCTCTTATCAAACAATGGCTGTGATGTCACAGCTGTGCAGAAGACATGGCTAATGTTGAAAATATTAGTGGTCAGTTTATGGATAAGACTTACGGTGACCTATGGACAGTGATGCTGAACAAGGAGCCGTTCTGTACAGATTTTAAAAATCTGCTTCACTTAGTCGAAATTATGCTGGTGCTTCCAATATCTGCAGCTCAGTGTGAGCGAGGATTTTCAGCACAAAACAGAATAAAATCAAAAGTGCGCTACTCCCCAAGTGTAGAAATACTGGAAGACTTGGTAAGGATCAGTACAGAGGGCCGTACACTTGAACCTTTTGACCCAGAGCCCAGTGTAAAGTGCTAGTTGTCAGCCAGCAACAAAAGCGCAGACCAAAGTATACTGGCTGGCCTAATGATGCTGACATTGTAATGGTTAGTGACAGTGAACTTGAAGAGTAATTAATTTCTTTATTTGTACACTCATTGCGAAATAATTATTTCAGAAATGATTGTTTATAATGTTGTGTTCTTGTGGTGTTATGTGTAAAACATTTTCAGTGTTTGTAGTGTTCCTTACACATGTTGTGTATAAGACTCTGGACTTGAAGTATTGCTTATTAGTAAACATTTGCACTGTTCACATTTGTGTCATTTATTCTTCTGTTATCTATAAGACCTTGCAGAGGACACTAGTAGGCAGGTCAAATAGCTCCGACAGGAGAAAGGAAAGGCAGTGTGAGGTAAACCGAAGAAACAAATAAACAATACAAGTAAATATTATTTGTTTATTTCACATTTGGCATGTGGTAGAGATTATGGCTCCCAAAAAAGCATTTGGCAATTTTATTTTTTCTATCTGGAGCACTGCATATACAAACAACATACATTTCTAGGAGATGCATCTCATCTAGGCTAATCGCTGGGTCAATTTAAAAAAAAAAAAATAGCGACAGCATTTTACTATAGCTTATATTGTATTTGATATAACATATTGTCATACATTAAAAGTAGCTTAAAAGTGCTTTACAATAATAGTGACTAAATCGAGTCAAAGTAAAAATGTAAATAAGAATGATTTATAACTGGTTGTATAAAACTGTAGAGAATCAAAATATCCATCTAAACAACTACTATGAGTAGATGGCCGTGGAGAGGAGAAAAGTAAAATCTCTGGTAGGATGTTGGTGAAAAGAAACCTCCAGGATTGGTTTTTAGTAGCCTGGTAGATTTGTGGTGTGCCTAAACAATGCTGCTTTGCCAGTTCTTTAATTCTTCAATCTCTGAATACTGAGCAGGCTGGTATTAGATGATCTAAGATTGTGATTTGAAATATATGGGGACAAGCACTCAAACATATTCTAAAAATCAGTCCTAAAGGACAGAAACATCCAGTGTATTGATACGAAGACTGATGAGGGAGGCTTTTTTTTTTTTGTTGGGTAGATTCTTTCCAATGCAGTTAGGACAAATTGCAGCCAAGTTAGAAAGAGTGCATTACAGTAATTTAGGCAAATCTAAAGGCAAAAACATGCTGAAATCTTAATACATCTTTCATGTGATTGATGTAACTTGTGCAATACTTTAGTGAAATTATGCAGGCTTGGTAATATGCTTAATGTGAAGTTTAACTCCGAACCTAAAATGATGCCAAGTGTATTTACTTTTTGGCTTAAAGCCTGATGGTCTAGTTTATTTTTAAGCTCCTAACTGTTTTTGTTGACCATTTTTCTTATTAAATTTTAGGAAATTGTAACTCCAATCATTTTGATTGTGCTAATACACTAGATCATAGGTTTTAATGACCTCTGGGTCATATACCCTTGTTGATAGATCAATCTGTGTCATTTCTTAAAAGGTTGATAATTCCCTTTGTTTCCAAATTCCGGCCATGTGGTGCATGTAGATAAGAGAATAATAAGGGATCCAGTATAGATCCTTGTAGCAATCCACATAATATTGTGGATTTGATACATTAGCAATAACTAACAAAGAATTTCCTTTGTATGATATAAAAGTTAATCAACAACAAAAATGTACAGTATTTTTTTGTATAGCCCAAAATCGCACAAATGATGCGTCAATGGGCTTTAATAAGCCTTGGTTTTTGACAGCCAACACCCCCTTGTAGAAGAGAGAAAAATGGAACAAATAATGGGAAAGGCAATTTAGAGAGAGAGAGAGAGAGAGAGACCCTCTCCCAAGTGTGTTTAATAAGAATTCTTTATACAGTGTAGTGCTTTCTGTAGCTGTGGTTATCCATAATTACCAAACTTCTGCAGATTAGTTTGCTTCATAGGATGATTCAAGCACCAGTGTGACACATGATCAAATTCACAGAAAAATATGTTCATTTTAAAAGTTTTAGTAAAATTTTAAAGCAAAACGGTTACAGAACAAAATTGATATTTCAAAGAAAAGTTCTTGTTTAAGAAAAAATCTATTTAAGACTTATAAATCTTGTTTCTCCAAGTTTGGTCATACAGTTGTACTTGAGGCATGTTATGCAAGTTAATCACATAAGCCCGTTAGACATGGTCAGAAAACTGTATGCCATCTCCTATTTGCAAACCTATTTCCTGAGCTTGCTTAATTAACACTTTGTTCCCCAAATATAGCTAAGAGAGTTCTATCTCATGTTGACTTACAGGGGAATGAATGAGTATACCATATCTTCGTAACTATGAGAATCTGACATTCTTTAGGAAGTAAGCAAATGCTATACAGTATACATTTAACATTAGCTTTCTAAGATTGGCTCTTGTGCTTCGCCCCCTAACTGTTTAAGCAGGAGCAGAGACACTTTTATTTCATTAAGAGCCATAAACTATTCTTATACTCTAGTAATTTCACTGCAACCAATCATTTAAAAAATTCTTATTTCAAACATTTAGCTGTTTCTTGAAGCAGGCACAGTTTATTCACAGGTCTGTCTATTGTGCTGGTTTAGGTCTGCACACAAACTCTGACTGTACCTTTTGGCATCTGGTATTGTCATGAGAACTCGAACCATTACCCAGGAGTTGCATGGTGCAGCATAATCTATAATTTAAAACGATGTCTCTTGGTTCAAAGTTTCTTCTTGGTGCAAGCCATCGTTGATGATTTTGAAGTACAGTATCGGGAAATACTCTTTTTGGACCATCTTTTCCAAAACAAATCGGCCATGTACTGGACTTGCTTCCAATGTCTTTGTGTATACTGGTCATTTTTATAAAAGAATCCAGGCGGCATATTGGGTCGTGTCTTCAGTAACAAGTGATTGGGTGTGCCTCTAAATCATTGGAGTAATTTCTTTTGCGACAAGTCTGTTATTGGTGATGGAATCAGCTTCACACATCACTGTTTGGAGACTTTATTGTTGAGTGTTTCTTAGTTAAGTATTGAATTTAGAATCTTTCTTATGCTTCTAATTTCTTTCCCATATTCCATCTTGATAAGAGGCTGATGGTGGATTGAAAATCATTAGATTTTTTTTTTCTTTTTTCTTCATCATGGCATTGCAAATTTTTTTTCTTGGTCAAGATTTTTTTAATTGCTTCTAACCCTAACGACCCAATACAGTTTGTTCCATTATCTGAGTGAACTAATTTAAATTGTCCTCTTCTGCAAATGAACAACGTATGGTGTTGATACAAGAATTAGTGTCCAAGATGTGTGCGATCTTTTATGTTGACAGCACTGGTTGTTGGACAAGCGAAAATTACTCCATACTATCTTGACCAGACTTCTTCCTTTTAACTTGAAAACAACCAAAATAATCAACTTCAACATTGGAGAAAGGTGGTTGGTCAGGTAGCAAACTATCTTCCTTCACGTCTGGTTTTTTTTTTTTTTTGGCTCGCTTGCTTTTACATTGTATGTTCATTTTGCACATTTTGAAATGATTTTCCTGATAGCTGAGTTTTCTGGCATAGCTGGGTATTGTGGGCGCAATTATATGCTTGCACATTTTTTGTGAAATGTGCTGCAGTATAAGAGAAACTATTTTTTTAAGTGTAGCTGTATGTCTTTAAAATTTGAGAAACTGCCACAGTTTTCTTCAGGTGTAACCATTCTGATAAATAGGTGATCTTCTTTATGGGATCAGTAATCTCTTCCACAAGTGTCATGTGATGGCACAGAGTTTAATTTCTGGATCATCTTCAGAAATTTAGCCATTCGGTTGTCCTTTTTGGCCATTCATGTTCTGACTTTCATAAGGAATTTGGACCTTGTGACCATGTGGTGTTTTTGAGAAAGCCTTCTGTGCTTAGTCCTCTTGATGCATGAACTGCTGGATTTAGGGCAGATGTGATATACTTATATTGTGAAGGTTGAGAATGATCTCTGATCACAGATTCTGCTGGCAAGAAAGGTCTTGAATCGAGTGTTTCATTTAAAACACATTTTGGCACAGTGCTGGTGTCGGTCCAAAATGTAGATTCTTGCAAGGGTATTTGAAGTTTTAGCATTTGGTCCATTTTGACTGCCACAATAGCTGCTGTTAGCTCTAGTCTTGGAGTTGACAGGCTTCAATGGTGCCACTCTTGATTTCCCCATTATGAATCAGCAGTGCTTTTTACCTCCTTCATGGGTCAAAAAAAGATATGTGACCGTGCCATATCCATCTTCACTGGCATCTGCAAAATGGTGCACTTGTGCTGAGTTTATGGTTCCAAACTCTGTGGGTTCGATGTACCTGTTCACATTGTAGTTTGCTAGTACCTGTAAGTCATTTTTTTTAATGTATTTGACCTCCATGTCGTCTTTTGCCCCCCAATTTTTTTTTTTCTTTCCCTCCTTTGCACAAGTCTCTTAAGCTTTGCTGGTAATATACAGTGGTGTGAAAAACTATTTGCCCCCTTGCTGATTTCTTATTCTTTTTCATGTTTGTCACACAAAATGTTTCTGATCATCAAACACATTTAACCATTAGTCAAATATAACACAAGTAAACACAAAATGCAGTTTTTAAATGATGGTTTTTATTATTTAGGGAGAATAAAGAAAGCTCGCTCAGAAGAACATCCATTGAATTCTGTGGAGCCTCATCACACCTGCCATAAAGTTCTCTACACTGAACGTAGACCTGGGGACCCCTTATTGCGAGAGAGCAGCACTACCAATCCAAATCATATGTGATATCATCTACTGTTAAATTCTACTCTATACTTCTAAAATATTTTATTTTTATACTGTATTGAGGATTTGTTCTGTTCTGTGTATTGTATTGACCCCCTTCTTTTTGACTCCCATTGCACACCCAATCTACCTGGGCCTCTTTGAACTGCCTTTCCCAGGGTTTCGTTTTTTTTTTTTTTTTTCCCCTGCAAGGGTGATTTTTGGGAGTTTTTTTTTCTTATGTTCTTAGAGTCAAGGCTGGGAGGCTGTCAAGATGCCGGACCTGTTAAAGCCCATTGCGGCACTTCTTGTGTGATTTTTTTTTTTTTTTTGGGCCATGCAAAAAATACATTTTATTGTCTGTGTAAGATTGTTTGTCCGTTGCCAGGGCAGGGCAACCGCAGGCTCGCAGCGCTGCAGTGAAGCGCCACAGAAAAAAAAAATCAAAAAAATTGTGGTCGTGCTATAAGTCTCTGTCTCATTCACCCAAAAACACGAGGCTGAGTCTTAGTACTTTAGCAAAACCAGCTTTATTCAGTTTGAAACAGGAAAAGCAGGGTTATTTATTGCAGCGGGATCTGCCACTCTCCTATAAACTGACACAGCAGTCAGGAAGGGTTGTGGCCAAGTACTCCTGTTCGGTGAATTTACAATGTTCCTTGCATCACTCCTCTGGATCTTTTCTGTCGGCTTCGGTGAAGAGCCACAGCAGAGCTGTGAACCTGCTGTTGCTCCAGCAATAGATAAACAGTCTTCCACAGACGTGGTGATCGCACTTTGGGACACTCTTCGGCAAGTTGGCCAGTTGGGAGAGGACTTAAGAGAGTTTACAAACCTCCCATTTTCTTGAATGAGTGCCACATTAATAGGAATGGTTCTTGAACAAGCATCACTGAACCACAAAAACCGCTATTGTCAGTGTCTTCAAATGCAGCAGTTGGCATACGTTTGCAACATGAGATTTTTTTCTGTTTTGTGTTTTTTGACAGTGTCAATTGATGAAATTCCAAATTCACTGGTAACGTCTTTTTTTTTTTTTTTCTTCTCACCACAATAGAGCTGCAAAAATTAAAAAAAAAAAAAAATTTTAATACGAACTATTATTATTATTCGTATCTGCAGTTTCTATAGGAGGGTGACAATGCGTTAAATTCCAATGGATTGTTTTCATATGTTGACGAGCAATAAGTATCACTGAAAACCAACAAACAGTATGAGGAAAGTTTGAAGAAAAGTTTATTTTTTATTTATTTATTTTACAGTGTTTCTGTTTGGGGATTGTTGTGCACAACAGCTGCGACCACAGAACTAACTTCTCTGTGGCTGACTTCATTCAAGCATTTCAAGGTCACTTTGAAGTAATGAAAGTATTTGCTTAATGTACTTCGTAGTAACGAGATTTCCCTAGACTTCGTTGTCGGCAATATGAATATGTTTTTTCCACGGAGATTTAACCGTCTCTGAAGGTTTTCAGTACAAATGGTTACTGTACTATTAAAACATATGTTTCCATATACCTTTTGCTGTCCTTAGAATTTACTGTACTTTAACATGGACCACATACAGTGCATACTCTTCACTGGCTCCAGTAACGGCACAAATTCCTTTCTTGGGTTCCTGCTCTGTGCATGTGGCCTTACTAGAAGTAGCTTTACTGGATGTTTTTCCACCTTCCATTTTGATGTGCAAGATGTCTGGATGCTGCAAAGAACATATCTGACATTTTGTTTTATTTTTTTTTGTTTGGAATTCTTTCCAAGATTCCACTGTTTAAGACAACAGAAGCATAGACCTTTAGATTTTAAAAAGTCAATTCTGTCTCTGTGTGGCAATTCTTTGATTTTTGCTGCATTTTGCAAGGGTGTGCTTGTCACTGGAAAAATACACCGTGCCATTTAAATGCTCAGATGGCAGTTGGTTTGGTTTGGAGTTTTTTTTTTTTTTTTTTTTGGACCAAGGTTTCTTGAATCCCCTTTTCAGCAGTGTCGGAAATATCTGATCTCTAGACACTCTCTTCAGGGGAGACTTACCATTTTCTCCATTAATGTTTATTATAAATTATTATTCTCTCCATACATGGGATGCATCAACAGCCTGTCAGTGTAGAAAAGTAGTTGGGTCGTCAAAACCTGTCTTTCTATCTTCACTTTCTTGAAGTTAGTAAGCCAGATTTGGCCATCTATCTTGTAAAGAATATGGGAGCTTTAAATGTATTGTATGGATATTTGGGTTGCTGTTGAATGCTTTATGGTACCCTGCATTGGCCGTGGCATTCATACAGCTATCAAAGGTTGCATAGTCTCTCAGGACTGCTCCATCATTCTGCTTTTATTTGAAGCCATTTCAATGCTTTATCTAAGTATGCATCAGCTATGAATATTTGGTCTCCGTAGTAACTTAAGTCACTTTTCTGGCTTGTGTATCCTTCCCTTGGTGGCATTCATGCACAGCCTTTATCCATTTCTTGAGGAGAACTGCAATACGTGGTGCATGATATTCCTCTTGCCTATCTCTTTGCTGGGCTAACATCCTAATGCCTTTTGGCTACAGCCTTCTGACTTTCAGTGACTGCCTTGTGACCTTTTGGTTTGCCTCCACATTTTAACCAACACATATCTTGTCTGAAACTCTTGTTGTCTGCCTCTGAGCTCGTTCTTGTTGTTTTGCTCATGCCTTTCAAGTTTAGACTCCAGCACTTTCAGAAAAGCCAATCTAATTCCGAACCTTCTAGTGTGATAGTGGATTCAGAAGCTGTTGTTGCCGTGCTTAATTGAGGTGATGAGTTGTGTAATTTATCTTCAATTGTGCTCTTTAACTGGGAGGCAGGGGTGCTAGATCTCTTACAAACTTTATCCTGTACAGTGGAACCTTGGTTCACGACCATAATTCATTCCGAAACTTGTTTGTGAACTGAAGCAATTTCCACCATAGGATTGTATGTAAATAAATCTGTTTCAGACTGTACGAACTGTATGTATGTATATATATATATATATATATATATATATATATATATATATATATATATATATATATATATATATATATATATATATATATATATATATATATATATATATATATATATATATATATATATATATATATATATATATATATTATATATATATATTTGTTTTTAAGCACAAATATAGTTAATTATACCATAGAATGCAAAGTGTAATAGTAAACTAAATGTAAAAACATTGAATAACACTGAGAAAACTAACACTGCAATAGTTCACGCTATAGTGCTAGGAACCGCTCGCTAATAAACACTTTTATTTATTTATTTTTTTTTAAATTTGAGTTTTAAGCACAGGGAAAAAAAATGAACATTTGAAAAATCCGTAATTTAATAAACCACCAAGAAAACTAATATTGCCACAATGCACGCTATGAACCTATCGTTGTAAACAGAACTGAAAACAAAAACAAGCCTTTTCTACCTTGTGTCTAACCTTCACTCGCGCTCTCTCTCTCTCTCTCTCTCGTGTGCGTGTGTGTGTGTCTCTTTCCCGAGCCTGGAGCGCCTGTGCCTCTGTCTCGCGCGCCTGTGTGTGTGTGTGTATCGCTCACTTGCTGCACAGGAAATTCACAGGGTGAGACTGAACATGTACAAACCTAAAGGGAAACTGGCTTTTTCGTATACCGAGTGTGTGGTCGTGAACCGAGGCGAGTTTGGCGAACTTTTTGGTTGTAAACCAAGTTGTACGTGTACCGAAACGTTTGTGAACCGAGGTTCCACTGTAATTGTAATTCATTAAATTGATCCTACAAACTGTTTACTAGCTTGGCCTGATGCAGCTTCACTTGTTTTGTGGAGCCATGTACAAGAACTTTTTCTTTATGTCCAAATTTTAAGAAAAGTTTTATTTAAGGCTTATAAATCCTGTTTCTCGAAGTTAAGCTATATGCCATCTCTTATTTGCAAACATGTCTAATAGTCCATGCTAGCAGTAAGACTATTTCCCTAACTTGCTTAATTTGCACTCTGTTCAAGTATAGCAAAGAGAGTTCTCTGACTTACAGGGGTGTTTAAAGACTATACCATATCCTAGTAAATATGAGAATCAAAGTATAGATAGTAGAAAATTGAAAGTAAGCAAACACTATGCATTAAACATTAGCTTTCTAAGACTGAGTGGAGAGAAAAGCATAAGAGTCAAAGCAGTTTACAAACTCCATGCGGGCAGGACATTGGAAGTGAACACATGATCTCCTTACCTTTAGGCTGGGTGTACAGTGAATGTCAAAAAATACACAAAACGGAACACAAGTAACCTTTTCATTTAGCTAGATGGCAAATCCTATTATTGCTACTTCAAAATACAACAGTACAAACCACACTGCAAAATGGAAGAATGGGTTAGATTACACTCATTTAAATAGAGAACTATCACATGAGGATAAAAGTTTATTCTAATACATCAAGAATAAAGCAGAAACTAGGTGGTAATGGAAAACGTGTCCATCAGCTAATTGTAGAAGCACAGCCATATTGTAACACAAGGAGTCAGACAAGCCAGATGCAGTCCTGAGCCCTTCTACTGGTCATTCTACAGCTGAGTCGTGGTGGGTGTGTTTTTTTTTTTTTCTCCCCCCCCACCCCCATCATCCAATTTATCCAATCAGAACAAGAACTGATATTACTTCCATCTGCATCACTCCATAACAGTTTCTGTAGTATTTATGCTTCTAATATCTGAAAAACCTTTTTCTAGATTTATAGAAAGCTGGTTAGAGTAAAATTGTCCAAGACAGAAATGTGAAGATTTTCCTTAAGTAGTGGCTTAACTAGTAGTTGTAAGAAATTGGTAAAAGTCCAATGAATCATTAACTACATGTGATACACTGTCAATTACAGAATCGGAAGCATATTTAAAAACTTTACTGGATCAAAAACATTGGGATGTTGCTTAATCTTTGCAGAATAGTTAATTAAGTTTTTAATTTTAATTCGTTTGACTGTGTTCGCTTTGTTGAGGTTTATCCAGGATTGTTCTTGGGGGTTTGTGATATACTACATCTGAAAGGAATGATGTGAAAGCCTGTTTAGCCACTGATGGTTTATTGATCCACTAGCCATGTTACCTATCGGGCAGGAAACAGAATATTTTTTTAAAAATATAAAGCCACCTGCTTGCTTCCCTCACCCAACCAAATTGGAGGTGCAACGCTCCAGCAATTTCGCATCTCTGCCGCTCGTGTTGTCAAGGGGGGGGCTGGGTGAATGCACGCTAAAGAGATGCAGTCTGATCAGCTGCTGTCTTTTTCCTGTTGCTGCCAAGCTGCATGTTCTGCTTGTTGCACTTTGTGTTGAACATTTAAAACCCTGTACAGCAGCTGTCCTTTTGTCTCACTGCCTTGTCTCGTGGGACATCAAATTGTCTTCCAAGAAGATTACGTATCATCTCCTTCCAAACCTTCCAAGATTTTATTTATTTTTTATAAATAGAGAGATCTGATATCTCTTGCCCTATGTGAACGCCTTTCCTCAGTATTTGTGTCTGAACCTCTGACCAGCGCTCCTCTCTCAAGCACTTTCCTGTAAATCCTGCTTCTCAAACTGTCATTGCGAGATGTCTTGCTCACTTCATGACCACTTTTATATGTCCCATCATTGAAGGCGACTCTTGGCATGCCAAACTGGCCTGACAGAATGCTTAAAGGAAATACACACACACACACACACACACACACACTCTTCAGCGATTTATTATATAGTAGATTACACAGACCTGAACAGGATCGAAAAGATGGTCAATGGTTGAAAATAAGGTTCCTGCACTATTGTTTATAATTTTGAAGATATTGTAAAAGCAAATGAACGGACACCTTTAAACATTTTACTCTGCAAATGATGGATCAGAAAATTAAAGTTCATACTAATGTCCCAAAAGAGTAAACTTCATACACAGTTCTGAAACGGTACACTTTTAAGGCAGTAAGCCTGTACTTGAGGCTTTGCTAAATTGACCACATTTTCACACGGAGCTGGTTGCATCTTTCTAGCAGATTTGTTTCTTACTCTTTATTGCAGGAAGTCTTAAAGATGAGAAACCTTTGATGAGAACTGGCCTTGGCCTAATCATCATTGGACATGGCAAGTTTATTTTGGGGGCAATTGTCCATGGAGCAGTATTACGCCATGTTACTAGGCCTAATGAAACTCAGACCATCCGGTATGCTGTTGCCAACGTCATTGCTGTAGTCTCTGGGCTGGTGGTAAGAAAATGTATATCTTATTATTCTATTTAAGTTTTTTTAGTCATCGGACAAGTTTGTGGTATACTATAAAGTGTTTACATTGAGCACCCTATAAGAAATGGAGTACCTTCCTTGGCTATGTATATTTAATTAGCTTAAAAAGGGGAAATGTTGAGGTGGCAGCGTTTGGAGGCTATAAAGTATTTACTTTTCTTTGATTAACCCCTTCACATGTATTTTTGTATGTTCTTATGTTGGGGAACTCTTTTTGTATAAAAGTTTTAAAATAAAGAGGCGGCTCTAAATAGTTTTTGTTTAATGGTCTTCAGTTATAAGATTAAACAGATCCTGTGTGTCAAATGCACATTCCCAACAGTTTTGCATTCAGTAATCAAATTTTAGGTGATTTGAAGAAGGCTGTAGTTTCATTGTATCTAATAATAATGTTTTGTGTGGTGTGTTGTTTTTTTTTTTATTATTATTATTATTAAATCTTTCAAGTGCATCAGTGCTGGGATTGCAGCCATTATACTCTCCAGAGACCTTAAAAGAAAACGACTGGTAAGTGGTGTGTGTGTGTGTGTGTGTGTGTGTGTGTGTGTGGGGTTTTTTTTTTTTCCTCATTATTTTATATAAATACTGTCATTATATTTTGTATATTGGGGTTTTATTACTGAAGCCCTGTTTCGCAAGAAATGCAAATCTTAGTAGTGTGTTGTCATTTAAGGCTTTAGAGCAGGGGAGGTGGAGCTGTTCAGCAGTTACAATGCAGGTTTCAGTTATAAATGGGGGTAAAAAATCATTTTAGATTGTGGTGTCCAGTGTATATAGAAATGATTTTAAAAAGCAAACTTGAAAGGATTTAGTTTACTTCAACAATACAAGAATATGTTGAAAGTCAGTTAGAAAACAATCTGATGTGACATTTTTGATGGGCATCTGGTGATGCTCGTGTTTTTTCATATGATGTATTGGTTTTGTAGCATTGATCATGAAAAAGCAGGTGCTGATTGTCTATGGTTGGATGCAGACTCCACTTATTAGATCTTGTTTAAAAATTATTTTTGAAGTGATTTAAAGCAGAAACTAAAGATACATTATGAAATAGTTTCTGTTTTAGGTTGGCTGAATTTTTTTTTTTTTTAATGATGTGTTAGGTTAATTGACCGTTCCAAGTTTGTGTGTGTGTGTGTAAGTTTTCCTCATTAAACCCACTACTGTTAGCATATGCTTAGGATAATTGTGGCCCTGAATTAGATTAAGTTGATTGGAAAACAGTATGTTCTTCTTTTGATTCCATATTGATTTTATCTAGAACACATCCAAAAGTGCTTTTTTTTTTGGGGGTGGGGCTGCCGTAATGGAATTGCTGTATTAGTGCAAAACATTTTTCAGCTTTATTTTGATTACTGTTAACATACCAATGTTTTATTTTTTAATAATTGCTTTGAAGTTGATCTTATGACTTACAGACTATTTTCTTCTCGCCAGAAATGGGCTCTGCTGGTTTTAAGCATGATCAGTTTTCTTTTGTCCGCTGCCTGCGTAGTAGGACTTACCTTGGCTTTGGTCTCCACAATCATGGATAATGGACGTGGCCTTTTGGCTCATTGCAACTCTTCTTCTCCCTCTGGACAGCCTAAAGCTGCACGCAATTGCTCCTTTGATCCAACCCGCATCTATGTGAGTTGTACAGTCTTCCTTGTGACTGAAGTTTTATGTTGCTGCATGGTGTGCTTTAATGTAGTCAGATAATGCAAAGGGTTTTTTTTGTCTGCTTAGCTTGGACTTGTGTTAACACTCATCAAAATTCTTTGTTTCACAGGAGACTACAATAGCTTTGTGGATACCATTAATCTTAATGGCAGCAATTGAGTCCTTGATGTCTCTTCGCTGTATTATGGCTTCCTGCAGCCTGTTAGAACTGCCACCTTGCAGACGCAGAAAGGCAAGTCACTAGTTTTATAAGCATTACCTAATGGGCCAATACCCACCGCCCCTCGCCCCGAACTAACTGACTTATTTTTATATATAATAAATATATTAAAAAAAAAAATATATATATATATATATATATATATATATATATATATACACACACACACACACCCCGATCTACATACTGTCAAATAAACGAACCACACCCTGTGGCGTCGCCTCTAGCACGGACGTCCGAGGTTCAATTCCCGAGAGGGGGTGCAGTGAAGGTGTACGCCTGATGAGCCCAGAATTAGGGTGAAACACGTGCCGTGTACTGTTTGCATTATTTGACAGTATATCGATCGATCGATAGATAGATCGATCGGTGCTTCCCGATTCATTTTACTCTCGCACCCCCTTGGTTTGAGAAGAACTATGAAAAAATATGAGGTTAATGCAGAAAAACAGATCAAAAATTGAAGCTTTATGAATAATGGGTACGTTATTCGCCATCAATAATTGTTTTGGTAAAGCCATACTCGGTATAATCCTCCTTCCATGTTCTAATTTTTTTGCGACTAGCCATGATTAAATGAACGGTAAAAAAGTAAGAGCAAAGCTAAGGTGACTTATCCAGGCAGGCAGGCGACCGCTCAATAGCTCGAATTTTGATATAAGTAGGTTCTATTTAGTCGACAGAAATATCTTTGGTAGGAATGGAAGTTGAATTTACAATAGTTCATAATACCCACGCAACACTACAGTAAGTGCACGTAAGAGCAGGAGTCATCCGTTTTAACAAGCAGCATATTGTACTGATACAATACAATGATACTGCCCATTTAATTATTTAGGAATGGATAGATAAATTAAGATTTTGTACAAAGAATGTTTTTCATTTTTCTTCCTCGATGGATTCTGGCACCCACCCCCCCAACCCCCAATAATAGCTGCTCGCACCCCAAAGGAGAGAGAGATATATATATATATATATATATATATATATATATGTCATTGAGCTTGACAGTACTATGAATACAATAATGTAAACTATCTGGACTACTGTAAATGTGTCTGAATGTACACTTGAATATACTGAAATCATAGTTCTTTAACCCTTTCATAGCTGCTCTCGGAGGGTACTCTGTACTTAGGTTATTATAGTTAATGAAAATTAAAATTAAAACAAACCTATTAAAAAAAAAAAAAAAAAAAAAAAAAAATTGTCGTAAACTGAAATAAAATTAACAAAACCTAAATGAAAATATTAAAGTAGCTAGGAGGACTAACTGAAATAAAATTTTACTAAAAAAAAAATTGTTTTTGTTATTGAATGAATACTCTTGCTGTTAGTTTTCAACCCTTTTAACTCTAAACCTGAAAGTCCTCCATCACCAGCTGCCTGCACATATTCTTCCAGTGAACGGCGGCTGGTGAGGGAGGGTGGCTGTTCACACAGCATTTGCGGTGCCACAGCAAGCTGAATGTGGGCGCATAAAGTGTGCGGAATAGAAAGCAATTTATGTCCGGCCTTTCTTTGCGCTTGTTGTAAATGAGGATGTGATTCAAATGCCTGAAATCAGAATGTACAGTATGCTCAACAGAAACTTTACCATATGGACAGAAAAATCACCAGTGAGTAACATTTCAGTTTTTCTCAGGTGCCTGCTTTTTGTTGATCATCTGTGAAGTGGCAGGTGAATTACTAGGTATATGAAGTATAGAGAAAGTATAATAATCATAAACAATTTGACCTCCAGATTTTGATGAATCTTGATGGTTTTTAGACCTCCCTGAGTCTGACGATACTGTTTTTTGGAATTTGTGTGTGTGTGTATATAAACACGATAACTCAAAAACGCAACAAGATAGATGGATGACTTTTGGCATCTGGTTGTTACACCAAAATTGTAGATCTGTATTACGTTTTGGGCCAAATCCATCAACCGGAAATGGTACTTTACCTGAACACACCCTCTTTTTAGTTTATTTATTTATTTATTTATTCATGCAGCTGCAGTCTCCAATTTTTTCAACTTTACTACTTTTAATTGTTCAATATATTATTGATTTGATTTGTTGTTGATTGATCTTTAATGTACATAATCATTGTCTTGTGGTTTACTCCTCAAATATCCATCCCCATATCAGAATACATGAGAGTCTAGGGGAGATTCCCAATTTTTGAAAATAAAACTGCGCCGATGTAGAGACTGATGGTCCTCATACAGGATCAGCATATTGTTGTTGACCAATCACTTTTGCTTTAAAAATGTCGTTTTAACAACTAAGTGATACAAACCTTGTAAAATTCCAAAGTTGGCAATATCTCTACTAACCTACAGGTAAGTAGGTAGTATGCTAAGTGCTGAAAAGCTAAACATACTAATGTATTTTTGTATTTATGCTATATTTTGTCTTTTTTAGTTACTATTCACAGTTCAAAATACCAGATGTTGTGAAAATATTCCAGTAGCAGAATTATGTTTTAAAATATCTGTCCCTTTTTTTTTTTTTTCTTTTTTTTTTTCTCTCCCCCTTTCTCTCGTTAAGATATATTCTTTTGGTTGTTAACATCAGCCATATTGTACATATTGCATACTGGGGATTTTTCCTGCCTTGCAGCAAAACCTGCTGGGGTAGGCTCCAGGAATTCTACTCTGGATAAACAGGTTTAGATAATGTATATATTCTTTAATTTCAGATGCTGTCTCTGTCATTTTGTGCCTGTACATACTCGCTCATTACCTGCTTTTATTATGCTCATTATGGGTTTACTGTTCTTATGATGGGCTATTCAAGTCTCACTGCCCCTAACCTTGACACTACATGCTTGTTCCCCCCCCAGCCCCAGTACAGCTAGGTGAGGTCTGCACACTGATTCAAGCCTAAGTCTTGTTTTTCCTAAGCCCCTGTGATTTGTCTTGATCACACCTGTCAGAACATCGTAGATTCTGTTTTCTAATTTTTGATACCTTTTCAGGCCTTCAGTTGGTAAAATTCTGTCTATAAATTTGTTTGTGCATGAGAGAGAATCCGAGATCAATGTGGCTGGTAGAAAATGACAAAGCCCAGTATTTGAGATTTTTAAATGCAATGTTGAAGGCATTCATTATAAGCACATTGTCTTTGAAGCAGGATATGTTGTGTGCTGTAGACATTCAGACATCTTAAAATTCACCTACATTTCATTACAAATTGGCCCATTGTGAGCAATAAAAGGAAGAGTGCCAACAGTCAGCACAAATTTGTTTAGCACAAATGACACAGAAAATATTTTACAAATTATAAAATTCTGTAAAATTGTTCATATTCGGTACCTGTTTTTGATTATGCTTTTTGTCACACAAAAAGAAAACCAAATAGTAAACCATGTAGTGTAGTAAGCTTCCACTAACATTAAACTTATTATATCCAAACCTGTTTAGTTTTGTGTCACAATGAGACAGAACTGTACACTTAAGTCCATAGTAGCTCTTTAACCATACCATAATTACTAATACTGAAGCTAATAGATAGAAATGTCTTTGTAAAACTAAAAATACATGCAGGAAACCTAAATTGAATTTCCAAGTAAGGCGAGCAAAAATATATAGAAATGAAAAATTAATTTAAAAAGGCAAGACTATAATCTTGCTCTGTACACTTGCTTCACGCACCCTGTTGCGTTGGATGACACGGTCAAAGGTGGAAAGGCTGACACTGTTGATTCCTTCAAAGTCTGTGTTGTCTGCTGTATGTCATTGTATTTCTCGCAGACTAATGGTATTGTTTTGACGGACTGTCCGCTATAATGGCCTCTTGCTGCTGATTGGACATAGCCGTCCTTCCACCCTCCTGTGGCCGTCTTGCAATTCTACAAAAAATGAAAGTGCAGTTACAAAAATATTGATGCAGTTCAATATAAGCAGTGATGGACTTTCCTCCTAGTCTATTGAAACATCTGTATACAGTAGTACTGTGAACTTTTCAAAGACAGTTATAATGCACCTGTTCTCTTGTCTGAATCTGCGGATTATGGTGAACACAGAGAATCTGCTGATATTGGGTTGTACTCTTTGTCCTGCTTCCCTCATTGTCATTCCATGGACAAGAACATGGTCTACGATAGTAGCTCAAATTTTATCAAATTACTACTCCATCTTGCTTTTCCTTATGTCCCCATTTCCTTCTGGCTCACTCCTCTTCCTCCTTGTACCCCACTTCTTACACGCTCTCGTCCTCTTCATCTGATTTGTTTCTGTTTAAGATGGCGCTATATTGTGCCCGACCCGACACCGATTGGATACAGGAACTACGTATAAAAATAAATACTGTTTATTTTCTTCAGCTGGACGGTACGTCTTTCCCCGTGTCCCACAGCCACAACACAGTCCCAAGCACAGTATAAAAGTCACAGCAAGCACTCTTCTCTCTTCCACCACCACTCCTCCTCAGCAAGCTTTGTCCTCCTTCCACCCGACTCTGGCCGCTGAATGGTGGTCGCTGGCTCCCTTTTATTGGGTACCCGGAAGTGCTCGAGGTGCTTGATTGGCAACATCCGGCTGCATTTTCTGTTTAGGTGAAACCAGTGCCCAAAAGGGGCCAGCAGCTCCTGCTGCAGCACCTCCTGGCGGCACCTGTAGAACCCCACAGAGCTGCATGGAACTCCAACCCCCATGAAGCCCAGGGGGAGTCCAAGGCACCGCTACAACCCAGGGAGGCTGCCATCTAGCATCCAGAGGGAGATACTGGGCTTCCCACCCTTGTCCCCCTGGCAGATGTGGTGAAGGGCCATCCCAGCTAGGCATGGGCCCCGGCCATCCGTCACATTGTCCATTGTTGATATGAACCTTCAACAACCAGTGTATACTCTGAACTGACATATTGTGTCACATCATTTGAAACAAGTCTTATCAATTTTGTGTTTTAATTTATGACAGCTGTGCTTTATTTGGGTTTACCATTATGCATCCATCACAGGTGCAATGTAGTGCAAATTGTTTCACAAGGTCAAAATTGTTTATGGTATTGTCAAAAGAGTGAATGATTCAATAAATGAGTTCAGGTCACTGAGCCTTTGCTTCAGAGAATGGGTTTTAGTGTTTTAGCAATTTAGAAAAACTAATTGTTTCCACTATTGTTGGGTCCGTGTGTCTCAGCATCCTTTACGTTTTTTTCATTTTAAATGCTATATACTATTTGATTTCTTATCACGGAGTCTTGTAATTCCCCAAAATTACATGAATTAGCCTTTAAGGTTTAAGTCTCTCCCTGCTGTTTTTGAGTTTGAAAGAAAAGGCACTTGTAGGTTTCATTCTTTGTTGGCAAACAGTATTCATCAAACCTCTCAAACTTTCTTAACCCCCCCCACCTCCCCCCTTTCATTTGCTTGTCCAAATACTAATGTATTCAATAACTCGATTGCTTGGGGCCCAGCGACTGTTAGCAGCAGTACAATTTTCTGAGCATCTTGCATGTGTCTGGGCCAACTGCGTGCACATACAGCATGAAACACTGTTTGAAAAAACACTATTCTCTGTCCACATTTCCCATCCAATTCACAGGTTCAGACGGCTTCACACTGTCCATGTTGACTTACAGATACACTATAACACGTACTTCTGTATCGGCATCTTCAGCTGAGCTTTTGTTCCTCTACACAGCATCTTACAAACACTCCCAAACCATCTGACCAAGGCAATCTTCTGGAAAAGTTTTTCAGGTCCCCACTTCTGGTACCATGTGCTGCTTGTTTAAGTAAGAATGAATTGTGGGTTCTTTAAGTGAACTTTCTATTACAATTCTAAACCATTACAGAAACATTGCAACTATGTCCTACTCTATGCAGGTACTGGCGGCAAGTGCCCAACTGCTAAAGCTTCTTTTATATATACATAGTTTACTAGCTGAAATACCCTGGGAATTTAAATTGAAAAAAATGATTAAACAAAACACAACTTTAAAAATGTAAAATAAATTAACAAACAATGAAGACTCTGTAATTAGCTTGTCTTGCGGCCTTATATGTAAGTTATCATCCAGTTGATGTTCTGAACTGGCCAACTCTTAATTTCAAAAGCAACAGGGGTGCAGTAGTGCTCAAACATAAATGCTGGCAGTCCCCTCCAGTTCGCCCTCTGGTGGTCAGAGTGTCAACTAGATCAGGCATGTCAAACACATGGCCCGCAACAGAAATCTGTGCAGCCCGCATGACAGATCCAAGTTAGCACTGAACTTGTGCAAAATAATTACTATTGTTTGTGATCGAATCATTCTGCATCTTCAGTGTTACTTGTTGACTTTTCTTTCTTCTGCCTTCGGTGAAAAGCACGTTTTCCCATGGCATTACGGTACCGCATATGTCTTCTACTAGTATAGCCACGAGCCTTGACCAAAGTTAATGAACCGCAATGTCACAACTGAAGTGCTAGGCTGCAATAGGGGCGGCTTTAGGCATGTGCAAACTGCAACTGCACAGGGCGGCCAAATCCCACGGGCCGCCACGCCAATATATATTGAATATAAAACAGAGAAAATAACACAGCTGACGGCAATGTGGCTGAAAAACATTTGTGTTTCTTGTTAATTAGTACTCTGTATTTACTAATGTTTAGAGTTGGAGCAGTAAGCTATATGTAGTATTATAACGTTCTTTCAAGTTATGGACACGCGCATATAGAAGCGTGTCATGAGCACTCAGTGGCTATGCAGTGTCCGCAACGGACATGGCCATCCGCCGTGCATAACATCATTTATTTATATAGCACATTTTCATACAAAAAGTAGCCTAAAGTGCTTTACATAATGAAGAAAAGAAAAATAAGACTAAATAAGAAATTTAAAATAAGACATTAGTTAACATAGAAAAGGAGTAAGGTCCGATGGCCAGGATGGACAGAAAAAACAACAAAAAAAACTCCAGACAGCTGGAGAGAAAAAAAAAAACAAAATCTGCAGGGGTTCCTGGCCACGGGACCGCCCAGTCACCTCTGGGCATTCTACCTAACATAAATGAAATGGTCCTCTTTGTAGTTCGGGTTCTCACGGTGTCACTTGATGTTGATGGTCATACAGACTTCTGGATTTTAATCCATCCATCATCGTTGGAACATCACGGTGCTTTGAGTAGACACCGGAAAAGGAAACGGAAGAGAGAGTAGGGGTTAGTACAGATTTTAGAGCCACCATGAATAGTTATTATAATGAGTTGGATATACAGAGTATCAGGATTTTAATTACAGTGAAGTTATGAGAAGGCCATGTTAAAGTAATGTGTTTTCAGCAGTTTTTTAAAGTTCTCCACTGTATTAAGTGGATAAGATAACATATTGACATTGGCGGGCAAAGGGGCCACAGATTCTTTCTCTGCTCAGGGCCAACACGAGCCTAGAGCCACCCCTGCATAGGCTACACTACTGGCTGGGCTGCTGAGACTGGCCACTGGGTATAACTGACCATCACAAGTAGTAATAGCCCGCATATTTTCACATTTTTTTGCTCTAGTTTTACATAATTTTGTGCTAGTATTGTAACAAACAGCCACGGAGCTGTTTTTGATCTGTCTCGGATAAAAACAGAACTGATTAATGTATGCCATGGAGGATTTTGCAGGAAAATCTCCTATTGATCTCCTTGACTTCCTTCATCAGAAAAATCTGAATGAGAGCATGGGGCAGCTGTTTACATTGGTATATTTGGCAGTGACCATTCCCGTGTACACCGCTTCTGTCGAGCGGACATTTTCAGCCCTAAAGCGAATTAAAACTTATGCCAGAAATACGACAGGGCAGGTTCGACTTTCAGCATTAGCTTCGATGGCGATAGAAAGGGACTTTTTGATGGAACTGAAGCGCACGGATAATTTGTACAACAGAGTAAATGAACTGTTTTTGAGGAAAGAGAGGAGGATGGATTTTGTTTACAAATAATCCAAATTTTTGGTGAGTAAAAGGTTGCAATTTTCTCAAATAATATTGCAAGTTTGAGTTATTATTGATCTTTTTTATGTGTGTCATGGCTGTGGCTGCAGTAGAAAGGAACTTGCTCACCCCAGGTTGTGGCTTCAGAAGTTATCTTCTGAGAGAGAGACTTCCCGATTCATTTTACCACCGCACCCCCTTGGTTTGAGAAGTAGTATGAAAAAATATAACGCAGAAAAACGCATCACCAATTGAAGCTTTATGAATAATGGATAGTTCATTCGCCATACTCGGTGTAATCCATTTTCTAATTTTTTTGTGACTAGCCATGATTAAATGAACAGTAAAAAAGTAAGAGCAAAGCAACGGTGACTTATTGAGGCAGGCAGGCGAGAGCACAATAGCACGCGGGCTTGATGTAGTGCACGTCAAGTCGATCTAAAATGTGCGATTAGATTCGAAAAAATATATCTTCAAGTTCTATTTGGATATAAGTAGGTTCTTTTTAGTCGACAGAAATAGCTTTGGTGGGAATGCAAGTTGAATTTAGTCTTTAAATTTTTGTGGTGGTGAAAAATTTATGCAATGATGACTAAATTTAACTTGCATTCCTACCAAAGATATAATTAATTTTTTTGTAGTTGACAGAAATATATTTAAAATTTTAAATAGAACTTGAACAGATACAATAGTTCATAATACCCACGCAGCACTAAGTGCACGTAAGAGCGGGAGTCATCTGTTTTAACAAGCAGCTTATTGCACTGATAAGAAATAGCCTGCCCATTTAATTATTTAGGAATGGACAGATTAAGATTTTGTACAAATGTTTTTAATTTTTCTTCCTCGATGGATTCTGGCACCCCCAGCAACAGCTGCTCGCACCCGTATGCGTGTATGTATGCAACAATCATAACAGTGACAAAACCAATTACATTGACAATCATGTTACGTTATTTTCAAAATGTTTCCTTTTCTTTTTCATTACTTCTTTAACACACTACTTCTCTGCTGCGAAGCGCGGGTATTTTGCTAGTACTAATAAAAGGCAAAGCCCTCACTGACTGACTCACTTACTCATCACGAATTCTCCAACTTCCTGTGTAGGTAGAAGGCTGAAATTTGGCAGGCTCATTCCTTTCAGCTTACTTACAAAAGTTAGGCAGTTTTCATTTCGAAATTCTACGCGTAACGGTCATAACTGGAACCTACTTATGTACATATATACCGGCCATAGCCTGCAGCTCGGTCGCCATGTGGAGTGGAGTTGCTTCCCTCATCGTTATGCCTCCCACATAATTGAGTGCCTGACATATAAGGCCGTCCATCAGCAGCAATCCAATATAAACACTCTGCCACTAAATATTCAGACGAAGATGAGATGGTCAGGGTGGTGTTTTGGCACAAACTCGCCGAAACTGCAAGAGAAAATTTTATGTGCCGGGTCTTAGCTAACATTAAATAAAGCCGTGGACATCGCACGAGAGAGCGCAAGCACAGCTGAGAACCTTCGATGCATGTACTCTGAGTAGCACACGTGAACTGACTGTGAACGCAGTACGCAGACAAAAAGCAAGAGCTCCAAAGAGCTCCGAACAAAAAACACATTGCACAATTGAGAAGGCAGCAAAAGAATATGAAGCAAGTGACGCATACAAGCATATTCATAAGTGCAGCTACTGTGGAAACAAAGCACACGGTGGAAAAAGTCAATGTCCAGCTAAAGGAAGACAGTGTAAAAAAAGAGAGAAAAAAAAACCCTGTACATGCAGTGTGTGATGTCTCAAATAAAGAGGAAGACGAGCTGTTTATTATTGCCGTAAGAAAGGAATCGATGAATGAAACCTGATATTTTTACAACGGTTGACAAACACGGAATGTAACTTGAACACAACACATTCTCCAAATACTAACCTGATTGAAAGAAATAATGATAATCAAATCCTTGATGACCGCAACACTCGTAACAGTGACAAAACAATTACATTGACAATCATGTTACGTTATTTTTAAAATGTTCCCTTTTCTTTTTCATAACTTCTTTAACACACTACTTCTCGGCTGCAAAGCGTGGGTAAGTGGCATCTCCTGCCCTGCAAAAAGACTATAAAAGTTGAGCAGCTGGCGCGCGCGCGTAGCTGACTAGGATCTAGCCTTTAAGACACTGACTGTGCTTCTGCCTTAAGTGAAAGTAAGCACTTTTAATTTTTTCCTCCTTCCCCTGAGCTATAGCCCAGACAACTGCAAACACGGGATCCCTTTTCTGGACCGCAGCAAACTAATATTAAGGCGCTTCGCACTTTCTTTTGCACGGATACGATTGAGGTCGTGAAAGACACGCACAGGAGTGGAGGACTGACCGTGCCATCCCGGCCGGTTAATGGCAGGGCCGTCTCTCCAGTCTACATGAGACCCACCATGACGGTCCCCAAAAGGCGCTCATATCCTCAGCGAAGACGTCTCTCTACACTATATAAAACAAAAAGGCAAGTTTCCTTTACACCTTTTTTTTCCTTTTATCCCAAACCAAAGCCTTTCTGTTTTAACACTGCAGAGGACACAAAATGAAATTTCTTTAATTGCTAGTAATGCCGGTAAGGCACATTACCACAGGCAGAAATTTGGACGTTCACATAGAAAATGTAATTTCTATACCACGTCCATCGTGTAGCGCCTTTCAAAAGGGATCTACTACCAAGAGATGATCCATATACATTTTAGCTGCTGTTAGTACTATTCCCTGTTGTGTTATACCGTCTTTAAAATGTAGTTTACCCGAAACCACTCCAGTGCTCAATGTATCTTTACTTATTAAAACGTTAATGTTTTACAGTTTAATAACTTATAGACTACATTTTATTTTTTCCCTTTGCACTCAGTGAGCGAAGCCAATGGGTAATCGGAGAGATATAGATAGATATATAGATAACAGATATATATATATAGATAACAGATATATAGAGATAGAGATAGAGATAGATATATAGATATATAGATATATAGATATAGATATATATAGAGATATATAGAGATATATATATAGATAACAGATATATATATAGAGATATATAGATATATATAATAAAAAAAAGAGAGAGATATTAAAAATTTTCCAGAGAATTGGTGATAAGTCAGTTGAGGGCTTTGCCTTTTATATGTATAGATACAGTGGAACCCGAAGTAATTTCCCCCCATAGGATTGCATGTAAATACAATTAATCTATTCCAGACCGTACGAACTGTATGTAAAATATATATATTTTTTAAAGAGTTTTAAGCACAAAAATAGTAAATATACCATAGAATGCACAGCATAATAGTAAACTAAATGTAAAAACATTGAATAACACTGAGAAAAACAGAGAAAAGTAACATTGCAAGAATTCACGCTATAGCCTTATGAACCGCTCACTGTAAACACTTTTTTATTTATTTTTTTTTAAATGAGTTTTAAGCACAGGGAAAAACATGAACATTTGAAAAATCCATAATTTAATAAAGAACCAAGAAAAGTAACATTGCAACAATGCATGCTATGAAACCAATCGCTGTAAACAGAAGTCAAATGGAAATTAAGATCCAATAGAAAAGTCTTCATTAAATACAACGCTCGAATCAGTCTCTTTAAAAACAAGCCCTGTTCATTCTTTAACTGCTTTCTCAGCCTTCCATGGCCAGCCGCCTCGCTCTCGCAAGCTGCACAGGGAGAGACTGAACACGTCCGGAAATCATCGGCACATACGAACCGGAAGGGAAACTGGCTTCTTCGTCACCCGAGTGTGTGGTCGTGAAAAGATGCAAAAGTTTGGTAAACTTTTTGGTCATAACCCGATTTGTACGTGATCTGAGGCGTTTGTGACCCGAGGTTCCACTGTATATATAATGAGAGATTTATAATGTGTACTCTGCTGCCCTCTACAGGATCACCATGCTTATGTACATTACCACAGGATCTGTGTTTCACATTCCAGCTGTGATGCCAGAAACATGAAGAGATCTATAAAATTTATAAACAAGTTTTCATAACTCTGCAAAAGTTTATATAAACACTTTCTCTGTTGTGATTCGAAATGTGGCAGAAGGCTGACTTTGACAAAAATCCAAAACATGCTTATTGAAATGAGCAATATATAATTTATTTAGAACATAAGGGTAAAAAGATGGATTTATGCAAATGTACAGATATGTATAAAAATATATACAAATGACAAACACAAAACAAAATTGTAAACAACTTGGTTTAACTTTTTCTCACCTGTAGAAAAAGGCACGTATCGCAGCCATCTCTTATCACACAACTTATGAATCCTAATTTATCAATTCATGAGAGTAAGATGGGTTCTCTGGCTGGTTATAAAGTTCCTGTTGCCAGCACGTGGTGTTAATTTGCTCACTGCAGCTAGCTAGCATTTTCCCTGGCTCAATGACCAGCACTTGGATGCAGACCAGACAGAGAACTCGGTGTGGCATGAGGGTGTGTGAGGTGCTGCCCGTTTTGGGTGAGAAACTAGTAATAGCCAGTACTTATCCTTCACAAGGTTAACACCAATGCCATATTACATTGGCTGGCTTTGTACTATCTATTAAGTTGCAGTTAATAGTTCTCAGAATCGAAGTGTACTTATGGTTTGGGGTGAGCAATGCTAGGTTCCTTTCCTACTTGTCTTTCTCCAGACACGTGGAAGGAGAAATCGGCATACTTTATGCAGGAGGTCATCTTCTCTTTTAGTCCAACCTTCTGGTTGCAAACGGTATTGCAGTTTTCTCTGAGGGTTTTGTACAAAGTGTCGTTGGATGCCAGCAAAGTTATGCCTGCTAAGTCAACTGTTGATCAGTCAGTAACCGTTTGTTAGCAAAGCATGGTTTGCATTCAACGTCTCTCTCGCTCTGTCAGCAGGGTTGGACTAATGGCAACTTCGTCCACCTTATCAGCTATGGGTTCTGGCTACGGGCAACTTCAGTCATTAAACTTTGTCTGATCGTCTTCTCTCTTAGTTCTTTATCTGGGTTCATCAGATTTGGGTTTGATATGGACAGATGTGTGTGTTTTTCATGATCTTTATAACATGTAAAAACAAGAAAACGGTTAAGTATAGAATGGAGAATTTATTTGTGCCTTGGTTTCAAACTGGACTATACTACTTTGTAATGCCTATTCCTTCAAATTCAATTGATTACCTTAACGTGAGAAAAAAGAAGCAACATCTAATCTTCTGATATGCACCTTGTTAGCATTACAGAACAGCATAGACTTGGAAAAAGACAGTGTTCATTTTGAAGGGAGTACTGCTCTCTTGAAGTAAGGCAGCAGTGGAAATCTGTTTGCTCTCAACTTGGAATATTTGTGCAAACTTGGCTTTCTATGTCAAATACCTATGTGTCTAAGCAAAAACCTTGAACCCAATGCCATTTTGCACCTAGAATTTCTAGTTTGTGTGCAATCATACAATACTAGTGCTATCAACTTTATCTGATCTATGCAAAGATTAAAGGAATTCACTGTGATGCAGTTACTTCTAATGTGTGATCTTCGTGATTATGACATGGTGTGTGTTTTTGTATGTACACGGTTTCTACTAGTCCTATAGTGGCATCTCATAAATACCCCCTCATCAGCAGTGGTGATGAGTTGTATCTGTCTTTAGGCAGTGAAATTGAAACGGTCAGTGATACAAAGTGATTCTGCAGAATCCAAAGGAACGATTGCATCACTTGCACATGTGCTGTTTTGTTCATATTAATATTCATTATTGTTTGTATCTTTTATACTTTCTACATTTATTACTTTGTAGTTTAGTGTTGGGGTGGGGGAAAGAACATTTTTGTAATGTTTAGGTTGGACTGGTTTGTTAATAAAGTGGAACATCATCTATCCAATGAGGAACAGCAGCCCTTTTCAGTTTGGGGGGAAAAAGGCCTAGATAGTCTGAATGTACTGTATTGATTCCCTTCATAATTTAAAACTCTCCAGTCATGTCACCTATTCTTTTTGTTTAAATTGAAAGTTCATTCTACATTGCTTTATCCTAGACTGGGTTGTGAGGGCAACGGTCTTGGCAGTGAGGCACATATGTCCCTTTTCCCAGCCACACTTGCCAACTCATGCTGACTCATCCTGTGGGATTCCAAGGTGTTCCCAGGCCATCTGGGAGATGTAATCTCATGGCGAGCCCTGGATCATCCCCCAGCTGGTTGTACCTGTAAAACCTCCACAGGGAGGATTCTGGGAGGCATTTGTATCAGAAGCTCAAACTCTCTCAAGTGGCTGCTCTCAATGCAGAGGGTCAGCAGTTCCATTCCTAGCCTCTCCCAGATGTCTGCAACTTCTAAGTTTATCTCAAAGGGAGAGCCAAGCCATCCTGCAAAAAAAGCTAATTTAAGCTCTTTGTACCTAAGAACCCAATCTTTTGATTTTTACCCAAAGCTCATGCTCTTGGCT
Organism: Polypterus senegalus; assembly: GCF_016835505.1. Lineage (NCBI taxonomy): Eukaryota > Metazoa > Chordata > Cladistia > Polypteriformes > Polypteridae > Polypterus > Polypterus senegalus. The sequence continues at coordinate 74,911,390 of NC_053170.1, read as the reverse complement.
GAAGGTAGGGATGTACATCAACTGGTAAATCAAGAGCTTTTCCTTCTGGCTTAGCTACTTTCTTATCGCTACAGATCGGTATACCAACTGCACTTACTGCCCCAATCTGTTTGTCGATCTTGTAATCCCTTTTCCCTGACTTGTGAGCAAGACCCTGAGATACTTAAACTCTTCCACTTGAGGCAGTAAGTCTCCTGCCATTCAGAGAGGTACTGATCCTCATCTCTGCCACTTAGCACTCTGTTACAACTGAATTGCAGCATGTGCCAGAGTTCATAGCCCAATGAAGTAAGCAGGACCATGTCTGCAAAAAGCAGAGGTGCAAATCTAAGGTACCCCGAACTGGACATCCTCCCCTCCTCGGCTTAATCCAGCCTGCTCAAAGCACCCACTCTGTTAAGGGCTGTTTTAATTTGAGGGATACTATCCTACACATTTGCCATCCAAATTTATAAGCAGTACTTTAAAAAGTCCTAATTATTTTAAACAAATACAAGCGCATATCTTAAAATTTGGGAGTGTAATTGCCTCCAGTTTACACAGATCGGTGCATGGCACAAAGAATAACTGGGGTGGTGGCTTCCATCATAGTTTCAAATTCAAAACTTTCATTTTAATAATACTGTAGAACAGAATTACACAATATAATGCCAAGTAGGCTCTGTATTCGTATTTGCACATCAATTCACACTTTTAGCCGTGAAAGCCTACAAGTTGAAATCTGTGCCTAACACAAGCAATCTTCCGCTTGACTCTTAAAATTCTCTACATTGACACTAAAAGGAGTCTTATGAACCAATTATAACCTAGCAGGGGAGAGAGAGAGAGAGCAAGCTATTTCTAATCTATCTTTTTAGTCATAAATGTTAGTGCCAATGTAACGATAGGTTTTGTGGCAATAACTCCTGGAAAAATTGGAAATTAAGGTCAAAGCGGTCTTGTGTACTTAAATTTTAAGATTACAAAATGTCAACAAAAGTTCAGAAGTAATGTCTCCATGACCAAACCTTTAACTTTGTGAGCTGGAATGTGAAAGGTCTCAATCACAAATTAAAGAGAAAATGTTCTCTCACCTAATGGATCTAAACGCTAAAATTGTAGTTTTACAGAAAACCCACTTATTGACAGGTCAAATATTCCATTCCAGCTTTACAAAGAAAACTAGAGGTGTGGGAATTGTTATACATGAACAATCTCATTTGTAGTGTCTGATCTTTAAGGGCAATATGTGGTCATCATGGGTAATTTTATTTAACTGTAAAGTGATTTTGATAAATTTTATAATTGAGCAGGCAAACCTTGCATGCACACACACATCCAAGACAAAATGGTTTCAACCCTTGCAAATACATTTTCTCTACCCTGCTGGTTTACCTATTCAATTGTAAAAGGATGTGTTTTTTGTTTAAATCCTCACATTAATTTAGGCATTGTTACTCCAGACACACTGCTGCACTATGTCCTCTTTTTGCATGTGTTTTGCACACATCCATGATCCGTTATCATAATTTTCCAATTATTCTAAAATTTGGTAACTGTTTAGGTACTGCAAAAATGCATCTATTACTCATTTACTACTATTTAATCAAACCTTAAACACTTCTTGGGTCTTCGTAACATTTATAAAGCATCAATAAAATGTTTGATCATCTCTGCAATGTGACTGACTAACAGTGTCACTTGGGAGTGGTCTGAAGTGGCATAACGGAGACATTTCTCTTGATATTCCATAAATTTGATATCTTGTCAATATTCCCACACTGCACAGAGATGAACAATGAATAAACTGATGTTTTATGAACACCCAAAGAAACCTTTATTACATAAGAGTAAATTTTATAAATGACAACCAAGAAGCAGAGCAGTGTGGTAGTTTGCTTTAAGAGTGTATTAACAGATTTTGAACGCCTGTCCTGTGCCCTAAAAGTATCTTTCACTTCTGATCCTATTCCATTTCATCCTTGATCCTGAGATTTGCTTTTTTAATATAAAATCGTTCATCGTAGCAAAAAAAAAAATCTAATTTCCTTTCTCACGTAGCATAATGGGGAAATAACATATCTATAGTTATTTATTTATTTTTTTTGTATTATAGCAACGGATTTAAATTGCCATTTTTAAAGAGCATTTTCAGTGTCGGGTAAGCATGTTTCGCTACCACAACCAACACTTGTCTTTTGGAGGGTGCTGGGTTGACACAATTCCTAAAACAAAGAGGCAAAAAGAAAAATTAAGTAGTATGATTACAGTGCATATTTTTGTTGCAGCTATAAAGGAGTTCAGTTTGGTTTAAATCATTTTATTTATTTTTAATTTATTTAATAAAAAAAAAGAAAATCAAATTGGACTGCACTTGCTGTACCTTCCACAAGCCATTTAACACTAGAATCCCTGAAGCCTACAAAAAAAGTCAGAGTGCCGGGCCACCTTTTAATTCCTTTGCATCTTTTTGCTTTGCAAATATGTTGATCAGCACTGGCAGCAAGCAGCCTTCTATCCCATAACAAAAACTCATGCCCAGGTGGCAACAGAGCACTGTGGTAGAAACTGCTTTTTGCAACCTCTGAAATAACAAAAGAAATTCACTCTTCTGAGCCATTCTGTGTTGTCAATTGCACTACTTACTGTCTTAGTTTTGCTGTTAATATCACATGTCTGAGTAAATTATGCAAAAATAAAATCTAACACATTTCCGCATAGTATAAAGAAAGTAAGGTTCAAGCCAGACTATGATAAAATAAAAATACAGCTGCTCAAAACTCTCTGCATGGAGGACTTTGATTAAACTTTTGAGGTTGTATGAAGTAGACATTGGATTTTGTTAAAGTTTTAAACATGGTTAACACCAATATTATTAGTGAGGTTTATTGAAGATAGCAAACCTAATAATCCTTTAAAAGCATAGTGCCAAACTGCATTACTATCTTTTCAAAGAATTTATTTATTTTTTTTAAATGTAAATTCAAGAAACTATTTCACTTGTTTATAATGACGTGAAGATCTGGCTTTAGCTAAAAACATGGAGAAATATGTCACATTGTCAAAGTATATTTATTAAAAACATCGTATCCAGTCTTTGGTGCTTAAAGTAATGTATTCACATAAAGAAAGCAACGCATGGCACCCTTCATTTTTTTCCTGACTACAAGCACAACATTCCTCCAGCTTATACAGTACCTCTGAAAGTAACGAGCCATCAACCATGAGCAGACCAGGTATTACAGTTCATCTCCATTTATTCATGTTTTGATTTGAGCGTTTGGTATGTTTGCAACACAAAATGTAGCTGCGTTTCTTCCAAATTTACCAAAGTTCAGCAACTCTAGCATAAAAATGGGATTCAACAAAAGCCTGACGTGCTGAAATGATTCCACAGACAAAATCTTCGTTTTTAAAAGTTTTAGTCAAAATTCAAAGTAAAACTGTTCACACACAAAGACGAAAATTGAAATAGCAAAAAAAAAAGTTCTGTTTAAAGCTTAAATCTTCTTACATTTCAAATCATTACAAATCACTTCAAAACATTTATGAACCACTTCAAAACAGTCAGAAAACTGTATGCCTAGACCATTTTTAAGTTGAAAATGGGTCTTAAAGTCCTTGGGAACTGGGACCTATTTTAAATAACTGACACAATTAACACCATGTATCTCGGTTATAACAAGAATCTCCTACTAACTTAGAGGGGGAAAAGACTATACCATTGTCTAGGACTATGAAAGAAAATTAGTCATATGAAAAGGTTTAGGATTCCCTCTTAATTCTTTGGATTTTTGTTTATCATTCATTGACTGAGCTTTCAAAGTAGCAACTTCCTTTTAATATGACGTGCCTTATGGAAACAGTAGTATTTCAGCAGTGACATTAAGTTTACTGGATTAACAGAAAATATGCAATATGCATCATAACAAAATTAGACAGGTGCATAAATTTGGGCACCCCAAAAGAGACATTACTTCAATGCTTAGTTGAGCCGCCTTTTGCAAATATAACAGCCTCTAGACGCCTCCTATAGCCTTTGATGAGTGTCTGGATTCTGGATGGAGGGATTTTTAACCATTCTTCCATACAAAATCTCTCCAGTTCAGTTGAATCATTGATGGCTGCCGAGTATGGACAGTCTGCTTCAAATCATCCCATAGATTTTTCGATGATATTCAAGTCAGGGGACTGATGGCCATTCCAGAACATTGTACTTCTCACTTTGCATAAATTCCTTTGTAGGTCTCGAACTGTGTTTTAGGTCATTGTCTTGTTGGAATACCCAACCCCTGCGTTACTTTAACTTTGTGACTGATGCTTGAACATCATCCTGAAGAATTTGTTGATATTGGGTTGAATTCAACCGACCCTCAAGACAGCATGATGGAACCTCCACCAAATTTGACAGTAGGTAGCAGGTGTTCTTGGAAAATAACTACATTTTTGCCTAATCAGTCCAAAGCACTTTGTTCCAAAATGAATCTGGCTTTCTAAATGGGCATTTGCATATAACAAGTGACCCTGTTTGTGGTGTGAGTGCTGAATGGGCTTCTTTCTCATCACCCTGCCATACAGATTTTCTTTGTGCAAATTGCACAGAATTGTAGAACGATGTACAGATACACCATCTGCAGCAAGATGTTTTTGCAGGTCTTTGGAGGTGATCTGTGCGTTGTCTGTAACCATTCTCATAATCCTGTGCATATACTGCTCCTGTATTTTTCTTGGCCTGCCAGAACTGGGTTTAGTAGCAACTGTGCCTGTGGCCTTCCAATTCCTGATTACATGTCTTACAGTTTAAACCTCTGAAATAGCTTTTTGTAGTTTTCCCCTAAACCATGATACTGAACAATCTTTGTTTTCAGATCTTTTGAGAGTTGATTTGAGGATCCCATGCTGTCACTCTTCAGAGGAGAGTCAAAGGGAAGCAAAACTTGCAATTGACCACCTTAAATATGTTTTCTCATGATTGGACACACCAGTCTATGAAGTTCAAGGCTTAACGAGCTAATCCAAACAATTTGATGTTGCAAGTAATCAGTATTGAGCAGTTACATGCATTTAAATCAGCAAAATTACAAGGGGACCCAAATTTTTGCACAGCCAGTTTTTCACATTTGATTTAATTTCATACAACTAAATGCTGCTTCACTAAAAATCTTTGTTCAGTAAACACCCCAATACTCAGATGTTCCTAGGAAATGAAAGACATACCACTGTTATCTTTTTGTTAAAAGTAGAGTAAATTATTATGCAGGCTGAAAGGGGTTCCCAAACTTTTTCATATGACTGTATATTCTATTCAAATTACGCAAACACTAATATGAGTTTAACTCGAAGCTTTAACTTTCTAAGACTGGCTCTTACATGAACTATTATTTTCAAGAAACGCATGGTAAGATAATTATGGTTTTCTTTTTCTCGGAGATCATGCTGGCTGGCTGGCTGTCTTTCACTTTTCATCCAGTTACAACCACTTCAGTTATGGACCAACCAGTGCTGTCATTATGATCCAGTCATCTACACTTCGTTCACTAATTGCAGAAGAACTGAACTGCTTCTCTTTCCACAGCCATTGTCAACTTTCTTTTGTGTTTTGTTCATGTTTATATGTGTATGGCTGGTGAGGTTTTGTTTTGTGTATTGCTTATGGTTATTTATAGCCTGTTGATGAATATAGTTTTTTTTATACACTTAATGTATATCTATGCTTTGTTCAGTAATCTTTATTCTCAATTTTTACTTTCATTCTGTTGTTAGATGTCTTGTTAATGAGGACCGTGGGGTGAACAAAGTTTGGTAGTGTAGTTGTCTGGACTTCGACAGTGTGATTCCTTTTGGCACTGGGCAGTGTGCCATTTCATTTTAGTGTGTTTTTTCTGAGGGAGTTGTTACATAGTGGTGCCCCCTTTGAGGATGTAGTTACATTTTAGTCTATAAATAACTATCTGTATTCCTTTACCAACTTCACACAACCTTATACAATAATGTCCTTCTCTTACTGTATGTCCTTATGAGTGAACAGCTGTTTGGTGACAGAGTAGCCAGACCCAATCACATCCTGGTCAAAGCGAGTTTTTTTTACCCTGAATAGTTCCTATTGACTGGAGGAGGAGGAGCAGCAGCAGCAGCCCGCAGCTGTTACCCCCATATTTGAATAGAGCTTACTAAATGGCTAGGAGCTTTCGTTAAATTACACTGCTGATGAAGAGCACTGTGATACAGAAAAAGGGGAATATGGACATCTGTTGCTGCCAGTAATAATGACATGTATGTGAATGCTCGGGAAGTTCACTTTGGACGTGAGAGAGTATAGTGTTTGCAAAGGTGAGACCATCATTGGCAGACCTCGAAGTAAGGAGGCAGCTTGAAAGTACTGGGCTGCAGTCTGTTGCATTTTCAGGGTTTGTAACCCTGGTCTGGCTGGGGGCATTAGGAGTTTTGGAAGGTTAGCAGAGTCTGGTAAGGTGGAGTCATTAGTGTGGTGTGACTTTATCTCAAAGGGTATAGTAAGTATATGGCATTAAAAGGGCATTAGTGGTGGGGCTGGGGGAACGCCAGTCTGCAAAACCACTCTGAGCCTGACCTTGGTATTCTGTAAGCCAGAGCAGCCCTTCCTGTTGTTCAAGGACTGGTGAGGGATTTAGGTTAGGCCAGCTTGGCTCTCAAAGTTCGGTAATCGTCCTTCCACATGTTTACCTACAGAGTCTTGCTAAGACTTTTGCATTGTCTATACTCTAGTTTGGTCGTCATCTTGGTGCTTCACTGGAAGCCATGAGCAATAGAGGGAGGGCCGATCTGATGGCCTTGCTGAATAATTCAGTTGGTAGCAATGATGGGTGGTGTGTACAAAGGGCAGTGAATTAGTCAGGGCGAGCTTATGACCTGCACTTTCTGGGAGCTTCACGAGTGGAGTTCTTCAGCATATTCACTCTTCTCAGCAGGTAGGCTCTCATTGATCCATTCAGTGTAACATGCTTGCAGCCTGGGACATCATGAATTTCTAAAATCCCTGCTATTTTTGCACCAGGAAGGGCATCATATTGCTGGCTTGTTAATTTCCTTGGTGACTTTTTCAAATTTAGTGCTTTTGAGGTGGTCTTTCTCAACAGTGGGTAAATGAAGCCAAGTGGCTTTTTGATCTTCATTTTTGATGTAATACCATGTGCTCAATGCATTCCTAATATTGATATCCTGCCTTCTGTTTCCCTTATCTAATTTACAGTCACTACCTTTTTAAGGTAGAAAATGATGGTGGCCAGTTTGTGCTGCTTCCCTTTCTTGTACTGCACAGCATGGGGAAAGAATGTGTGTCCTTTTTAATGTTGGCAATAGGAGACCTTAAGCCCTATCAGAAACCTGGAAATTTCAAGTTGCACATGTCCAACTCCAATTGGCAGTGGCGGCAGACACAAACTGAGCACTGCCGGGCCGATACCTAGCTGTCAGATGGAAATGGGCCTGCAGCACCTGGCATGTGTAAATTCCATAAATTCAATTTGGCAGCCAATTTTTGTTTGCTAATGCTTTACCGTCTGATAGCTGCTGCACAGGCAACTGGATCAAAGTAACGAATAATAAAATGAAGACATCCCAAATTTGCATAGTGGCTAAGCAAAAAAAAAAACCAAACCCCTTGAAAGTCACTTAGGAGGTAAACACTGGTGTACTGTGGTCTTTTATGCATCCAACAATACAGAGCTATGTTTCAGAGTCTTTGTACCTTTTTTATTCTGGTCTTTTTGTTATGGTTTAAGCAAAGTTTTTTGTTTTGCTTTTTTTTTTTTATTTTATAATTTTTAAGACCTATTTTTCTAATTTTTACACTTTTTTTTTTTTTTCCTTTGGTACTGGGAGCCAAAGGCTGTTCTGGCACGGTCAGGTACAAGCCAGGATTTACTGTAACCTTGGATGTCGCACACTTGGTCCCTACACAAATTAGCACTGTATGAGTATTCTCTCATTTGTAATGAATGAATGAATTTAAGCCTTGCAGACTGAAAAAGCTTGAAGCGAGCACTCGGTATTAAACTTGTAGAAAAACTGAGTGGGGTGAGTGGCTGATTTTAAGTGTGTACATATGACTGCAAAATGTACTGATCAGCTACCTAAATTTGGCCACCCAAAATACTTGTTGCTGTTTGAATGCCATAGTTTTTGAAAGCTGACAAGTTATTGGTGAAATAGGTAATGGTGACTGACTTTTATAGGCACCACTTCATCACCGTTCTGAAATATATTCAGAATAACTAAAATTGCTTTGGTTCTATCAAATGGCAGTCATTTGTGAGATCCTGAAGTGCTACCATAGCATACCTCTCTGTGATGTAGACATTGCCTTGTCAATGAAGACCTTCTCTTTCGTGTCTATGTACTGTTAGTGAAAGAAAAGTTTACTGTGGGTGACTTACCTGTTTCACAAAATTTCAGGGGTGTTACTTCAAAACCCTTGATGGAAATCGAAACTTTGAGTCAGTAAAGGAATTTTAATACCATTTGGCTTTCAAATTCTCCATTATGGCGTGCCTGTTTAAAAAGGCTTGCAAAGACCCAACTTAATGATATCATGCCGATTTTTATTTATTTTTTTCCTCTTGTATTTTAGGGCAAGGTACGTTTCTCAGAGCAGACACCCAAGGAAATAACTCCAAGAGAGCCTGGAGAACATCGTGGTCTTCTGACTCTGAATGACACCCCAGTTGTTTAACAAGTTTCATTGGTGGCCTCAAATCTTTTTCTACCATTCTGGGCAGTAACAGGATTTTTTTTCCCTTCCTTTATAGTTAGTGCTTAGTATGTATTTTTGTAGCGCTTTAAATTTTAATTACCCACCGTCAAGTGACTCTGAGCATGAGTCAGCTTTGTATGCTGTAAATGCAAATAACTCAAAGTTGATGGTGCAAGTCTAAGTTTGTGTTTTTTGTTTTATCTGAGGAGTGCTTTTGAAAAGACACTTGCATGAAGATAAGCCATATGTACAGGATGACTTACTTGTCTCCCTCTCTAATTTTTTTAATAAAGATATACTGTATAATTTTTATCTTGGTCTTGTCTTGATTTCTTTCTTCAAAAAATACTATGTATGTTCTGCAGATATGTGATCACTTGAGTACTTATTTCCCCATACTTTAGTACTACTGTAAGTGATTTTCTTGTAGAAAAACAGCTCATCTAACTTAACAGAATACAATGAAAATGTTGAACAAAGGGCTGTACATATTGTATACACTCCACAGTGGCACTGCCTTTAATAATTTTATAAGCAGTATTTGAATACATCTGTGCTGTTTTTGGTGGTAATAACACTTTAACAAAAGGAGACCAAGGGCACAGTCCATACTGCATGCCTCGTTTAAGTCAAACACTGTTGAGACAATTGTATCTCTGTCTTAGAAATGACACCATTGTAAAGAAGTTGACACAGTAGGGGATTCTGCACAATGGCAAGGATGAGCTTAGACTGCACAACTTTAGCATGAAGGTGTTTGATGGTGCAGATTTTTAAAGGGCCTTAGTGGTGTTTAGGAGAGGTGATTGTGAGACAAATGGCATAAAGAGAGCGTGCAGTCAGTTTTATCAAAACACAGCAACACAACTGAACAAATAACCTCTTTTTACTTTGACATCTAGCTCTTTACATGCAGTACAACACAGAACATGCTGTGTTCACTGGAAAAAAAAACTTTCCCATGCAAAACACAGAAAATATATAATTACATAGTCAACTTTGGGGATTCACGCACATGTGTAGATATTCACATAGCATTTCAACCTCCTTGTATGTTCAGAGTCCTCTTAATCACTTTTGTATGCACTGTTATAACCCAGTCCATAAATACTGTGTGTGGGTTTTTATTAATTACTGTGTAATTTATTTTTAGGCGCTTTAAAGTTTTCACACTTCAAGCTTGGGTGTCTCAAGTTATCCGATGTTTATTCAAAATAAACTGCTTTAGAACTGTATTAATATGTTACAAATGTCTGGCTATTCTTCCTGAAACATGCCAACTAACGGTTATGAATTTGAAAATCTAACCAAGACACATCAAGCAAAGTAATAAAGTGTGGGGGTGGGATTCTGTTCAGACGGGGGTATCCAGTTTGTCACTTTCCTCTAGGTAACGGGGTGACCTCTACTTCTGGTATTTAGTGGTGTTTGTACAATGCCATCTCTAGATTAAGATGCAGTCCAAAAGCTCTAAATGAAAAGGATTTAAATGTGAAAGGCCCAGTAATATTTTCCTGGTTTACAAATTTGTACCAATCAATGTTTGTTATCGCCAGACTTAATTCTTTATACTTCCACCATAATGAAAAACATGTTCTATCCACTAATGCTTAGTATTCAGAGGTGTTGCATTTAAAGAGCAAGTACAAAGTAAAAATGTAAAGATTTATACACAAGAGTTTAAATGGGAATGAACACAAAAAGCCCAGGATTACTCTGTGTTTTAATTCTAGCAGCATCAGGTTTTAAACACTCTGCACAAGAGCTTTGATCATCTTGTGTTAAGGGATGGAGTATAAACACTTCTTGAACTGGGCTTACTTTCACATGTTATGTTCACTGTTGTTAAATGTTTACTTTTGGTTTCTTAATAAACATGCTAAGAAAAACCCCTATGATGGAATTCAGGAAGCAGAAATGCATTTGCCAAAGTGGAGATGTTTGGAAACAAGACACTGAATTAGGAAGTTGTCTTGTATGGATGTTCAACAAAAACAATACAGTATATGGTATACTTCCCACCCCTCAAATTGTGCAGTGAAAGACCTTATAAAACACTGAGTGAAAGCTTGTGTGTAAAATGACTGACATAAAACACTTACCAAGAATTATTTTTTAAACTCCTCCACATTAAGCCACCCACACCCTACTCTTGCATATTAGCGATCTTAAAAAATAAGTGTCTGTTCTCTTGACGCCATAATGATCAATCTGCACAAGCCTTGAACTGCACTTTGAAAATAATAAAACAAATCTCTTCAGCATTCTTTTTAACAATAACTCATGGTAAAAGATATAACTAACAACTAATAAAGGAACATAAAATAAAAAACTTTTGTTTTGTTCCCTTCAGGAAGAGTAATCTGTTCTGAATGAAAATTCTTTTGCCAAACAGTTCTCATTTTTAAAAATTAAAAAAAAAACAAAACAAAAACAACCCTAATTCCTGCTTTACCAGTTTCTCAGGATTCATGGCAATATTTTCATAGTCCTGCTTTGCATGGCTTGTTCTGAAGTGAGCTGCAGGAAGTGACGGCCATTTCCTAGTTTCTGGATTTTTTTTTTTTTTAAATTAGACAAAAAAAACAACACATTCATGCATCTGGTATTTTGACAGTCAGAGTTTTTGGTAGTTCAAAACTGGGATGCACTGCTGGGGTCACATTGCAGAAGCCGTACGATGGAGGGATCACTTTTGGCACCTTTGATGAATTCTTCCAGAGACAGCTTTCCTGAATAGTGGAAGGGGCGGGAAAAGAAAAGAAAAAAGCAATGAAAAACACAAGGAAACCAAGTCCCTGTACCAGAATAAAGTTTGTCTCCGACAGAAACTAGACTTGGGGATTTTTTAGTATAACTTTTTAATTACATTTCAACTGGGCAAAACTGGACTAATCAAAATATTTCCTAGTTATTTACTAACGCTTATTATTTGGGACACATTCACTAAGAGGGAAATAGCTTCTTTTTTTTATACTTCAAATATTGAATCTTTGATGAACTTGTAAACTAAATAAATGAACACCATGTTGTAATTTAGGGGAGTTTTATGATGCAAGTAAGACTAGTTTTACAATTAAAGGAATACTTAGTAATGCATAAGAAAAAATGATTCTACCACCAACACAGTAATGATTAAAAACATCTTTTGTATAAAAACATGATTAAGCATTCTAATATGAGGTTTTAGTGTCACTGAATCCAATTACAGTATATGTTTACATCAAAAGTACAAGAATTTTTGGTCAAATATTGTTAAATACTTCTGGAAACTCTAAATATTGCATGAAAGAGAAGTTTACTCAAGTAAATTTGAGCTTTTGAACCGAGAGGGAGAGGCAGGTGTTCTGTTCCAAAGCTCCACTGCTTAAGCACTACACACAGGCCCTCCAACATGCAGGTAAAAAAAGCTGGGAGTTGGTGGCAGAATTGGCACTCGAGCTGACAATGTTAAACACCATCTTAAATTAGTGTGGTGCTGAGGAGTCACCCATTGCATGGCTGCACTCGGGTCCTAATCTAGGATCCTGAGTTGGTTTGTCATGTAGTGGGTGCAGCAATGTGCTGTATCAGCGTGTGCTCCGAACCCCTCTCTCTCTTTAGCTGAATATTCCTTTAATGCTTATAACCTGCTGCTCTGTGTGGGTAATTTTCAGTGACACTTTTTACAGTGTAATCAAAAATGGGATCTTCAAAATTAAAGTATTCAACCCAAAATGAAAATTAACTTGCTAGACCTCATTGTTCACTTGGCCTAATTTTTGTGCAAAGCATGCAAATAGAGTCATGGGTGAAATTATCGGCACCCCTGGAATTTTCCCAGAAAATGCCCCATTTCTCCCAGAAAATTATTGCAATTACAAATGTTTTGGTATACACGTTTATTTCTTTTACGTGCATTGGAATAACACACAAAACAGGGAAAAAAAAGCCAAATCTGACATTTCACACAAAACTCAAAAACCGGGCTGGACAAAATTGGCACCCTCAACTTAATATTTGTTTGCACGCCCTTTGGAAAAAATAACTGAAATCGAGCACTTCCTATAATCATCAACAAGCTTGTTACACCTCTCAACTGGAATTTCTGACCACTCTTCTTTTGCAAACTGCTCAAGGGCCCCTTCTCCCAACAGCAAAGTTGAGAGCTCTTCATAAGTGTTCAATCGGATTTAGATCCGGACTCATTGCTGGCCACTTCAGAACTCTCCAGCGCTTTGTCTTCAACCATTTCTGGGTGCTTTTAGAGGTATGTTTGGGATCATTGTCCTGCTGGAACACCCATGACCTCTGACGCAGACCCAGCTTTCTGATACTGGGCCCTACATTGCACCCCAATATCTTTTGGTAGTCTTCAGATTTCATGATGTTTTGCACACAGTCATGGCATCCAGTGCCAAAGGCAGCAAAATATCTTAGAACCTCCACCATGTTTGACTGTAGGTACTGTGTTCTTTTCGTCATAGGCCTCATTCTGTTTTCTGTAAACAGTAGAATGATGAGCTTTACCAAAAAGCTGTACCTTGGTCTCATCTATCCACAAGATATTTGCCCAGAAGGATTTTGGCTTCCTCAAGTACATTTTGGCAAACTCCAGTCTGACTTTATGTTTCTGTGTCCACAGTGGGGTCTTTCTGGCTCTCCTGCCATAGCGTTTCATTTCGTTCAGATGTCTGATAGTTCAAGCGGACACTGTTGCACCCTGAGTCTGCAGAACAGCTCGAATATGTTTTGAAGTTGATTGGGACTGTTTATCCACCATTCGGACTATCCTTCGTTGCAGTCTTTTATCAATTTTTCTCTTCCGTCCACATCCAGGGAGATTAGCTACAGAAATGCCATGTGTTGTGAACTTCTTGATTATGTTGCACACAGTGGACAAAGGGACATGAAAATCTCTGGAGATGGACTTGTAGCCTTGAGATTGCTGATATTTTTCCACAATTTTTGTTCTCAAGTCCTCCGACAATTCTCTGCTCTTCTTTCTGTTCTCCATGCTTAGTGTGGCACATTCAGACACACAACAGAAAGGTTGAGTCAACTTTTCTCCATTTTAACTGGCTTCAGGTGTGATTGCTATATTGCCAGCACCAGTTTCTTGCCACAGGTGAGTTCAACCGAGCAATATATGCTTGAAATAAAACGATTTACCCACAATTTTGAAAAGGTGCCAATAATTTTGTCCGGCCCATTTTTGGAGTTGTGTGTGACATGATGTCAGATTTGGCTTTTTTCTCTGTTTTTTTGTGTTATTCCAATGCACGTAAAAGAAATAAACATATGTATACCAAAACATTTGTAATTGCAATAATTTTCTGGGAGAAATGGTGCATTTTCTGGGAAAATTCCAGGGGTGCTGATAATATTTGTTAGCGCAAGATGTTTTTACTCTGAACAAACTTTAGCAGTGCTCCATATCACACAGACCGATGGTGGCTGTGGAGTCCAAAACACAAATTGGTGAGATGCAACTTCTAAATCTATAGGATCAAAAATTTTACCCCAAGCACTCTGCTGTACACAAGCTTATAAAGAATGTCCTTCTCTCAACAACCAGTAGTCCTATTTGTACTATGGCAACATCTGTGTATCATTAAAAACAAATGACCACCACCCTGTGCAATCTCAGAGAGACCGAATGATTTACAGGTAATTGGAGGACCCAGAGATGTTCAATGTTCCAGTTGGAGGATCTGTTTTAAATAGCTGGTCAAAGTAGCCAGCCCAGTGGATCACAACTGCAGTGTCATCTGACTGCGACTCTCTAAGGAACAGATTCAGATATGTGTAATACTTCAATTTCTCTGTAAGCAAGAGGTAGGTCACTAGACCACAGATGGTATGTCACTTGCTCACAGATTCTTCTAACCAAAACCCCCTTATCTGCCCTCACAGCCATGCTTCTCATTTCCTATTACAGACCGGGCTTGCCATAAAGCTGTACGCTGTAATTTCTCTCAATGATATCTAGGGAACCGTGCAAGATAAAATCACTCCTTCTGGGAAGACCAGCTACACTAATACAACCCTTAGCTACCTCCAGGGTCTTGTCACAGAAGGTCTCCTACCCAATTCCAGCAGTCAGACCCAATTCTGCAAGTTCCTCACACAAACTGTGTGCAAACTCATAAGAAACAGCCTGATCTTGCAGTCTGGTCCAGCCTCATTTTCCTAGTAGGTGGTAGCCTACTGCACCTTAGCTGGATCTTCAGAGTAACAGAAACAAGTCTGTGAGCAGAATTCATAAACCCAGCACTTTTGTAGACCCTGCAGGAGGCAGGGGAGGCTCCAGTGTCTGCTCACGAGGATTTGATTGATCTCTTTAACTGGACCACCAATATTCGAGTACCAAATCCAACAATGTGGCTTTAGGCGCTGGAACCAGGATCCAGTAATCTGTAGCCCCTGACCTTTTGCAAAGACAAGGAACCAATTTCACCATAGTCACCAGACCCAGTCCAGCCCTCCAAGCGGTCCTCCAATTTGCAGGGTAAATTGGGGGTTGGTGGCAGGGTTGGCATTCCAGCCACCGTAAAGACTTCATGCAGCTTCAAAATGGCAGACGACTCCTTTCTGCTCTCCGAGGGAATTGTTCTGCTGCAGCTGCCCACAAGAAGGCAGCTCACATTATGAAGAAGAGTTGAAATCACAGGAGAGCCAATGGGATCAGGCCTGTTGGGGATTGGAACTGGTATGGTGCTGCTTGCTGTTTGGCAGTGTTTGAGCCCCAATTTGAGGTGGCCCATCTTGGTGGCATGATAATTACCTTCCTCTGCTGTTGGAGGAGCTTTGGAAATCTCCACATTTGAATGGCGGTACCCTCTGAGGTGTGCAGACCTGGGACTGGCCAGATCTCTGTAGGTGGGTACACTTTTTATTGGTTTGGTTTCTCTGAGGGCTTTCATACTCAGGGAATAGCTGTTGCTGTGGTGGATCTGTTCCTGCCGATGTCACTCCTTTCATCAAGTATATTACAAGTCTCAGATTAAGGCACTCTCCACAATGCCTGTGGTATTTATTTGAGAAGGTCTCCTTCTATGATGGTTTAGTCACTTGTCAATCAAGACCAACGGGCTAAACCTTTTCCTATTGGTTAATCTTTTGCTGTTGATTGCTTTTGCCTGGCATATGCTACCAAAGATCTTTAAGTGCTACTTGCACTTTTCTCATGTTCACACTGTTAAAACAACCTTAGTGTAATGCAGTAAGAGTTGTGATAGTTTTGCAAATGTATACAGATAACATACTGAAGCTATACAAAGCAATGAGTACGTTTATTAGCCGATAAAAGCCTAACAACCTCTCTGTTCTCACTGCCACAATTACGAAAATGTCTGGTAAAAGTAGACCCACTGTTAGTTTCTCCCTCCTTAATGTCATTGCTGCCGGTGTAGCTGTGATCACCCTTTCACTGTCGATCTATCTCGCTCTCTCTTTCACTCTCCCTAAGTACTATCTATTGTCCTATATGTTCTTAAGGCTTGTGGAATACAGGAGCTCCCTCCTGGTTTCCTTCTAAGGAGTACAATCAGCAAAACAATTAGCCTCGCGGAGGACCCCCGCCAATCTAAAGAACGGTCTGTCAGCCACAGCATGATGCTATTCAAGTTGATTTAGAGATTCTGGGTAGTTTAGATAAGTTCAATGCAGTATCTGCACAGGTGGTAATATGGAAGAATGCCATCTGGCATTTCCAGCCTCGGAAGTTTAGCATTAATGTATGCCTTTGTAAATTCTTTCTTGCCAATACGGTGCTCAGCTATTCTTAAACTATTAAAGACTTCTTTATCAATGTCAGCATTTTGAAGAATTTCTCTGAGCATTTCCAATATATCACCAGTTTCTCTCAAAATAGCATCATCTGTTAAATGTTCTCTTTCTATTCAAAATAACCATCCCAACCTTTTCTGCTTGTTCTACTAGTTTGAATGTGAGTAATGCTAAAAAAGATCTCTGGCAGCCTTTTGCCTATTATCAGGGATAAGTATTTGGCAGCAAAGGATTAGCCAATAGGAACCGGCTAAACTAGGTCATCTTTGTCTCGATTGACAAGTGACAAAATCATCACGAACAGAGGCACTGGGAAATAAACAGTGCTGATATTAAAGGAGCCATTCGGGAAAAGTCACATTATGAAATAAAACCTGCAATTATAAAATAATAAGTATTTTCTAATAGATGATTTTTCATAATAATTAGATGACTTTTATTTGTGTTTTTTCACAATTTTCTGACTTATTCATAGATATTGTGGTACTTTTTCATGCAATTATTTATTTCATAATTGTCATTTTATGCATTTCATTTTGGCACAAATGGCACCCAATGTTTAGGTTACATTGATCATAGGTCATGTTCAATCTCATGGATGACACCACGCTCTGGACCGGGGCCCTCATGTATAAACAATGCATACTCACAAAAATGTTGCTTAAGCCCGTTTCCACGCTCAAATCGCAATGTATAAAACCTAAACTTGGCATAAAGCCACGCACATTTCATGGTAGCTAAATGTTTGGCGTATGCAAGTTCTCTGCTCGGTTTTGCAAACTGGCGGCACCCAGCGTCAAAGCAGTGCTATTGTTCCAGTGTGCTTTCCCTGTCTTTTTTAGATCCACATCCCTGACGCGGCTTTATAAATACACTGAACGGAACCTACACCTGAACACCAGCAAAATGAAGGAGCTGGTTGTGGATTTTAGGAGACCCAGGCCCCTCCTGGACCCCATGATCATCAGAGGTGACTGTGCACAGAGGGTACAAACCTATAAATACCTTGTAGTGCAGCTGGATGATAAATTGGACTGGGCTGCCAATACTGATGCTCATGGCAAGAGAGGACAGAGCCGACTATACTTCCTTAGAAGACTGGCGTCCTTCAACATCTGCAATAAGATGCTGCAGATGTTCTATCAGACGGTTGTGGCGAGTGCCCTCTTCTTCTTTATGCTGCCTCCCCAGCACACCACCGTGTAGAAGGATGCCTCATGCCTGGACAAACTGGTGAGGAAGACAGGCTCTATTGTAGGCATGGAGCTGGACAGTTTGACATCCGTGGCAGAGCGACGGGCGCTGAGCATGCTTCTGTCAATCATGGAGAATCCACTGCATCCACTGAACAGTATCATCTCCAGACAGAGGAGCAGCTGAAGCGACAGACTGCGGTCATTGTCCTGTTCCACTGACGGATGGAGGAGATCATTCCTCCCTCACACTATGCGACTCTTCAATTCCACCCCGCGGGTAAACGTTAACATTATACAAAGTTATTGTCTGTTTTACCTGCATTTTTATCACTCTTTAATGTTTTGTTTTTTTTTATCTTTATCAGAATGCTGCTGCTGGATTATGTGAATTTCCCCTTGGGATTAATAATGTATCTCTCTCTTTCTCTCTGAAATTAAACGCATATTGTTTATTAGTTTAATGCATCTGATTGTAATTAACATGTAACAATATAATGGTCCATGAATGGTCAAACTATTCTAAATACTATAGCTGCTTTAGCGTTGTTACTCTGACTGCACTTTCTTCTTCTTTCAGCTGCTCCAGTTAGGGGTTGCCACAGCAGATCATCTTTTTCCATATTACTCTCACTGCACCACTCAGAATATTTTTATCACTGTATCTGAGTGGGGAATTACAGCTCTACAGAGCTGATTGAAAAGAGATTATCAGTTAACAGCATCAACCACATGGTGCCCCAGCCATGCTGTCTATTGAACTGCTCTCATATGGCAAACGCTTCAGAGCCTTTCCTCGCGGTTCAAAAACAGTTTCATCCGAAGTACTATAAAATGCACTCAATCAGTCCATCAAGTGCTCCTTGTAGAACGCTTTGTACTTATTAGTACAATCACCTCACTGTAAACTTGCGATAGTTATAATATTGCACAACCTGAGCCACTTTATAAAGCGTGTATTTACATATGATGACGATATAATTTTTAAGATGAAATGCAGCAAAATATATGTTTATTATATTATACAGATAAAACTTTAACTTCATTTAAATAATCTATATTGTTGATAATTAAACGTGAGGACACAGTGCCGTAGCGCTAGCAAGAGGCAGGATTGTTCCTGCCTCATGCTGTATTCTTGCTGGGGCTGGCGCGACACTGGAAGGATAGATGGATAGAATAATTAAACATGTACTACAAAGATATTTCAAATGTTTCTTAAAAGTCTTGAAGAATTGGTATTCTAAGCCTACAGATGGATTAACGTCTATTACAGAGCTGATTGTGTGGCGATTGGGTATTTGGAGAAAGAAAAGTAAGGACAGGAATTAGGGGTAGTACGTTTGAAAGAGATAGTACTGCTGAAATAAATTACTGCATCAAAGGTCGCGCACGGCGCAGCAAGCATCTTGCGTGAGGCAGGAGCAATCACTGTGCCACCGTGTTCCCATGTTTAATAACATGCTTTAACTCCTATCATCATGAAAATGATATCAAGTATACATCTCAGTATTTTAATTATTCAGAGAGCTGTAATATCACAAATGTAATGGATTCTGTGTCCTGTCGGAGGAAGAGAAAGCCCTTTTTAGAAGCACGTAGTGATTCACACACATAGAGCACATAGAAGATCAAATACAAAACAAAGCATTTAACATGCTACTTTAGTTACGAAGGGATTTGAGAAACTAGTAAATTAAATGATTTTAAGATGAAGTTTATGATATTATACTTTAATGATAAAATAAACTACGTGATTGAAGTGGAAATTTCGAGATTAAAGTTGACATTTCGTGCTTTTTTCCCCACCATGTGCCTATTTTTTTTTCTCTGTACCCTAATAAGCTTTCATATGACACTCAGACGGTGAGTTACGACTCGCCTATTCACGGCGACTTTGATATCTGACAACTTTTTTTTTTTGTGCGACTTTGAACTTTGAGTTTAAACCAACAAATAGTATGTTTTTCCTTGCCTCCACTTGGTATTCGTTGAAATTCTTCTATTTCCCCCTGTGCTTTTGCCATTGCCTTTTCACAGAACGCTGAGCTTAAGGGTTATTTATATTGGATTTGCATATTCAAAGAGGTGCAATTCTGGGAGGAGTTTGAGGAGTGGCAGCAAGCGCGTGCACATGTGTTACTTTTCACACTGACCGGGATTTATGGAGCGGAACTATGTGGAAGTTGGCGAACGCACAGATTTATGCATCTGGATTTTTTTTTGTGCATACGCAGATTTCCGCTTTTGTCCTTACAGCATGTTTTAGTGTGAATTCTACGCAAGGCATCATGCATGAGGCCCCAGGACATTTGGCAACCTCGCTTTTACTAGGTTATGTCTCCAATGTTGAGAACCAAGTCTTAAGTTATCTTCAGATCATGCCTACAACAATCAAGGCAGTTTTTTTAGATCCCTTCATCTATGTAACCAAGCCTTGACTGTCTTCAAATTTTAAATTTCTTCAGTAGTTCTCCTACTCCTGCCTTCATTGACCCCACCCAACATCAGTTCTTAATGTATAAGAAATATGATAAAACCAAGTATCTTTTTCATATTTCTGTTTATATGTTAGACTGTCTACTCCACCACTAAATTATTTTAGTGTTCCATTTAGATTACTCTGCTTTACTCTATCATAAGCATTATCAGAATCTTCACAGCTTGAGGACTCCTCTTCAAATTCTTGTATTTTCTTACATAAAATTGTTAATTGCTACTATCTCTTCTTATTCCTCAACTATATTAAAATTGTAGTTTACTGAATAAAATTTTCCTCTCCGATTGTTGGAGAAAAAGGTAGAAATTAAATGGTTCTCAAAGTGATTTTATCAGTTGTAACAGACTCTGTACTCAGTCTTACATTCCATTAACTCTTTTATTGTAGATTCCCTCTAAGCCCTGGCCTTTCTTATTAATTCTATCACCTTCTTATGATTGCCATACTTTGCTAATGCCCTTATTCTTTTCATCTGTTTTTGATATCTTCCAGTACTTTTGGTAACCACCCAAAGTGATGTGCTCAGGAAAAGGGAGACTTTTCATTTGGCCATGGGCTGTCCTTTTATAGTCATGTCCTGTCAATATTAAGAACAGTTGGCTCTTCTTTTTATCTCATAGACTGGATGGACCATGTTTAAGTTTATCTGATGGTTATAGTTGTAAGGTATTTTAAAGTATGCATCAACGCTCATTGGCTACATTAAAAACTGCATAGATGATGTGATTATCTCAAAGATCATCAATCCATGTGTAAATCAGAAACCATGGGTGACAATGGAGGTAATAGCATTTTTAAAAGCCCTGTAAAGCTGCCTTTAGATCAGGTCACATGGTAGACCTCAGGACAGTGAGGGCAAACGGTCCCAGGGCATCAAAGCAGTTAAGCAAGAGTATGGCAAGAAAATCCACAGCCACTTTCGGGACACAAGAGAGAGACAGTGCATGTGGTGTGGAAACCAAGCTATCACCACCTGTCTGCAGGGTTAATGCCTCCATTCCACATCTTCTAAATAAGTCTTTTTCAAAAGGCAAGTCATTGATAGTCCTTAGACAGGTCTGTCACATTGTGGGAACCTCAGTCTGAGGGGACCTGTTACTTTTGCTTCCAGATTCCCACCTCTTGATACAGCCAACGGCTCCGTGTCCCATCTGACCACAGCGGAAACAGTGGGGTCCTGCTCAACACACTCTCTACATCTCATTTGGGACTACCCCTTGATACCGGAGGGTTTAATTGTGGAAGTGCATGGCCGGCTGACTGAGTATTGTTATCCATATATTTCGCAATATTTTCAAAATTTTCTGCTAGTTCTGACACTTGAGCCGTTACCTTCTTCACAATCTTTTAAATTATTTTTCTAGCATACTCACTTGAGCTGTTAGCTTCTCAATAGTTGCACTATGAGCTTTATGTGCTTGGATAGCCATCAAATTATTATTATCCTTATGTTTCACAATCTTTTCAAATTTTTTTGCCAGTTCAGACATGACCTGTTAGCTGCTTAATAACTACACTATCCACTTACACCCTGTCATTTGCTTGGCTCATCTGAGTCTGGTCAGCCTGTGTACTGTCTTTTGCCTCCACTGACTTTACAGTGGCTGACCTATATTTACTCATAGCATTAAGATGCTCTATTCTTTCTGCATCCTTCCTGGTAGATTTACTTGTCTTCTCTATAATTACATCATCAGTCATCTTGATGATCCATTATTTGATATACAAATTGTTTAGGTTTTTCAATCATATTGTTTCATATTGCTCAGTTCCTGAAACAGTTCTGTACTGCTTTTATCCCTAATGTGTAACCTAAGAAATTGTTTGAGTTCATTTAATGCGAGATCATCTCTACTTATGAGAAAATTGTTGAAGACACTTGGTTTAACTACTTAGTACAGACTTACTAATTTCAAACTCAGTAAATCCCTCATCTATTTGTTTACTAAGGTTACTGCGTGAAATTTCAGAACCGCCATCATAGATTTGCCTACCATGGACTTTGAACTCCCAGCGAAGCAGAAAGTCATCAACATCAGCAAGTCTTAC
The DNA here is from genome assembly GCF_016835505.1 of Polypterus senegalus. NCBI lineage: Eukaryota > Metazoa > Chordata > Cladistia > Polypteriformes > Polypteridae > Polypterus > Polypterus senegalus. Next base: position 74,889,168 of record NC_053170.1, on the reverse strand, counting down.
CACTTGATATGAAGCCACATTAGGAAGGCATCCTCTTCCCAAGTTGCTCCTAATTTGAAAATTTGTGCCAAGGTGTTTAGCTTTGTTCAACTGAGTATCTGGATTCAGTATGCGGAGAGGACACCTGTACAATCCACACTTCTAGCTTATGGTTAGGAGTTGTGATGTCAAATCCTGGTGGCGAAGTAAGTGTGACATGCCTTTGTCCTTCACATTTCTCAAATTATCACCGTTAACATAATCAAAAAGTTAATACAGGTAAAATTCCGTTACAATGAAAAGTATTTTTATGGTCCCAACAGTTTCTCCATACGACACGAGTCTATAGAAATCTCGTTACTACGAAACACATTCAGCAGGTACTTTCATTACAACGAAGTGCCCAAAAGACCTTGAAATGCCTGAATGAATTATCCACAGAGTAGTTAGTTCTGTGGTCGCAGCTCAGTTGTCCACAACGATCCCCAAACAGAAACATTGTAATTTTTTTTTCTTTCTTCGAACTTTCCTTGTACTTTTTTTTTTTTTGTTGTTGCTGTTTGTCTTCGGTGGTGTTTAGTGATACTTTTTGCTTATTGCTCGTCAACATTTGAAAAACATTCATTGGAATTTAATTCATTGTCACCCTCCTATAGAAATGACAGACATGAAAAACCAATAACAGTTCATATTGTTGGCAGTAATTGTTCAGATGTTGCCAGTGAATTCAGAATTTCGCCATCGACACTGTCAACTTTCTTAAAAGACTGAGCAAAAAAAGAAGAAAAATCTCGGGTTGCAAATGTATGCAACTTGCTGCATTTGAAGGAACATTGTAAATGCAGGTAACAGGATTACTTGGCCACTAACCTAGTCATAGCCCTGCCTGACTGCTGTGTTTGTGTATAGCTCAGTGGCAGATCCTGCTACAATAAATAACTGTGCTGTTCCTATTTCAAGCTGAATAATGCTGGTTTTGCTAAAGTATTGAGAGTCAGTCTCGTGTTTTGGGGTGCAAGACAAGGATTTACTGCGCGACCACGATCTTTTACGATTTGCTTCTCTGACACTTCACTGCAGCGCTGTGAGCCTGTTTTTGCCCCACCCTGGCAACGGACAAACAATCTTCGACAGATGCCTCAATTGCACTTTGGGACGCACTTCGGTGTGTCACCCCATTGAGTGGGGGGATCCCAAAAGAGTTCAGAAACCTCACAATATCAAGAAGAAAAGGATGATTTGACTTCTGATTGATGACTGTGCTGCCCACTGCATGCTTCCACATTTAGATAATCTTTGCGTTGCTTCAGCCATTGGATTTGGGCATCATTCGCATCCTGAAAGTGTATTATCGCAAGGAAATGCTGAGAAGAATTCTCATCAGCATAACTTGTAGACAGGAGGAGATTAAAATTAATGTGAAAGAAGCTATTGAAAAGATTGCAAACGCCTTGACGCAAGTTAAAGAAAGCACTATAGCAACGAATATAGAATCTCATTACTATGAAATTTTTATTACAACAAAATATTTTTTAGTTCCCTGGCAGTTTTTTGTAATGGAATTTTGCCTGCAAGTTCTTATTTGCCTAGTTTATGAGAGTTCTGCAGTTTCATCATCTTCTATACTATCAGCCAGAAGACCGAGTTGACTATAATCCAGCAATATTCATTTCCTGTGGATATCCTAGATCAGTACCTTGCATGGTCTAAATGATGCCATCACCCTTCTGTACCTGAAACTGGGCTCTCTGGATGACACACTTACAGGAGTCCTCCCTGAAGATTCACAACAGGGATTTCCCAGGCATAGTGGTGACTGTCTCCACAATAGGGTGATGATCCCAGCCGAGCCCCTGCTTGTTATGGGTTTCAGGCCTAGGGGAACCTGGGCCAGGTACAAGCCACTGTTACTATAGGCAGTAGCCACAGCGATATGATGCCAAAAGCATAAAGGTTTTTTTATATTATGATTTACCCAAAGGTATATCTGCTTCAATCTCTAGATGAACATGATGATCAGTTAAACAATGGTATGCATCAATTTCCTTTTCTGAACAGTATTGTAAACACAATTATTTGATTAAATAACAGCATTGTTGTCAGCTATCAAGAAGTACATATACCACTGTATGCTGATTAGAAACCAATGTCCCCAGAATGTTAATTTTCAAAGAAGGTGACCCTTTTGCAAGACAAGTAAATAGTAAATACTGTATCTATGTTCTGTAGATAGCCATTTGCCCTTTCACTTATCCCAATCTCAAACAAAGGGTGCCTATTAATAATAATTCTTTGCATTTGTACAGCACTTTTCTCACTACTCAAAGCGCTGTGCTATTGCCCCTTCATCTCTTCACTTATAGTACATTTATTATTTACATGTGTTTTCCCTAACCGCAAAATACAGAAATATCCTTTTCTTTAAAACACCAATTTTATAGCCCAGTACAAATTCATAAATTAAAAAAATATATTAATTGGGAATGTACGGTTTTGAGGAACCAATAGCTACTGAGGGAACCCCTCAAAAGACAGATCAAATTAATAAAATATCTTCTCCAATTTCAGAACAAGTCGCAAAACTCCTTTGAAACTCAAATGTCTAATTTGACTAGAGCAAACTACTATTCTTGCTTACCATCATTATTCAGGTCCATCTGCCTGAAAATTTTGTCTGTCCGTTTTTCTGGTGTTGATTCATCCTCTGGCATCTTCATCACAGATGAAACCATCTTATAAATTGCCTGGTAATGAAAAAAAAAATTCAAATGATAACTCAAGTGATTGTTGTGTACTCTTAACAAAAAATAAAGACATTCGAGTATCCAAAATTTAAAATACCGATTCTGCAGTGCACTTTAGTGAAAACAGACCGTGCATCTGAGCACCCAACAAGCCCATGAAACTTTTTTTAAAAGTAACTTCAAAGTCTGAAGCAGCTTCACTGAAAAAAGATCCTAGTTTCAGATAAAAAAAATGTTCAAATCAAACTAAATTCATGGACATATTTACCATTTCGTTGGGTTTACTCTACCTTAATTAACAGTTTTATTTCTCCTTTTAGGATATGGTTTACTTTTTGCCAAACCATTTCAGGCAGATTATTTAAAAAAATCAAAAGTTTTTCTTTTTGTAAACACTCACTAACCATTTGGAAATGGAAACTTAGAAAGCTTCTTTTCCCACATATTCACTGTCTATTTTTCTTGTCTAGTTTCAATAACCTAGGTACCTGGAGTACCTACAACTCTCAGCCTTCAAAGTGTTTTAAGAGCTGAAGCATCAGGTATGACTCTGGGGCATCCTGGCTGGCCTTTAAGTAAATCAGAGTTGACGAAAGAAAGACACTACACACATGCTGTTAGACCAGCTACTGGAGATATAATCTTCCTGGTCTCATATACAGTTCATGTACTAACCCAATTCCAAACAACACTATTATTGAAGTCATCTCTTTCTTGGCCTGACCTCCCTGAGATTTTTTGTACTCTTCCTGTCTTCAACTGGAAATCTTCACATAGGCGTGATGATGGCCTGAAACTACAGGCAATAGAGCAGGTGTTCCAAAAGGGTTTAAAACGACACTGCATGATTATGATACGAATATCTGCTATATTCATATTACAATCTCCAGAAAATAAAAGTACTGTATTAAAATACTGTTCTCAAATACAAAAAATGGGACACCCATTAGGATTTCAATTTATAATTTATTCTCAACACCAACAATCAATACACCATCCAATCCACTACAAAGTAATCACACCAAACAAAATTTGCTGCATCAGCATGTTACACTCCTTTACCCATTCAGCAGCAGCAATAATAACCAAATAAACTGAAAACCAACACTACTTCCGTATTGGTCTCACACAGCAAACAGAAAAATAAAACCCACACACAAAAAACAGTAAGTGGAAAAGAATATATACTGTAATTTTAAATACAAAAATATAAATAAAAACAACAATTTAAACAGACTTCCTAGAAACTTAGTGACAACCACAAACAAGGCAAAGAAACATAAAATGATAGACCAGTAGTAACAGCTGTTCCAAGTGATAACCATCCCTTATAATTGCTCCAGTAGAAACTGGAGAATGTAGAAAAATATTTGGAAAAGGTTTGCAGACCCCTCTGATCGAAATAAAATCTTTACAAACTTAACTCCATCAAATTTTATTTTTCCACATTTTCTTTTCATTTCAAAATTTTAAATGTAGCAACATACAGCATGATAAAGAACGGTTTCCTCATCATGCGATAAACAACTCACACCACTTCCCCTGCTTAACTGTGCACATGCTTCTTTTACTAGAGAACTGTTTTAAAAATTAAATTCTATATTTTTAATAAAATTTATACTGCAACATTTGTTCAAATCAAGTTCTTATGAACTATTTTTTTTTCTGAAATCAATTGTATATCACACAGAGAGAAAAAAATCTTAGTCAAGCTTGCAAAACAAGCAAAATATAATGAATATATATATACCTTCCCCAGGATTGTTTTCAGAACAAATTAAGAATTCAAAAAAATGTGTATTTTATTCAGTCAATAAGCATCAACTTCAGTGTTATTATCAGGCACGATGCAGTAGTCCAGCACATGCTCACATGTGATGGTTCCCTCCTTGAAGCTGGTCTAACAAGAAAGTCCAAAAGATAGCTAGCCTTCTCTGCCCTGTGAGAATTGACACATTATTCACACTGGTTGTTTTTAAGCCATCTACTACTGTATGTAAATAGACACACATGTGGAGATTCTCAGAAACTACCAGAGTCATTTCAGTATAAATGATTTAGTCATCTTCCGCTGTAAATTGTCTAGTAGTTAAACAATAAAAATGGTTGTCAAATTTGATTGCTAGCAGGCGTCTGTTAACATTTCATGTATTTGATATATGTCAGTGGCATGCATATCAGATCCTTTGTAAGGATGCCTAATATGTGTATATTAGTCAAATTTAAAGTGGAAATTTCAACACCATAATATTTCTCATCTACTAAACATAAGGGTCCAAAAATAACAAAACAAAATCCCTAGGGCCTAAACTGCTTGGTATTTACCAGACCTATACCCATCAGTTTCTGGAACAGTTCTCCACCCAGCCATTACCTTTTTTTTTTTTGTCAAAGTGGTAACCTGATACTGTGGACAGGGTGTTTGGGTGTATTATATATTTATTATATCCATTTCCTTGTTGAGCAAGCCCATTCATTTTTATGCATTAACATCATTCATACAAAACATATTTAAAAGACCTATATTTTGTATACAAATGTACAGTATTATATTTTAGTAGCATTCACTATAAGGCAGAACCTAACCCTGCATATGCAGGAGTATAACCAGCAATAGACTGGTCTGCACCCACATACTACCTCTACCTGGCTAAATGTCCATTCACAATTCCATCAAATATATACATATACATTCACTTTTGGCATCTGGAAGAAAAACAAGGCTACAAACAGTAAGAACCTATAGTACATGGGATATGTTGAGTGTGCAGACTCAATAGAGTCATTTATTCAGACTACAACTTAAACCTAGGACTCAGGGTTGTGAAGCGACACTCCTACCACCCAGTTTATTAATTTATCTTGTCAAATTTATCATCTCCCAGACAAAGCTGTTTCATGCTTGATAGTTTTTTTTTTTTGTCTTTACCTATGGAATGCTCTACAGCTGCTGAGATTTCATTTCAACTACTTACATATTTGCTTAATATAACATCTCCCTTTCTCGATTCTTATTTGTGTACAACAACTCAGAGTTTATATTTCTGGTAGATGGTAAAGATCAACAAAAGAGTAGTGAAAATGAACATAGCACAGAATATGCGGTGTCACCATGATAATGAAAAAAATCTTTCTAAAATGTTTTAATTTGAGAGGATGGGCTGTGTGCAAATATGAACTGTGTTAAATCAGTGTAAAGAGGCTTGAGGATTATACTAGAAGACAAAACTTTGATAAACATGAAGTGAAAAAGGCACTTTGTTTAAGGAAGGATACAGTCTATCCAGTTGGTCAAGAAAGGACCCTCGTTTTATAATTGTGAATTGACTTGTTTTGCAGTTTGTGGCTAATCTGTACACATTTTCTAATATGAACTGGATTACAGAAACATTAAATCCTTAAATAAAATCATGTCTTTTTTTTAACATAGGAGGCATTTATGAAAATTATTCATATTTGCTGTACAGTCTAGTCAATCAGTTATCTAAAGGCACATTAGTCTGTTTATTCAATTTTGAGTGAAGTGAGTGGAAAGCTGCCAAAATGTACTGTACATGTAGCATCTGAAAGCTTTTTAGTACTGTGTGTCTTTCATGCTTTATGATTTTCACTGAAGAGAGGAGCTGGGGCAGAAGCACACTCCATTTTTCCAAGTCTAAGCTCTATAAACTTGGACAGCACAGAGAGATTAATAAGCAAGTTAATTTTAAGTAAATTAATCAAGTTTGCAACACAGAGTACAACACAGCAAATTCAATGGGTCAATAACTAAATAAAATGGGAGGCAAATACTTAAGATACTGAACTGCTAATCACTTGTACATTTAAAACTTTAACATGATGTCAACACTCTGAAATCCTACAGTCAAGACAAACCGTTGCCTTGGCTGGCCCTCAGGATAATCCTTGCATTTTGCAAACTCAGACTAAATCCAAGATAAATTTAACTCTGTAATCCATAATCGCAGTCCTGTTCGTCATCCAGCCAGGGGTCAGTGTTCACATGGAGAGGCAGCATGTTAGGCAGCACAGCCAGCCAGCTTCCATACCAGGGCCATGTGCAGGGCTTTTAAGTATAGTAGGATTTCTAGGATCACGATAGATGCTGCTCTTATTATGAAATAAGAATATTTCATATTTTGCTGATACAGTCATTTTTTTATTTTGTTTTTTGGGCTTGACAAATTGCACTGCGTTTCCTTAACATGATTTGTCAAAAACTGATAAATAGAATTCACTGGTCAAAAACTAATATCCAGTAGAACGTACTCTGTAAAATATAATATCCAACTGTGTTGTACTTCAAATGTCTTCAAGCAGACATTTGTTGAAAAGAGCTGTCGAGTACAGTATGCTTTGACAAAACATTGCCAGCTTGGTCCAGCAGCATGCAGTATATAACCATCCCAGTACTAACCAGACAGAAGGCAAAAAAAATTCTCTTATGTAATCTTGTAGGTATTAGAGATGGCGAGGAGCTTCTTTTAAGCACTGTCACTCACTGTCCTCATATTCATTGCAAGCTATTCTACCGCACAGTGATTTATTTGTTCAGGATATCAAAGTAAAGAGAAACAACGTTAACATATGTCATTAAATATTCTAAATTTATTTGTTGCAAAAATGTATTGATAAAAATCTTGCTTTTGGATTTAGTCTTGTTGGAGAGTCTTTGAGTAATTTTACATTATACATGCTCTTGTGATCTGACAGATGACATTTATTTGTTATCATAATAGTAGAAAAATCATAGCAAGCCTACAGTACATAGTACAGTTCAAGAGTGAAAAGTCGAAAAACATTCAACTAAACTGGGCTATTTTAAAGTTATAGCTCATCTGAACATACATCCATCCATCCATGTAACAAACTAATCCTGGTCAGAGTTAAAGGGTGTCAATGCCTATTCTAGCCACATTTAGTGCAGAGTTGGATACAACCATTTGCAGAGTCCCAGTTAACCGCAGTGCACATGCACACACACACACTCATACACACAAAGTCACTGAAACTAGGTCGATTTAGAGTTGTCAATTAACCTAATACACAAATCTTTGCAATACAGAAGAAATATAAGAATATCTGGTAGAAAGCCAACAGATAGATATACTGTAGGTAGGAATGTGTAAACTCCACAATGAATTCCCAGGTTAGGATTACATTCTAAGGCTCTGGTGCTATGAGATGGTGCCATTGATACCCAGTGTACTATCAAGCTACCCTACCATTATGCACTTATACCCTATCTCAAAATCATAGTCTGCACTTTCGTACAGAATCTTCAAATTGTTATTGTGTTTAAGTAATACGGACCGTCACTGTTCAGTGTCAATCAGCAAAATCTGTTTTTCAGAGATCAAAAATGACATTTTAAAATGTTGAAACATTTACAATATCATTGTTTATAAGTGTCATTTTACAAAGTAAACCTGAGATATAACTTTTCATACATTTTATGCATTATGTAAATTCATGTACAGCAAATTCTAAAATGATTCAAAAAGAAAAACATTTTTTAAAGACATAAATATTCATAGGTTCACCTGTCCATCTGTACACCAGAGTAAAACATTCTGCTTAGACTAGACATGTGTGCTCCAGAACATGGAATTCCTGAGTAATGGACACTCATTTTAGAGTTAATTTCTCCAGAGTCAGCCATGACAGTTAACTACTCTCTCCCAGTCTTTTTCTTCCCACTTTCACTCTTCAGTTTTTTACTCTAGTGTTCCTGTTGTTGCATATGTATTTAAAACACACAGTTCCTGAGAACAACAGAACAGAGTTCATTTTGGAGCTCATTTTCACATTGTGAAACACCCTCTGTAAAAGCAACTGCCTTATATTTCAATCACTCTAGCACTTTTCTCTACTTCAGGAAGCAATCATATTTAAACAAATTCTTGCAGAAATGCAGAGCACATTTTGTTTAGCAATACGTCTTCTTCACATGGTTGCCCTCTTTTTGGGAATCCTAAATTGGGCTGGATGCCATTAGTTACTTGGCAAAAATGTGGCTAATGCCTAAATTTGAGGACTTCTCATCTTTGGTAGGTTCAGGAACTGTGAACAACCTAAAGTACATGTTGGTTCCAGGCAAAATGTTCTTTATGGTGTATGTTTTTTCCCTTCTTTCTGACACCTCAGTAAAATAAATAAATAAAATGTTAAAATTTATACGTGGCTTCTAACTATACCTAAAAAACAAAAGAGGGATAGTAGTTCTACTTCTCCTGTTCTTCAATAGGTGTATCAATGTTCTGGTTTGTGCTCTGAGCAGAACTATTAAACAAGAGTCCAACATTTTAACAATACATGGAAGGCCAGGATTTGACTCCTGCCTGCAGCAAGAGTTATTAAATAAATGTTGAAAGTATAAAGAGATGTACTGTATAATTAGCAGCTATGGTTGACTCTAAATATACACTTGAAACCATTTTACTATGTTGTACATGTGAATATTTTATGCAAAGGATGTTAAGTATATTTTGCTCTATTGATGTCTTGCATGTGCCATTGTGAGAAGGCATGGTACATGCCTTATTTCCATACTAATACAGAGACAGAGAAGCACTACATTATCCCCATGCAGACACAGGGAGAACATGCAAATTCCACATAGGGAAGACCCAGGACGCAAACAAAGGTCTCCTTTCTGCGAGGCAGCAGCACTACCACTATGTGACCGTGCTGCCCCGGGTTTTAATGGAACAGCCAGAGTTACAAGAAAAGAAAAAGGATTAAATAACAGATTACATCAGGAATAGAAAACATTTACTAATCTTGCTACAAGAGTACAGCCAGCTACCTGTAAAATGCCCAGTTAATCATAAGACACAGTTAAATTATGGATTCTCAATAGTAAAAACTAGCATTTTAACATCTTTCCACCTTCAGGGTGGAGCTATTACAGTATGTCATCTTAATATGTTCTGCATTTCTGAAATACCTGTGAAGATAGCGTACCTGTTGCCCATGTGAATAAATACCTTCAATTGAATTCTACCATTAGCAGAGATACTTTTTTCCAGCAATTACATCTTCCTGCTGTAAGACAAATTAACTTCAGCGATCACTTGACAGTTTAAACGGTAGGGCACTAACTGAGCATTTAAACAAATAGAGCGGATTCAGGAATATTATATTTAATAGAATATCGAGAGGACTCCAATTTCTCTAGTACTCCGATACTGAAGACTTGATAACAGACGTCAGCATAAATTTCCAATATGGCCATAGTCTTGCTAGATCAAAATTGAAAGGCATACATTAAAAGCATCTTGTACTATATGTCAGCAGAAACAAAAGTACAGCTTAGTAAACTAAAGCTCACAGCTCTAACCAGCACAACACACATATTCAGGTAAATAATAAATATTTCAGAAAACAGGACCAAAATCAACTTAAGCCCATGTGAAATTAAGTGCCTTTCCAGTGAACTGCTTTCATTTACATAATCTTAGCAAGTCAGTGGTGCATTTCCATGAAGCCAGACACCTAAAGCGACATCAGTAGAATTAGTCTGCAACAGACAAGTTAGATTTTGTCTTTAGTCATGATGCAGGCTTTATGTGCATGACAGCTGACAAACAATGAATGTTCATCCAGAATTACACTGTATATGATGTACTGACGAAGAATGAGGAACATTTGTTTTGAACCTCACAAAACAAAGGTTTATTTGTCTGATGTCCCATGTTTATGTGCTAAAATAGAATAGATAAAAAAGAAAAAAAGGGACCAAGACTGGAGCTAAACTCGCCATTCCTATTAACCTGTTGACCCTTCGAACATAACCATCTCCATCAGGTAGCACATTATTGGCTGTCACAAAATGGTGCGAGAAAGACTGCACTTAAAGATCAGCCCTTAGTTGGTCAATCTCACATTGGCAGCGATTTTCAGCCATTTTAATTGACACAGTACATTGACAAGATCAGCAACTCTGGTTGGAAAATCTAACATACCCCATGACTAAAAGTCACGTAATGTACTTGAACTTGTAAATTCAGTTAAATGCTCTAATATGTACTACTGGAATGAAGAAATCTCAACCCTCAATAAAACACTGCTATTTTAATTTAAAACATGGCTTGCATTCTTCAGAACAGTTTACCACCGTCAACACTCAAAAATATATAGAGTTTTAATGATGCTATTACTATAGTAATGACCCCAATGACCAATGAGAATGATAAACCTACCAGATTTGTTGGCTGTCAACCAGTTAAGTGCATAGAATCAGATATAGAGATGGACCTTTTCCTGCACCATAACAAACACTCAGAAATAAACTTGTTTTCCAAGAATAGACTTACTACTTTCCTCTTCCTTTCCCCAGGGCTGGTTATCACTACTATCAGATAAACAGGTTATTGCCCTCCTAGAAGCTATATATGCAATAAACACAAATAATTTTGCCTCATCTAGTTTATCTGTAATAAGATACAGTAGTTATGCAGATATTTTCTTATTTAAATTCTAGTTTAACTGTTATTTGTTTTAATATATTATGGTCTAAATTTATTAGATGCACCTATACTAGAGCATAAAATTGTTTTAACAATAATAGTGTATGTATTTACTACAGTAGTTATGTTACAGGGCTAAATGTTGGTGATCGTGTTAGTGTTGCTGCCTCACAGATCTAGAGTTTAAATACCAGTCAAGGTACCGTCTCTGTGGAGTTTTCACATTCTTTCAGTGCTTATATGGGCTTTTCTGTGGATACTGTGGTTTACCGCTTACATCGAATGAAAGTTGCCTAAACCGACCTTGTGTGAGTGAGTGTAGAAGTTTAGGCAAGGTGGGGTCACGCTAGTAATAGGTCAACAGTTCTGATAAAAAAAAAAAAAAATCGATGGCCAAAAATCTCATCTGCATTTTCTCCACTAATTGCTGCAACAGTCAAACAAATAAAAAGATTATCATCAGTTATCTTACTTGCAAGATTCCTCAACCACTTTAACAAAGACCTATTTGAAGCTAGGTATGCCTCACCCCCACAACGAATACACAGTGCTTGTTTATGATGACAGCAAGCCCAAAAATATCTCATTATTGCTTTAGACAGCCCAGAAACTGCTGCATCACCAGTTCTAACTGTCTGAAAGGAGACTGCCGAGTATTAAACACAGGAATGTGTAGCATAGAATGTTAACTATTGACCCTATTCAGTATTCATCTCAAACTGCAGACTAACATATCAGAGAAACATTAGTTGTCAAATCCTTGTACCTTTTCTGTAATATACATACCTGCACAATCTCCAACATTTCCTCCCTGCTAATATAGCCATTCCCATCCAGGTCATACATGCTGAATGCCCACTTGAGTTTCTGTTCCAGTTTGCCACGGGATGTTACACTTAGTGCAATGATGAACTCCCGGAAATCAATGGTCCCATCATTGTTTGTGTCAAAAGTACGGAAGACATGCTCAGCAAACTTTGAGGCATCGCCATAGGGAAAAAAGTTGGCATAGATCTTCTTGAACTCCTCAACTGTCAGTGTTCCACTAGGGCAGTCCTTTAAAAATCCCTGTGTGAGAACACAAAAGTAAAACTGTAAAGAGGACAGGTCAATAGAAGCCAACATAGGGTTGGGTTGGTAGTACCGAAATTGCATATCACAGTGCATGTTTCCTTTGTGTTGTTGATCAGTTGCATATGTTGTGAAGTTAGTCATTTCAAATTTTACAGTTCATTGACTTAGGTTTTGAGAGTGATGCAAATTCTTCAGGTGTCACCGAGGATATGTTGAGCATCATTTCAGCATCATAATTTGGTTCTTAGGTATCATAGTGCAGTGGTTACTGCTGAATCACTGAACCAGAATATGATGTTCAAATCCTGTCCAGGAACCATTTTGCATGGCCCCCGAACACCCCCCCCAGCCCATATCTTAGTGGGCTTTCTATAGGTATCCTGGCTTTCCTCCCACAACCCAAAAACATGCAGGTTAGCTAGCTGGCAACTCTAAAATGTCATAAGTGAGTGTGGTGTGGCTTGTGATGAACAGCAATTTTATTCAGGGTTACTGGGCAAGGTGTTGACCCCCATGACCTTGAATTATACAGTGAATAGATGTGGGGAGCATGTGCAGTTTTACAAGTGACTGATAAAGAACAAATCATTACAATGGGAGTTAGTTAAGACAACAAGCATCCTATAATGGAACAGCTCTTAAAAACACTGCTTCTGTAACATCTTTCACTGTATTTTGGAGAAACACTTCTAGTTTTTTCCTTTCATATATCATGCAAATTAAACAACTGATTCATTTTGACTGTAGGCCATGATATAGAGAAAATGATATGGAGAGGGAATACACTGCCCACCTTGTACCATTCCTGCAGCTCGTGGTCTGTGAACTCTGTGTTTTCCCGCAGATCTTGCAACATCTCTGGCCGTAGCTTGCTGTTTTGCTTACCCATGGTGTTGCTACTTTATGGAAAGCACAGAATGAGCACCCAGACAGAAGCAAAAGCAGAAGAAGAATGGACCTGCAACACAGTAGCACAAAGGGTTAGCAACCTTTCAAGCAAATAGCTTCAGGTTAGTGGCCTGGGGTAGATGTTCACATAATACTGAGAAGGTTCATTTTATTTCATGAAAACTAAGCATAAGTGCTGCTCAATATATATTCCTAAAGAAGCAGGACAGCACAATCCTTTAGAGCAAACAATGGGATAGTGATGTAGACAAGTCTCTTCTCTTTTGGGGATTCTATTCCATCAAGCTCTAGTTTCCGCAATTAGTCTCTAATAGCTTACCTGCTTAGACTTCTCAAAGCACCCTGAGAACATCATCTTATTCTAATTAGAGGCAATTTGGAAAAGGAAAGGCAGAGATCAAGGGTGAATGAGAAACAGGCTCCAATTAACATCTTTTACACATCAGCTCCCTCCTCCTCACACACAATTAGCCTGCACTTTAAACATACAGAACTATTTAAATATAGGACAACCAGCAGGGCAATTTCAAATCACTGCTCCCACGCAAGAAAAATGTTCTGCTGCTATCTTTTATAGCCTAAAGACCAGAAAAGGAATTTACAACAAATTAAGAAGTTTGTGTAACTGTTAACAGTGAAACAGTCAATGATAGGGCTGGGGTACTAAGTCACCCCAGGTATTTATGTAGCCAGTGACACTTCATGGAACTTGTTGAGAGTAAAATTAAAAAAAAAAAAAAGTTACCACTTATCTAAATATAAATTATATGTCACAGTTGTGTGTCAGTCTTTATCAGACAACCAAAAAAAACGAACAAACAAATAAATAAATAAATAAATAAATAAATAAATAAAAGATGTGCTTGCAACAAAGGGTTTTACATCAACTAGTTCCATATTTAAGAGAGACTTTATTCAGATAAGGGCAGAAAGGTGGCACCGTGGTACAAATGATGACTCACAGTATCAACAACAACAATAACATTTCCAGCGTGGTCCAACTTGCAGCTTCCAGTGTTAAACATCATAGACATGGGGTATTTGTAGTTATTCCAATTTTCCTTCACATCTTATACTTGCAGGTATAGTTTACCAACAATTCTTAATTCAACCAGTACAGACAAGTATGGGTATGTATGCAAGTGTTCTTTAATGAGCTGGTGCTCTATAAAAAAGTTTGGTCTCTGCTTTGTACCGGATGCTGCCATAACTCAAGCTCCTTCTAATCCTGTAATGAACAATAGAAGCATAATAAAAGAATACATAGCTTTTATTGCTAATCAATGACTTAATAAAGAAATTCTAATAAAATAAAAAAGTGTTTTATACGGACTTTTAATAGCTCTCCCTTCCTCAGGTATTATGCCATGGCCTAGATTCTTTGGTTTTTATTCTAAAATTGCATCTTTGCTATCCCAAAAGCAATTATGACATATAGTAAAGGATGTACGTGCAACAAAAAAAACAGCTTGCAGTAATAGTCCAGTATACACAAAACAATCAGGATGTACAGATAGACATGACCATATGCACCACTAGAATAGAATGCATCAGGTCCCCCAGTGATCTTACATGGTCAAAGAATGGTCAGTTCTGGAATGTTACTGGTACTGCACACAAAATGTATTGATAATACTTCTATCAATCATATAAACACCAAATGGATATTGATTGTGCCTGTCAAGTTGGTCTATAATGTAATTTTGGACTTTGTGAAGCTAGATGATTAGGTAGATGTAGCACAGATGGCTGTATGACCAATGCATGTTAATGTCACAGCAACAATGACAGCAATTATGATTGCAGAAAGTCTATCATGCTGGCTGAGACAAATCTTACAGGCTCAGAGTAAAAACTATCACAGAATAGTGTTGGATCTGTATTAAAATTGTAGTACTGGTTTAGAGGTCCAAGGGCTGGTATTGGTATTCAAGTCTTACTTTGTTCCCCAAGCCCGCATCATGTGCATCCCTTGTATGCATCACTCATATAATTTATGAGAAATTAAGATTAAAACAAAAACAAATGAGCATGAGATGCTTAAGAACTAACATTTGCTTCCTGTTCCTAAATTAATGAAATCCTGGTACCATATCATTTTAAAAAATAGGATTTTCTGTACTTTTTCAGTATCAGTATACTGCACCGCCCTATTTGAGACATGAAGCAAAACCACCAGTATCAATATGTTCAACTGACTACAGGCATCTGGGACCCTCCATGTGTCACAGAGTAACCCTCAACCTAAACTTGCAAAGGTGAGAATCCTTCCGTGGTATCCATTGCCATTATCTTGCCTGAAGAAGGGGCCTGAGTTACCTCGAAAGCTTGCATATTGTAATCTTTTTAGTTTGCCAATAAAAGGTGTCATTTTGCTTGGCTTTTCTCTACATTCATAATGGCTAACACGGTACAACACCCTAGTACTAAATGCATTGGTAATTAAAAAGACCTGTGATGCACTGATGACCTGTCCTAGGGTAGCACCATCCTTGTACATCTTTCTCAGACGCTCTATGATCTTGAATTGGATCAGTATAAAAATATGTTATTTAAAAATAAAATTCACTAGTGTCACCTATTCTAGGGTGGGTTCAAACCTTGCAGACAATTTTGTTTGGAAGAGCAGCAGCCCCTTGTGACCCTGAACTGACAGATAGATGGAACAGATCAAGAATAACTTGAAGCAGTATCATTAAGTTGCAAAAACAAATTGCTTCAGTGTCAAGAGGTTACTCTGTACCCAATTCATGATAGAAATCTATATCTATACTGCATACATATTATATCTGTGTGTATGTTCAGTACTGAAGCATACCCTTCATGCAATGCATTTATAGACACATGCACTCTCTACATATCCAGCTGTTAGCTTAAGAACTGAGAGTGGCTTTACTGAAAACTATGTGCTTCCTTAATTATGTGACATAAATTCATACTATCAACACTATATCTGTATTTTTAACCTAGTAATAATGAAAGGTGGAAAACTGCACCATAATGCTTGGCAAAATGGGATTTAATTTACCAAAAGCATCTATGCCTTGAACAAGGAGGATAATGACTTTACTCTATTAAGGACATCAATGTCCCACAAACAATATTTTTTCCATCCATTCACTGAGTGACATTGATGTTCTGAACAACCATTAACTACAACCCTCAAAACACATATCTGATGCAAATTAATTCACCTAAGCGTAGTAACCAACTCTCTGTCTTTTTCGGAAAGCAGGAAAATCATCACTGCTGTACAGCATCTTTAAAGATAATGGAACTTTCTGTTGCCCAAAAATAGGTGTAAACAGAAATCTTAGTTATCGCTTCCCTTGATTCTCCTTGCCTTTTTATTTTTCCATATTTCCCAGCCTTTTTGGAACTTTCAGGCTAAAGTTGGCTGGGTGAAGCTGCTCTTTGAATTCTGCATTGGATCTTCCTTTACTAACCTGTTGATTTTTTTTGTATCTACACCAACCTGGCCACTTGACGACAGATGCTCCAAACTGTCACGTTGATTCTTGTCAAATGGCTAGCAGGCAGTCTGGATGGCTTTCGTTCAGATTGGCGAGTTCCAACTTCATGCAAAATTTTTTTCCTTTAAAAATCCAACTCACAGCCCCAGACTCAACAGAGGAAGCTAACAAGTTCTTCAGTAGCTGCCTTGTCAGACTTCCCAAAGACCAATTAATGGAGAGTCAAAAACCTTAGCGTTGCCTTTTGTCATAATCAAAAATCTGTGCATACATTTGCTCAAAGACGACATGTGCTTTCAGGAAGTGTCTATGAAGCAGGTGGGTGTGTCCTCTTAACAGCAACTGCCCAGATTAGCACCCGATTTAGCTGGGATGTTTGATAATTCTGTTACATTAAAGAGATCAGCTACTTCTTGGCACAGTTAAATTGGTGAAGGAGAAGCATTGTAAGGACACTGGTTTGCAGATTATAGTAAAAATGTGGCAACTTGCCCAATCCAGGAATCCTAAGCGGTTTGACACCTCTGTCCAGATGTAAGCACTTCAAGGAGAGATGGAGAAAGCAAAATATATTAATAACTGTAAAAGAATGTATTATGTTCTAGTACACCATTTTACGAGAATGGACTGGACCAAGCTTATTATTTGTGCCTGAACTGGCTGAGGTGTGAAAGTGGCTTGAAACAAAACAAAACAAAACAAAACAAAAACAAAAAAAACACATCATCAAGAAACAGATGTGTAATTTGCAGAAAATAAAAAACTCAGTCTGTGCCAATTGTTTATTAATACCCTCCAGAAATCATGCAATTTCTATCAAGAGAAAACGTGGCTAAAATGCAAAGAGACACAAGGATATAATCTATAAAGCAATCATTTATTTATACAGACAAGTAATCAATTCAAGCAAAATATAAAAGAAACAGAGGATACAATGTAACTAACTAATTCTCTTTCTGGACCCCGGAGTCTCTAATGTGAGGGAGATGATCTTTGAAAGGAGGATGTGAAAATACTAGTATTACTAATTCAATGCATCCTGACATTTTAATAAAATGACAGTCCTCAGTGTGTTATCAATCTTACCCTTGAACAGAGATATAACCACAGGTTAGCTCCAAAGGTTGCTATACTATACCCATCTGAACACAATTTTTCAGTTACCCTGCTGACAGGGTAGAGTCTCCAATTGAGTACTACACCATATGAATACGAAATAGTCGGAACTACACAGCTGCAAGGCTTCATCTTTATATGTAAAAAAACAGTCAACCGATTATCACAAAAATATAGGCATAAAAAAAAAAAAAAAAGTTCCAAATCATTTGGAAATAGCCACTAGGCCATTTGCTGACTGTAAACCACAATTTTTCAAGTTTAATCCCCATTGTTTCCCAGAGTGAAAATCCCTGAATTACAGCCCTGAATAGAAAAAAGAAAAACAATGCTAGAGAAATGTTAAAAAAAAATCTTTATTAAAACAAACGTTCAAATGAGGACTGAATATGCTACTCAGCCCTAAATAAGACGACTGCTATGACCATGTGCCATGATGTCACACAGATGTGTACATGTCAATCATGCCACATGCTGTCATAACTCTAAAAAGCTTAATGATATCATCAATATGTGTAAACATTGTAGGAATTAAAACCAAATATGAAACAAAATAAAATGTGACAGTAACTTTTTAAAATGAGGCTGTAACTTATATTCAACTAATCAGCTTTAAAATTTCCCTCTTATATCAAAAAGCAAGGAGTCTATGCACAGTCACATACCATTACACATTATTTAACAGTATAAAAATACAAATGTTTTTATCTTTTTCAAGCTTACAGGATTTGGTATGTATTTTTGTAACAGGGATTTTGCAAGCCTTTCCCTGAAGTTCCTGCTTTACGATATCAGAGGATAACTTTAAAGTTCATACTGAAAGTAAATGACTGTCCAGGATTAACAATTCTGATATAGCTTCAGGAACAACAGACACCAGTGCAAATCAGACTCAAAAAGCCTGAAAGATCTGTAGAGCTGCAGATTTTGCATTTCACCCAAACAGTACAGTCCCTGCTTTCAAAGACAGCAATCTGCTGCACTCCTTAACAGCCACTAAGGATTTAATTTTTAATACCATCACTTTGTTTTTAGATATCTGCACACCATATCAGTGTTCTATTGTTATGACACCAATATGACAAAGCACAATTGTTAAATGTCTTTTTTTCATACTTTATCTTTAGAAGTAAAATTCTGACTTTTCTGATATTGGTGCCTCAGAATTAGACATAATGTTAGATATTCCAAATTCATTCTTACTGCCATAAAAGTCTAAATGTCTAGACTCTCAAAATCGTTTACTTTATGGTACTGCCCATGAAAAACATATCAGCTGCTGGAGGAAAGAGAGAAAGCTGAGCAAAACTAAGTGTCAAGGCAAGTGGAGCACTCTTAACAGCTGCAGTGATCCAGGGGATAAGATGCCAATCAGCTCAGAAAAAAGTCATTTCTGTAACTATGCTTTATACAGAAATAGAATATATCAAATACCAAGCACTTTGGGTAAATTGGATCCCTTCAGGCCCATCTGAGGTACAATGCCACCTTTTACTTCTATTATTTAGGTTACATAAACCATTAGGACACTATTCTTTCCATATATGAACACTATCAATTGTTGCAGAATGATAAAGAGTGTTTTAAATAGCATTAAGTCATACCCAATACCTCTTTCTTACCCAGTAGTTCAGTGAACTGTATAAATCAGAGAACCCATTTCAAAATGGTTTATCATGTACATTGAAACAATAACAGGAAAAATGTTGTGTAGGATATCACAACATATTTTTCATAGCATCATCATAACCCATCTAGTGTTAATCTAAATAATGTTATTAGATTGGGAATAATTGTATATCCAATACTATCTGACAGATAAGCAAATATTTTTCCTTAAAACAGTGTGGGTCAAAGCCCAGAGAAGCATTGCTTAATCAGTCAATTGTTAAATCATACATACACACCCATGATTCCACAAAAAAAGACTTAAACAGTGAAGTCACTGAAACAAATGAGAAATGGAAGAAAAACAATCTGAAAAAAACTGTTGCATTTCAATTTTTATAAACTACTAATTGTATTAACTGGTGGACATATTTACATTAAACAACCTTAAATAAATTGCAAAATATGTACTTCAAATCTAACTTTGTGAATCACTTACTGCATATTACAAAGCATAAAACACACTCTAGAATGTAGTGAACACAAGAGTATGAACTATATTATCAGAGTAAAATATTCAAAATAAACATCATAATATCTTCCTTAAGCACCCTAATGCAAGACATCAGTTTTCTGGTCTGCTACATGCCACCCAGAGACTCAAACAGATAAGCTTTAACTTACAGCTGAATTTAGCCCCACTAAGGGTCAAGGCCTTCTGGCAGGACAGACCACATGAGGGAAGGTGACTTGAGTCCGTGTCACATGTGAAGTCAGTGGCAGAGTGATGATCTGAACCACCCTTAAATCTCTAGACCAAAAGCTTTCAAGTAAGAGCTTTCTCTCTTGCTATGGATGGCAGACTACACTGGTCTTACGTAAACTCTAGTGGCTGTAAAGAGGTATGATAGCAGATTATCCTCAGAGATATACAAGCAAGATTAAACTATCTAAACCCTTTTTCAAAATACAGTGCCAGGAGTAGTGTGCAGCACACAGAAAGAGCCACTGAGATAATGCAGTACTCAAGAACGTCAAGGGCTAAACAGACTCTGATCAAAGTTGCAAACTGAAAGTTACTACCAAGTTCAAATTTTTTCATCTGCAGTTTAGATGCTGCAGAGATGAGGCCTGGAGACACTCCCCGAAAACAGTGTACAATACATCACGGTTTACTTCGCTGTTCAGTATATTCTAGGGCTATATCCCACTTGGGTGCAGCTTCTGTCAACCATGGAGTCACATTCACTACAATTACCTCTTGTCATAAAAAAACAGCTGCAGACCTGGCTTCAGTTTGCAGACCATCTTTTCATTGTATGAAGTTTGTCAATTGTCACTGTGTTTGTTTGGGTTTTATCCATGTATTCCAGTTTCCTCTTATTATCACAAATACATACACATTCAATGATTCTAAATTGACCTGGCATGAGCAAATATGAATAAATGTGTGAGTGTTCCCTGCAATGAAGGGGTTGTGTCCCAGTGTAGGATGCTGTAGGGATGTGCTCTGGTTCTTCACAAGCCTACAGCAGAAGTAGTGGGTGTGGATGGAAAATGGATGTAGAATAATACATTAACTGAACAAGGAACTCATAGTTTCCTATGTCATGGCTACACTTGTGGATTAGGTACAGTTGATTGATTCATCACATGTATTTATTTCCATTATGCTAGGAGACCCAAGCACTGTATTAAACTTGCCACTAGGAAGGAATCAAAGTACAGGTGATGTTAGTTGCTTTGTGATATTACCTAGAAATTAAGCGGATCAGTCCTCACCGCATGCCAGTAGATACTATAAAAGTGCTGGATTAATTATCAACATGGACAAATCACTAAAATGTCAACATTTAATTAATCAAACAGTATAGCATGTATTATGCAAAAAATCTAAAATTGCTGGGACATCCCACAACTACCGTAGGATGAGCATCCATCAACAAAACACAGTGCGTTTTCATATTTCTGGAACTGTTAGAGGATACTCAGCTAGAGGAAAAGGTGAAATTACACTTCATACAAACAAAGGCATAACTGTATGAACCTAAATTAGTTCTAGCCATAAGAGTCTTTTGGTAGTTTCTGTATAAAGCAACAAAAACTGACTGAAATGCAAGTGCAAATTAAACCAAATCCACATAGAAAACTACTTATCTGAAACTACTGCATTCTTTTCTTTTTCTGTTTATCCAGTTAAGATTTGCAATGATGCAGAAGTTTATCTCTGCAGCAAAATTCTCAAGGCAGAAATTACTGCCAGAGTATATACCAGTCTGGCACATGGCAAAGGAAAAGACCAGGTAACTTGGTAAGTCATCTCTGGGGAAGTATGAGGAAAGCAGGAAAATTATGTACATACAACTCCTCAGCCTGGAACGAAGCAGTGGCCTAACAACACTCACTGCTGCACCACTCTGCCTTCCCTTTAAGGATGCAGTTATTTAATAGACTTTTTAATCTAAAATTCCATTTCTACTCCCTCTTCCCAGAAGCAATCTGTGATTTTATAAGAACAAAGAAAAGTGTATTAAAACAGGCTATTTAGCCTTACAAACTGTCAATCTCCTTTCACCTTTTTCAGAAATATTATGGTAAGATATGAGGGTCCTAAAAATAACACAAACTACTGTTCTGTCTAGTTGCTTATTCCAAGTACCTATTGTGTTATGTGTCAGGAAATTACATATTGTGATCTGTTTACAACATGTACCTAGCCAAGTTCTCACCAGTGCTTTTCTTAAAGCAAACATTTTACAACAGTGATTTCACAGCACTTATGGAAAACAACTATAGCTCTATTACAAGTGTTTCTACCTCTTCAACAAATCAGTATACAAAACAAACTTTCTATACAGTATCTATATCCCAAAGTCTCACTGTCACAGGCCTGATTGCACCAGGATTGCTCATTATCTGAGGACTGCCCTCAATTAGTACAATAGTTTCCAGATATTACTTTCACTGATAAGCAACAGTTTAACTCCTTCCTTCCAAAATAAACCCAGAATGCATAGAGGAAAAACCTGCACCATCTACCAATGCATTTTGCCAATGGTTTCCATAGCAAAAATGAGACTTGAGGGTGTAAGCCCAGAAGGACTTCAAACATAAAACAATTAACAACTTGGCTGGGTTTCTATTGTGTTTTAAAGTTTAAAATACACAGATTATTGAAATTTCAGTGATTTTAAAGTCAAGGTGGGACTGCAAAAGTGTAGTAAAGATGGTGGTTGTTTTAACGGATAATGTGACCTGGAAGCCAAAAATATATTTCCACCCATCCTTTCTTTAACTAAACCTAAAACATGTTATTCTTCCTTAAATTTTGTGACTTATTTTTTTCCTCATAATAGATACATGTGTATTGAATATTTAACATAAAATGGTTCTGCACTGAGGAACCAAGCACAATTCAAAAAGTAAAAATTTCTTTTCTGTTTTAAAACATCCCAATATTTAGAGTATCTGATTCATTAGGTACACAGGTAGTGGCTACACTCCCTGTTGCAACAACCATATACACTGCCACTCTGGATTCACCTTGTAGAGTCTTTATGGCTACAGTTAATATTTAATCTTTTGATCAGAGGCTAGTTTCTATCTTGTCAAGAACTTCTGCTTTAGTTAACTTTCTCTTTACTATTTTTATACACATTGAATTGTTCAAAGACATCTATTTTATTTTCAACACAATTTTTAAAAAATGAGCTCATGTTCAAAGTAGTTTCTTCTGAATATTTAATGGGCTAGGCACAGTATTTAAAAGTGTTACCTCACTGAATTTAATTTCCAGTCCAGCCGCCATCTGTGCTCTGTTTGCACGTTTTCCCCATGTCTACATGGGGTTTCTCCAGGTAGTTTGGTTTCCAACTAAAATTCTAAAAATGTGCAGATTCAATTAAGACTCTAAATTGTCCCATTATGGGTGTGGTATGTGGTAACAATTATATCCCGTACAGGACTATGTCCTGATTTGTAACCGACACTGATAAAAACAGGCATTTCCTTCAATTTAAAAAGTGAGGTCAGAAAATTGATAAAAAAAAAAATGTGTAATATAATATTTTTCAAAATAGTTAATTTTTTGAGGAATACAAGCAGAGGTTAATGGGTTCATTCAGCAGAAGAGCAGGAAATGATTTATTGGCCACAACTATTCTTGCTCACCTCAAATCCATTTCTGCTAAAGTAAAAATCAAAAGTATATAACCTAATCAGAGGACAAATCTACTTGTGGCATCCAAAGAAATTTCAATGTACAGCATGCTGCTAAATAAAGTTATATGATGCACATTTACTCTGCATCCATCAATAGATAACAGATAGAGGAGCATAGGTCATTTAATTGTGCAAAGATTTCAGTTAAAATCAGAAATTTCAATGGCTCTCTAGAACCAAGGTTGAATACTCCTGCCTTTCTGAACACTACATACTTTATATTTGACATTTTCTGTTTATTATGTGTTTTGATTATATAACCTATGGTAATCTTATTTAGCCCCTTACACTGCAATGTTAAGTCAAAGTCTGTTAACAGAACTAAATAAAACAGAGAATGACTGCGTGAACGAGAAACCTACTAAGTCTACATAAACAAACAATTGGAAAATGAAACTTCTTGGAACACAAATTACACACAACAGTTCAAAAGGACTAACAAGTAAGTACATCCATAAATGAGCAGGTTAAATTGTAAATAGCTTCTGACAAGGAGGCAGATCCTGAGGACACATTAAGCAAGAACTGCATGGTTAATGTGTCAAAAACGTAGTGTGTAAGAAGAACAATATTTTATCATCTGCACAAGCCAAAGAAGACAAAAGAGCCAAGAGAGTGTAAATGGTATTCTGAAGAGGAATACTATTTTAGAAAAGTGTCTGCCCATAAACCAAGGCCATTATTCCAATACTCAAAGGAAAAAAAAAAAAAGCCCCACCGATTTCAAAATGCTAAATAAATGTGCTAGAGCCTGTGTGTGCACTTTTTGATGATATCAACTTTACTGGAGGAAATACACAGATGTAGTAGACTTCAAAAGATTCTTCTCTTGCTGCTGCTCATATATTTATAAATCAATCTATGCCTATTCATTGTTAATTTGAATACTTAATGGGAGAAACAAATGTTACGTCAATTATGAAATTAAGTTCAGTGCAACTGCAGTGCAAAGAAAAATTAACAGCCTTCTGTATACCAATCTAAATTCTATTTGTAAATTTCAACAAATTACCCATTTAAAATGTCACACACCATGAACTTGGATTAAATTCAAACTATCAACCAGAGCTTATATTTCAGCATTTTGAGTAGTGTTCCCAGATCCTCAGCTGTCATCATGTCATTCGTTTGTTGTCCCATTTAATGCCAACTACATTTTATATGTCCCAAAAATTAAAATGTACCGATAATCATATTGCAATTAAGAATGTTAATTTGAAACACTGTGCAAATCTTTAGGACTAAGAAACTAAATTCTAAAAGCATT
The DNA here is from genome assembly GCF_016835505.1 of Polypterus senegalus. Classification (NCBI taxonomy): domain Eukaryota; kingdom Metazoa; phylum Chordata; class Cladistia; order Polypteriformes; family Polypteridae; genus Polypterus; species Polypterus senegalus. The sequence continues at coordinate 74,864,306 of NC_053170.1, read as the reverse complement.
TTCTCATCATACATTGTATTATTTAACATATTTAGAGAAGCTGAAAAGCCTGCATTAAACTTCCACAGGTTAGGATAACAGCTTTTAATCACCCTGCCATTTGTACTACACTCAAAAAACATCAAAAGGTGCTAATATTTAATTTATTATGATTTGACCAAAGCCTAAAATTGAGGTAGTCTTTAAGATCTTCTTCATTATCATCATAAATGAGGATTACTGATTAGAAATTAATGGTAGCTTCATTTTACAACTAACGAAAAATATCAACATTTACTGATAGTCTACAAAAAAATTACTGAACTGAATGAATAAGGTGAAAAGTATTTCTGAACTTAGTAACTACTGAAACAGAATTTTGAATGTCTCCTATTCACTCAAAATTGCCTTTATCTCCTTAAATAATCCTAATGAACAATTTTGTAGTCTACCATGAGCTCAGATTTTAGGCAAACTGAATTGTAAGCACATGTGTAGAACGACAAAGAATCCTGAAGATTTTTGTAAGAAAAAAAAAAAAGAATTTAATCTTAGCTCACAATTCCACCACTCAAAAACAAAAGATAAACTATTTCTGAATATCATATCCATATTACTATATCTAGTTATATTTGGTTATTTAAAAATAGAGACGTTATCATTTTAAAATACAGTACCTTTTTGTATGCTGCACAAATAATTCCATAACACAAGCACTGCCGTCACTTTCCACAACTATTTTTCCTATGTTTATATTGTAGTTGGTACATTAACTTGTTGATATGAATGCCTCCCATGTAAACACCCAAAAGGAAATACATAAATAGTTCACTGCGACAGGATGTGTAATGTAGACGACGCTGAAATCCTGTAAGGGACGCGTCGCTATTCCTTCGCCATCAGCATCCTCTCTCTAATATGATTTCATTCATATGAAGTTGCCACTAACGGCTCGCGCTCCATCTCAAGTCACGTGGGCGCCGTCAAGCAGAAAGCCGCTGGACTCTTGTACAGCGCCACAACCCACAACATGGTTACGTTTTCACTTGTTTACAACTATTCGAAATTTACTATCTAAAATTAACCAACACAATGGAATTGCTTGATTATTTGGCCAGTCTTTTATATTTTACAAATTCAGCCTCTCAACGTCATGTCACCTATTAAGAGAAAAGCATGAAGTCTGCGATGCAGACCAAATTAATAACGGAATGAGTCGAGTCCAGTCCGTTAGCAGCTACGGGCGCGAGAAGTGGGATGGAAGTACTGCATAATTTCTCAGGCTTTACCAAATCTGCGTTTGCGAATTTGTGCAAAATTAGAGTCAAAGTTTTTAAACAGTGTAACAGTGGCATTCGTTATTTTCACTCTATGCAGAAACTAACTGCTGTCGAATAACTGATAAAAATATGTATGAATTAACGTTATGATTGTTTTAACTTAAATTTGTGACATGTGTAATTAGTTACGGTGTATATATTCTCTGCCATCTGAAACTTTATACTCGTAACCAAAGCATAACGTGAGACACCGGCTCAAAAAGAGGCTTCTATTAAAGGTCCCTTTGTGCAACCTTGCCTCGTGTATGGGCTCTCCCTTGGGCAGAGCCGCTTCTCGCTTGCTGGTTCGGCTATTTCACTGCGGGTTAATGTGTGCGGAGTAAATCGTGCGCATCTTTAACACACTTGTACCTGCTCGCAGCGATTTACAGTGTTTTATCGGAGCACCCGTTGATTATCCTTTCTTACACTCTGCTTTTCAGCTTATGGGGTAGTCAGGTTACGAGCCGCTAAGTAGGGTAGCGCAGTGGCGGGGCGCTGCGGACTGCGATATAGAATGCATCGAAGCGCATACAAGTGTTACACAAATATCATAGGCGACATACTACGATAATGACTGTAGATTAGCATTTAGCTTGTCTGTTCTGAGTGTGCGTAAAACATCTCCTCGTGTATCTTGGCAAAAGATATAAAAGGTTTGTTGTTAAAGCAAATCTCTAGTGCCCGGATAAAAAAAAAAAACGGTACAACGATGAACAAAGCTACGTAGCAATGTTCCAGATCACTCGTGTCGTCTGCCCCATACAAAAAGGGCGGTGATGCACATCGTCTGCCTTCCCGAAAAACAAACATGTATCACCTGCGGAAGCTGCAAAACATACTCGGAAGTTTCAGGCACTCCCCTTACCTGTGAACTATCAGCGGCGGGCCGCTCCGTCCAGCATGCTGCAGATTTTTTTTACCGTGCCGCCGTCTTTTCAGTGCAAGGAAGGAAGAAGATGCTAGTCTTGTGTTCGTCGAGATTTAAAGCGCCCAGGAGAGGGGGAGGCTAACGATTACGTAGCACTTCGTGCTTTCTATCTGTCGGCTCTGTGCTTAAGGCTCGCCCAGGATTTGGTAAGCCGAGTTACAGAAGGCGCCCTTCTACTGCGATTGGCAAAGCTACGACCTGGATGAGGGGTTTTAATTCTTGGCGCGGCTTCCTTTCACCCCCGCCCGTACTTGTACTTAGGCGCGCTTAGTTCAGCCCTGCGTTCTTTCAGCATTTGAATGAATGGACAAAAAATGAATGAATTGTGGCCGCGGGGGTTGTCTTTGAATTTGAAAAGGCTGAAGTCTTTCAAAAATACTCTTTTGAAAATAACTAATCGTAACATTTTCAAAAACCTCTTAAGAGAATAAAAAAGGAGCAAGAAGACATGAAAAACTGCACATATTAGTAAGTATTCCATGCAATCAATCGCTATCGTAAAAGAATCGCAACTAGCATGATATAATGAATCTAAAATAATAAAACTGTTAATTTGTGAATCATTTAACGGAAATTCCCACAAAACATATTTTTTTGCAATTAACAGACTGTTCCCCGGTCACCGTAAATCTGTATGACTACACAAGTGTTCATGTGTGATCAGTAAAAATAAGACCCACATGGATAGCTTTACCTATTTGTCTTTGCATTTTTAATATAATTAGTGAATATATGACGTTTAAATGAATTATTAGCATGTAGATTGTACCCATTTTATTTAATACAGAATTTTATATTAATACAGAATTTGTACTGCTATTGCATATTTGATAAATCAGGCCAATCAATTCATTTCATGAAACTGCTTACAGAATATATTAATGCAAGCTGCTCTTTTCTTCCCTTAAAAAACCAAACTGTTGTTGGTCATTATTTGACAGACTTCTTTGTGTTAGTTTTTTAGTTAGTCATGTTTTGATAGGTGTATTTCCCTATCTCTTACAGTATTCTTTCAATATTCATGCTCTTTAACATGACAAAGTGATTTTAAGTATAAATTTCATTGAATTAATGTTTCTATAAGCACTGACAATTGAGGAAGATGTATAATTAGAAGTACATTTTACTTAAAATCTTTAATTTTAATGTAAGAAAAGCATGCAAAGGGCAAAAGTGGTCAAAGAAAGACAAATCCTAATCCAGTTCAATTTCTAATAAAATTAAATTGCCATATTTGTCTCCCTATTTTGCATCTTTAATGTATTCTTGTACTGTACTAATAAAAATGCCTATTAATGATCCAAAAATCTTCAAAAATGCAGGATCATATTTTATCCCACTCGCATTCACAAGTCCAGTGGTCTTGTGAAGCCTTTCTGAAAATGTATGTAACTTGGAAAAAAAAGTTGCTCAGCAGTAGCTGTGGTCCTGGAGTTTTAGATTTGTAAAGAGAAATATAAATGGAATATTGGGTGTACTGTACCGCAAATTTTACTTAAAGTGACAGGTATTTGGAAACTAACATGGGCTCCTCTGTGTCTGAAATTACCACTGCATCCTGCACCTATTACAAAACATCAAATTAAAAATTACTGCTGGACAGTCCACAACTCATTTGCAAATTTTAACACGCTTTATTTAAAAGCTCAGGACAAATAATCAAGGTCCTACTGACTAGGGCCATGTTTGGCATCCTCTTTTTACATTTAGTTTCTATTTTTGTCAATTACAATTTTATATTGTCATAAAATAAATCAGGTGTTCAGCTGCAGTGGCCTGAGCAATCTGCCTTTTTACTAGGATGAAATATCATGAAATAAAAATCTAACCAAAAAATTCCTAGATTAAATTTGTTCTTTTTGTTTGAACTCAAGCTCTGCATTGATCATCTCTGTGTTGGCTTCATGCTATACATGCTGTATATACAAATTATAAATCTTTTCATGGACTGATCAGTACCAGAATATTCTTTGCCTTTTTAGAACCTGTGTTTGAATCTTTTATGGTACAGCCAATACCTGTAGGGGGAGAGTCAATTTCAGTTCAGAAGGTAAGCAGGAAGGAGGAATCGCATGGCACCTTGATACAGAATGCAACTTGTACTCTGTCTATGTTTTTTTCTTTGATGGTGCAATGCCTCTCACTCCCATGATTTATATTGGCATTAAAAGAATCATCGCTTGGCTTTGTCTTGGTATGGTGCTCACCATAAGGCTATGCAGAAGGTAGTCTACAGCCTTTTCACTTGTGCACTTAAAAGTTATACTGTATAAATGTAATGACTAATTCATCCATTTTCTGAACCAACCTTTTCCATTATAAGACAATGGAGAACTGGCTTTTATCTCAGGCAGAAATGCCATAAGGCTCATTTACAAGCGAACAACTGGGTATCAGCAATGAAAGCGACTTCCTCATAATCTGGTTGGAAATAAGAACATTTGGATAAAACACTTGTTACATGAAAAGAACATGCAGACATCACACAAATTTGACAAGACATGGTGTTGAACCATCCTCCCTGGAGCTGAGGAAGCAGTTCTAGTTACTGTATTTCTGTGCCATCCAGTATATTCTCTATTTTACATAACATGAGAAAAAGAATTGCTCCCTTGGATGTCATATCCTTGGCAGCAAATGCTTAAGCCAGACGTTCCTTATAGTTATTGATCAGCTGCTACTGAGCTACTGTGCTATGGAGGAATGCTGGCTCACTCTTCCATATATGACTTCTTTCTAACAATTACTTTTTGAGAGGTTTTAACCTAAACAGTTTGTTTCAGGTTCTGCATATTAATGCAGCATATTAATATGTTTTAAGTTTTGATGTGGATCAGGCCAATTTAAACCAATAACTCTCATTTTCTTTAACCATTCTGATTAAAGCTGGATTGAGTGGTATGAATCATTGTTTCCCTACATGACTAAGTTGCCCTTTAGTTTTAGCTCTCAGATAGCTAGCATGACATTCTTCTGACAGATCATCTGGTATGAAGCAAAATTCATTGTTTCTTCGGTGATTATAAGTCATTCAGGTGCTAATGCAGCAAATTTCCATTAAACCACCATACTTCTGCTACATATTTAAAAAAAAAACAAACGGCAGGCGGGCCAAAATGTCTAGTGGATCTTGGCTAATATGAAGGAGAAATGTAGATCCACAGAAGTTTTTCTGAGGTTCTTTGTGAGGTCATACATAATATTATAGCGCATAAACCATGGAGGGATACTTGAGATGTACAAACAAAACAATCTTAAAAGGTTGAGAAAATGAAAAAAATTCAGTGGATGCTAAGGCAAGCAGTAACAAAATTTTCCCATTTAATAAATAAGTAAAAACTTCAGAGAGGTATAGTGTAAAATATCTGATATTAAGAAGGAAGCAGTAAGTTAACTATATCTGCCAGGTTTGTGCAAAAAGTAAATACATATAATCTCACAGACACCAGTGCTGTGTTTAAGAATTTTAAAATAGGAGATGTAGATATTCTGCTGGCACTAGGTGCTTAGTTTATAAAAATTCAAAACACTTTTTCTAGTAGCGCTGAAAGAATGTTTTCCTTGCAATGGTGGTCTGATATGCCTGTAATACCTGTTTGCTAACTACCTTGGTCTGCTGGTAGGAGCTTAAGATAACACAATTTATATTTGGCATGGCAGGCCTAAACCAACTATTAACAGTGTTCAGATACCTAACCCAAAATTATCCCATCAGTTTGGAATGATTCAGTAGTAAGAGAAAGAAGCTTCATTATATTCACACCAAATAAAGTAAACAAACTTTTTCTGCAAAAATATATTTTAAAAAATCACCTTTTTGAGGTGGTGTATGTAAGCTCCACAGTCATTTTGTACAGTACTGGATGTAGAGAAAATTCACTTGTTTCATCAATAGTGGAAAAAAAACATAAAAACCTAATCAATTACTACTAATAATAATTATGATGCAAGAAGATTTGGAGTTATGAGATAAGTCTTGAAGAAACATAACATTATTTCTTTGTCCAGCAATTCTCATAGATAAAAAATTGGACTTAACATGACAAAGCTTTAACAGCAAAAATCAGTAAACAACAGAAGTCATTTTAAAAGATGAGTCAGTCATAAAGAAAACATGCGTCTCTTTAAATACAGTTTATCTTTACTTGGCTGTTGACGATTTGCCACCTGCTGAGACTTGATACACATGTTTGGATTGAAAGGCGTAGAAATATGAGGGAAGAGAGCTAATTTATTTAAAAAATGTTTTGAACTTGATTTTTCTCCCAGTCTGTCAACAAGTGTTGCATCAGCATGTGCCAATCATTTTTTTATTGTCAAAAGTGCTATGATCACACAACATGCAATGCTTATTCATTAAGTAGAGGAATGACCACATAGAGATCACTGCAGTGAGAAATGGCAGCTGTTGACAATAATGTGACCTGACAATGCAGCAAATCTGCCTCTGCGATGTCTTCTAAAAGTCTTTATGCCGCATTAGTGAAAGCAAAATTCAAAACTCATCTATACTAATAAAAGGCAAAGCCCTCACTGACTCACTCACTCACTCACTCACTCACTGACTTATCACTAATTCTCTAACTTCCCGTGTAGGTAGAAGGCTGAAATTTGGCAGGCTCATTCCTTACAGCTTACTTACAAAAGTTGGGCAGGTTTCATTTCGAAATTCTACACGTAATGGTCATAACTGGAAGCTATTTTTCTACATATACTGTAATGGAGTTGAGCTCGAAAGCCGTGTGGGGCGGAGTTTCGTGTGACATCATCACGCCTCCCACGTAATCACGTGAACTGACTGTCAACGCAGTACGTAGAAAACCAGGAAGAGCTCAAAAAAGCGCTAAAGAAAACATGCATTATATAATTCAGAAGGCAGTGAAACAATAAGCGAGCGAGTGACATGTACAACCATATTCATGAGTGCTGCTACTTCGGAAAAAAAGCACGGTGTAAACCTAAACTTTAAATTAAGTTCATAGACAGGCTGCCGCTGGCATTTGTCATGCCCAGGGGTAATGCGGAATACAAGTTTAATGAGAGGACGCAGGATATAAACGAGAGTTTTGATCACTTTGTAACTAAGTTAAAATTGCAGGTGAGGGGCTGTGCTTATGCAAATTCCGAGACTGTGTTAGTGGGGGATTGACAGTTAAGGCGGGTGGGGGAGTCACGTCATCATTTCCCCTCCCATTTATCTCATTTCGCTCTGAGCTGCGCTCCGCAGCTAACGCAGTGTTACGACTTTGTGACGCTGCCACCAGATACTCACAGAAAAATCCACAAGTTAATACACACGCTGTGTCTAGAGTTTCTCCACACTGAATCCTCCAGGCACTACTTACAAAAGGTTACATTAACAATCATGTTATTTTTAAAATAGTTCCTTTTCTTTGCACAAGCACAGCTGAGAAGCTTCGATGCATGTGCTCCATAACGCGTTAAAAATCACGCATTTAATCACAAGCAAAGGGGAACTTCTGTCAATGCATGATTTCCTGGTACACCGATTACATTGATCAGCTTCACGATTCATTTTAGCCTCGCACCCCCTTGGTTTGAGAAGAAGTATGAAAAAATATGAGGTTAACACTGGAAAAAAGATCACCAATTGAAGCTTTATGAATAATTGATTCGCCATCAATAATTGTTTTGGTAAAGCCATACTCAGTGTAATCCTCCTTCCATTTTATAATTTTTCCGCCACTAGCCATGATTAAATGAACGGTAAAAAAGTAAGAGCACAGCGAGGGTGATTTATTCAGGCAGGCAGGCGACAGCTCAATAGCTCGAATTTGGATATAAGTAGCTTCTATTTAGTCGCCAGAAATATCTTTGTTAGGAATGGAAGTTGAATTTAGTCTTTAAATTTCTATGGTAAAGAAAAAGTTATGCAATGATGACTATATTTAATTATATAAAGTCAAAACTTGTATATATAAAGTCATTCGCGAATATATAAAGTCAAAACTTGATTATATAAAGTCACTGTCGGAATAAATAAAGTCAAAACTTTAATATATAAAGTCAGCGTCGGTATATATAAAGTCAAAACTTGAATATATAGCCTAAAGTCATTCCCAAATGTATAAAGTCAAAACCTGAGTATATAAAGACGGCGTTGGAATATTTCGGAATATATAAAGTAAGCACTGGAATATATAAAATCAAAACTTAAATATATAAAGTCAGCATCGGAATATATAAAGTAAATGCTGCAATATATAAAGTCAAAACTTCAATATATAAAGTCAGTGTCGGAATATACAAAGTCAGCGCTGGAATATCCATCCATTTCCCAACACGTTGAATCCGACCACAGGTGCACAGGGGTCTGCTGGAGACAATCCCAGCCAACACTGGGCGCAAGGCAGGAACCAATCCTGGGCAGGGCACATGCATCATTTTCAAAATATTAACCGAACAGTGTTTTTTTAATTTATTGTTCTGAATACGTTTTTGTTAACTTAGTTCAGTTCAGACTCGTTTCAATCAATAGATTTTGACTTTCACTTTATATATTCAGGAGTGAGTTTATATACTCCGATGTTGATTTTATATAATCAGGAATGACTTTATAAATTCCGACGATGACTTTATATATTCAACTTTTGACTTTATATATTCCAGCGCTGACTTTATATATTCAAGTTTTGACTTTATATATTCAGAAAAAAGTTTTGACTTCATGTATACCGACGCTGACTTTATATATTCAAGTTTTGACTTTATATATTCGGGAATGACTTTATATATTCACAAAATCAATTTATTTGCCTGTTTGGCACCCCATAGTATATGTGTATATATGTACACATGTATGTATGTATATCTATATATATATATATATATATTGTGGATGCTGGCCCGGACACAGACAGACGGACATCTTATGTTCACCCAACACACATTTATTCAAAATATTTACACAGTTCAGTGCACTCCCAAACCCCAGTGCCTCCAGCACCGATTCCCCCAATGTCCAGGCCACACACTTCCAGTCTCTGTGCCTTTCTCCTGGCCGCCTCTATTCCTCCCTCCAGCTCCGTTCTCTTCCACCTGACTTCTGCCGATGACTGGAGGGAGGCGGCCCCTTAAATAGGAACCCGGATGGGCTCCAGCTGCTTCCCGGCATTCCCCTGTAGCCACGCCCCTATGTGGCGGAAGTGCCGGCTGTGCACCTGGAAGCTGTCCGGGTGTCCCCTGTCCGCCACACGAGGAAGTGCTGGGCTCCCGGGATATTCAGGCACTGGGGCGCCGCCTGGCGGTGGCCACGGGTCCCTACAGGGCTGGGCTTCCAAGCCCTTTACCCGAGGCCCCCAACATAACCAGGACGGACGCCCCCTCGTGGTCTGGAGGAGGCACAAGCCCTCCTCCGGTCCTCCTGGACGTTCCGGCGGGGGCCATAGTGCCCCACCGCTAGCGAAGACACATGGGTCCGAGCGACACTCCCCAAAAGGGCAGCACGTCCCCAGAGAGGGTCCTACTATGTCCCCAGGGTCCAACACGGCACCCTGGGACATCTCGTTTCGGCACCCCCTCCGACGCCAACGCGCCCATCTGGTCTGCACTGCTCTCGCCCCCGCCGTCCCCTCCAGCTGGGGCACCATTGACCTCCTGGCAGGGAGCACTCCCTCGGAGCAGCCCGTTCCAGGAGGGCAGGTCCCAAACGACGTCGGCTCCAGCGCTTGTCGGGGCTTCGGACCTGTAAAAAGAGAAAAGGGAGGGCCAGAAGCACTGCCTGGACACTCACCCCGAGCGTCCTGTCGGTCTCTGTACCGGCAGTGCTCTTCCCCCCCACCGACAGCCCACGACTTGCCTGTTTAGCTCCTCCGCCGCAGGTTCCATGCCCGTCCCTTCGATGTCAGTGGGAACGCTCTCACAGGCGGCTCGCCCTGCCGCCCAGGGGATTCCCTCTGCCTCCGCAGAGGATGGCCTTTCTCCGGACGCTCACTCCCAGCGAGACGTCCCTTCCTATCAGAGGAACCGGCATTCACCCCTCGGTTCCTCCTTCTCCTCTTGGATGCCTTGACGGTCTGGGTGTGAGCATGGCAACAGCTCAAATCCAGCCCCGTCTGTGTCCCTGGAGACTGCCGCGGGCTTGGAGCGCAGGGCGCTAGGACCCAGAGCACTCATCAGCCCCTGTCCTACCAGCCCATGCGTGTTCACTCTCCTCGCTCCGCTGGCAGCCTGCACCACCAAGTCGGCTATTGGGGAATTGCCTACTTGAAGTCGGTCTTCCCTTACACAGTCACGGGCGTGTTCGGCGAATCCCCCCTCATGCTTTACGGGGATGGCGTCACCTACCTTCCCCGCAGTACTCTGCGGGCCACAGGCTCCAGCGTTGCGCTGATCCTCTGTGTCATACGGCGTCTCCTCCGACGCGACCGCCTTCCCCTGCAGCTTCTCCAGCTGGACAGCGAGCCCACTTAGCACCGTAACAAAGGCGACTCGGCGGGCCGAAGGGATCCCTCCGGCTTGCGCTGAGCCGCTGGTGAAAACAGAGAGACAGACGCTGGTGGGCTTATCTGTCGATCAGCTCCACTCGTCGCCTGCCTCCTGTGGGTCACTCCCTCTGGCCCAATCGGGTCTCTCCTTGGCACGAGACTGGCATTCCTTGGTCCCGCCTCTGTACCGTCATTGGCGGGCACACAAGACACACCGGCCAATCCCGTGCCTGTCAGCGGGCGGGGCATCCAGCCTGCGGCCATCTTGGCTCTTTCCTTCTCAAGGCGGCGGCATGCTGGCTCTTCAGGTTGCAGCGTCTCCTTCTCAGCAGCTCTCCCAGCTGCTGCTACGTTAACGAGGTGCTGCGGTTCGACAGGCGCCTGCCACTGACAAGGATCCGGGCAGCCCCTGCCTGTCAAAGAAAAAACAGACGCGGGCCCACATGGCCCTTTGCCGGAAAGCAGGAAACTTACCTCCCGGGTCCTGTCTGTCTGGGGAAACGTCCCCGGCATGGCTTCGCTAGGCGGCCTGCCGTCCCAGGCGCACGTCGCGGGAGCCCGCTGCACTCCAGCAACGGCCATTATCCTTCCACCGCACTTAGGAAGCTCGGCCATAATGCGGACCGGCGGCGGTCCATAGGGTGAACCGCTCCCGCGGGGTTGTTCACGCAACGCTCCCGCGGCGAGTGTGTGGGGTCCGCTGCTGCGCCGGGCCATCCACAGAATTATTTTTAAATGCAGGTCCCCGCCTTGAACCAGGCGGAGTATCCTGCCGACTACGCCACTGTGGATGCTGGCCCGGACACAGACAGACGGACATCTTATGTTCACCCAACACACGTTTATTCAAAATATTTACACAGTTCAGTGCACTCGCAAACCCCAGTGCCTCCAGCACCGATTCCCCCAATGTCCAGGCCACACACTTCCAGTCTCTGTGCCTTTCTCCTGGCCACCTCTATTCCTCCCTCCAGCTCCGTTCTCTTCCACCCGACTTCTGCCGATGACTGGAGGGAGGCGGCCCATTAAATAGGAACCCGGATGGGCTCCAGCTGTTTCCCGGCATTCCCCTGTAGCCACGCCCCTGTGTGGCAGAAGTGCCGGCTGCACACCCGGAAGCCATCCGGGTGTCCCCTGTCGTCTTCCCCCCAGCACTTCCTGGTGTGGCGGAAGTGCTGGACTCCCGAGATATTCAGGCACTGAGGCTCCGCCTGGCGGTGGCCACAGGTCCCTACAGGGCTGGGCTTCCAAGCCCTTTACCCGAGGCCCCCAACATAACCAGGACGGATGCCCCCTCGTGGTCTGGAGGAGGCACAAGCCCTCCTCCGGTCCTTCTGGGCGTCCTGGCCGGGGACCACAATATATATATATATGCCAGCAACACTCATGACAATGACAAAACAATTACATTGTCAATCATATTACATTATTATTAAAATGTTTCTTTTTCTTTTTCGTTACTTCTTTAACACATATACATACATACATACATACATACATACATATATATACTGTATATATGACCTCCAAAGAGCGCAGAGACTTCTGATCACGTGAACGTGTCTGCAAAAAGTGGCGTCTCCTGCTCTGCAAAAGTCGAGCACCCGGCGCGCGCGCATAGCTGTGCCGGCCTATGATACGCTGACTGCGCTTCTGCCTTAAGTCAAAGTGAGCACTTTTCATTTTTTTCCTCCTCCCCCTGAGCTATAGCCCAGACTAGTGCAAACACAACATAACCAGGACGGATGCCCCTCGTGGTCTGGAGGAGGCACAAGCCCTCCTCCGGTCCTTCTGGGCGTCCTGGCCGGGGACCACAATATATATATATATGCCAGCAACACTCATGACAATGACAAAACAATTACATTGTCAATCATGTTACATTATTATTAAAATGTTTCCTTTTCTTTTTACTTCTCCGCTGCCAAGTGCGGGTAGTTTGCTATATATATATATATATATATATATATATATATATATATATATATATATATATAGAGATAGATAGATATATAGATATGACAACAACACTCATATCAAAGACAAAACAATTACATTAACAATCATGTTACGTTATTTTTAAAATTTTTCCTTTTCTTTTTCATAACTTCTTTAACACACTACTTCTCCGCTGCGAAGCGCGGGTATTCTGCTAGTATACTATAATAGACTTCTGCTCGATGCCCGTGGGAGGCGGAGTTACCATCGTAATTTAGTGCCTGCCCATATAAGGCCGTCCATCAGCGGCAATCCAATAGAAACACTGCTGCTTAATATTCACGGGTGAAGGACTGTGCTTATGCAGAGGAAGATGAGATGGTCAGGGTGGTGTTTGGCACAAACTCTGCGAAACTGCGAGAGAAACTTTTAAGTGCCGGGTCTTAGCTAACATTAAATACAGCCGTGGACATCGCACGAGATGGCACCAGCACAACTGGAAACCTTCCATGCATGTACACCAAGCGACTCACGTGAAATGACGCAGTGCACAGACAAAAAGCAACAGTTCCAAAGAGTGCTGAACAAAAACCGAATTACACAATTGAGAAAGCAGCAAAAAAATATGAAGCGTGTGATACATACAAGCATATTCATAAGTGTAGCTACTGCGGAAACAAAAAGCACACGGTGGAAAAAGTCAATGTCCCGCTAAAGGAAAAAAACAGTGCATGCAGTGTGTCACGTCTCAGATAAAGAGGAAGACGAGCTGTTTATTGATGCAGTAAGAAACGAATCGATGAATGAAACCTGTTATCTTTACAACGATTGACAAACATGGAATGTAACTTGAACACATCCTACAAATACGAACCTGATTGAAAGAAATAATGATAATCAAATCCTTGATGACAGCAACACTCCTAACACTCACAAAACAATTACTGTATATTGACACTCGTGTTACGTTATTTTTAAAATGTTCCCTTTTCTTTTTCAAAACTTCTTTAACACACTACTTCTACTATGTATATATATACCCCGATCTACATACACTCAAATAGATAAACAACACGCCGTTGCGCAATGGTAGAGCCTTCGCCTCTAGTGCCGACGACCGAGGTTCGATTCCCGAGAGGGGATGCACTGAGTATGTACGCATGTTTCCCGATTCATTTTACCTTTGCATCCCCTTGGTTTGAGACGTATGAAAAAATATGCGGTTAACGCAGAAAGACAGATCACCAATTGAAGCTTTATGAATAATGGATACTTTATTCTCCATCAATGATTGTTTTGGTAAAGCCATACTCAGTGTATTCGTTAGATGAACGATTAAAAAGTAAGAGCGAGGGGAGGGTGATTTATTGAGGCACGCAGGCAAAACCACAATAGCATGCGGGCTCGATGTACTGTACTGTAGTGCGCGTCAACTGGATCTGAATTGCGCAATCACATTCGAAAAAATATATCTTTTCAAGTTTTATTTAGTCCATATGTGTCAAACTCAAGGCCCACGGGCCACATCCGGCCCGGCGTGTAATTATATCCGGCCCGCAAGATCATTTTATATACTGCATTATTGTTATTAATGGCCCGGGGATATGAAGCGCTGGTAACACAATAAACTACAGATCCCATAATGCAGCGCTTCAGCTGCCTTGCCGAACACTTACCGCATTAATCAAGTCTAGCTTATGATGCTGCAAGTTATTGCGAAGCTAGCCCACACGATGCCGAAGAGAAAAGTTGATTCTGAAAATAGAGCCTTTAAAAACCAATGGGAGGCTGAGTATATGTTTACTGAACCCGTGTGTCTCATTTGTGGAGCTAATGTGGCTGTAATTACAGAATTTAATCTAAGACGGCACTATGAGACAAAACATCAGGATAACCTGAAAGACCTGAATGCAATGCAGAAGATACAGAAAGCAGAAGAGTTAAAGAAGAATCTGAAACTTCAGCAGATGTTTTTACCCGTGCAAAATCACAAAGTGATTTCAAGTGAAGCTGCTTTCATGGGAGACACAAATGCACCAGTGCAACTTGCCCCACTTTCCCTGTTGCCAAGTAATGTTGAACCAAGTCGGCACAACGGTGTTCCCAAATATGCACTTTGCTGATAAACTGAATTCGCACGTTGCTTTGGTGACTTTGAAGAACAAAAAAAGAATTTTGAGTTGTTTCACAACCCATTTGCCGTCGATGTGGAAACTGCACCTGTGCAGATTCAGATCGAGGTGATTGAGCTGCAGTGTAATGGCACACTGAAGGCAAAGTACGATACTGCAGGGCCCACACAGTTTATTCACTCCATTCCCGCAGAAATGCTCCAGCTCCGTCTACATGCGGCGCGAACCTTGTGCATGTTTGGTAGCACATATTTGTGTGAGAAGCTCTTCTCAGTGATAAAGACTAACAAAACAGCACAAAGGAGTCACCTCACTGATGAGCACCTGCAGTCCGTCCTGAGAATCTCCACAACACAGAACCTCACACCAAACATAAACAAACTTGTTGCCAAAAAAAGATGCCAGGCGTCCAGCTCTGATAAAATGACATATGATCAAAGACAACTGAATGATTTGATTTGTTATTGCTGAAAAGAACAAATTTTATTTATATTTCCAGGTTTTGTTATGCAGCATGTTCATATTTGAATTTGTATAATTTTGACAGGATATATTTTTATGGAAAGCAAAATCTTTTGGGATATTTAAAATTTAAGTTTATTTTTTATATAAAATTACATAAGATTAAAGAAATTTGAATGTTTGTTCTTTTAACATTTACTTTATTTCTAACTTGTATAATTTAGAGAGGATATATTTTTATGGAGAGCAAAATATTATAAGTTATTTAAGGTTTGAGTTGATTTATTCCGGAATAATATTCCTGTCTGTTTTTATTCATATTTATGTTAAAAAAAGTTACGTTTTTAAAGTTTTAAAAGTTTAGTTTTAGTGTGTTCAATAAATGTTTATCCTGTTTGGCCCGCGACGTAAAGTGTGTTTTGGATTTTGGCCCCCTGTGCAATTGAGTCTGACACCCCTGATTTAGTCGACACAAATATCTTTGGTTGGAATGTAAGGCGAATTCACTCTTTATATTTGTATGGTGAAGAAAAATGTATGCAATGATGCCTACATTTAACTTACATTCCTACCAAAGATATTTCTGTCGACTAAATAAAAATTCCTTCTATTTAAAATTTAAATAGAACTTGAACAGATACGACAGTATAATATCCACGCAGACTTGCACGTAAGAGTGGGAGTCATACGTTTTAACAAACAGCATATTGCACTGATACGAAATAGCCTGCCCATTTAATTATTTAGGAATGGATAAATAAATTAAGATTTTGTACAAATAATGTTTTTCATTTTTCTTCCTTGATGGATTCTGCCACCCCTAGCAACAGTTGCTCGCACCCTAGAGAGTGTATGTATGTGTTGTAAAGGACGAGCAGAGACAGTATGAAGTGTTGGGGTTTTTCCGGCCCCGTATATTCTACACACAAAAAAACACAGGTCAAAATCATAAACTCAGAAGTTCATAATGACACCGCCTCCTGGCGTCGCGGCCATTTTATTGGGGAGGAGCCGGAAGTGGAGGAATGTCGGGAAGGACCGCAAGGGAGGATGGGAAGGATGACGTCAGGGCAAGATGGCGGAGGAAGGGCGGAAGTAACGCACTGCGGTCATCGATGCCTATGGTGCAGGACGGTCTTTTTGCCTATGAGGAAGCAGAGGGAGAAAGTTAATACCCCACCATTCCCTGGCGGCGAGTGGTTTCCCAGGTGCTGTCGAATCAATCCGCGGCCTCCTACTCGCGCGTGACACGATCCCCCCCTTAGCCCAGGACCGTCAGGTCGGGCGGACCTAACCGAGAGGTCGTGAATACGAGAGAGGGCATCGGCATTGGCCTGAAGGGTGCCCGCCGATAAGTGACAGTGAACTTATACGGCTGTAAGTCCAGGAACCACCTGGTGACCCGCGGATTCGACTCTTTGTGCAGGGACATCCACTGAAGTGCAGCGTGATCAGTCACCAGAGCGAACTCGCGACCCAGCAGGTAGTACCGGAGGTGGGTCACTGCCCACTTAATGGCCAAGGCCTCCCTCTCCACTGCCGCGTGCGGGTCTCCCGTCCATCAGTTTCCGCTAAGGTACATCACAGGGTGCTCGACACCATCGACGCTTTGGCTCAGCACGGCACCCAGGCCTGTGTCCGGCGTCGGTCTGGAGAATAAGCGGGAGCCCAAAATCGGGCGTCCGTAACACAGGTGCCGGCGTTAGGGCCTTCTTTAGGTCACTGAACGCTGTTCTGCTTTGTCGGTCCACACCACGTATAGGGAGCGCCCTTTTGTCAGGTCAGTCAAGGGTGCTGCTCTTCGAGAAGCGGGAACAAACCGGCGGTAGTAACCCGCAAGCCCCAAGAAAGCCTGCACCTGTTTCTTGGTACTCGGACGGGCCATTCTAAGATGTCTTTCACTTTGGAGCTCTGTGGCGCACCTGTCCTTGTCCCACGAGGTAGCCTAAATATTTGGCCTCCTTTAATCCAAAAACACTTCCGGGGTTTATGCGGAGGCCGGCTTTAGCCAGTGTTCGGAGGACAGCTGCGACCTGCAGTAGATGCTCCTCCCAGGTGCCGGAATAGCTGACAACGCCATCCAGGTAGGCGGCGCTATAGGACTGGTGGGCGTCAGCACTCTATCTACCAGGCGTTGGAAGGTCGCGGGCCCGTGCAGCCCAAATGGGAGGACCTTGTACTGCCAGTGCCCGCTAGGGGTGCTAAAGGCCGTTTTCTCCTTTGCGGATGCCGTTAAAGGAATTTGCCAATACCCTTTTGTCATGTCAAGGGTAGTCAGATATCGAGCCGTACCCAGCCGCCAAGGAGGTCGTCAATGCGGGGCATGGGGTAGGCATCGAACTTGGAGATCTGATTCAGGCGTCTAAAGTCATTACAGAACCTCCAGGAGCCGTCTGGCTTGGAGACGAGGACAATAGGGCTGGACCAGGGACTATGGCTCTCTTCAATTATGTCCATGTCCAACATACGTTTCACCTCCAGTTCGACCTCTGCGCGTTTTGCCTCCGGGAGTCGGTAGGGCCTCTCCCGGACGATTACCCCGGCTCCGTGACTATATCGTGCTCAATCAGCGGTCCGCCGGGTGACTCGCCACTACCTCGGGGATGGCTCGGAGTGTTTGGGCTAACTCCTGCCGCTGCTTGGGGTCAGCTCTTCGCCGAGGTTAAGGGCAGTTGTGCTTGTAAAAGGGAGAGTGACCTACGGGGCTGGGAAGCTCCTCTCTATCTCTCAGGGCTTTAACAGGTTGACATGATAGATCCTCTCACTCGGTCGACGTTGGGCTGTTTTACCAAATAGTCGACGCAGTCCTTTCTCTCCTTAACCTCGTAAGGCCCTTGCCAGTGAGCGAGCAGCTTCGAAGTGGGAGGTCGGGCGAGCACCATAACTCGGTCCCGGGCGGAACTCCCTGAGGACGGAGTTGCGGTTGTAACACCGGCCTGCGCTGCTTGCGCACGAGTCACGTGCTCTTTTAGGAGGGGCCTGATCTTTGTGAGTCGGTCGCGCAGTTGCGCCACGCACTCAAAATATTAGAGGAGGGAAGAGCCTCGGCCTCCCAGCCTTCTTTTAGGATGTCGAGGATTCCCGGGGTTGTCGCCCGTATAGTAATTCAAAGGGGAGAAGCCCGTAGAGGCCTGGGGTACCTCCCGGTAGGCAAAAGCACGGCGGGAGGAGCTGGTCCCAGTTCCTGCCGTCCGCGCTGACTACCTTGCGGAGCATCTGCTTAAGCGTCTGGTTAAATCGCTCAACCAACCCGTCAGTTTGCGGGTGATAGACTGACGCTTTCAGGTGCTTTATCTGCAGTAATTTGGCCACCTCCTTGAACGTATCCGAAGTGAAGGGCGTACCCTGGTCCGTGAGGACCTCCTTGGGTATGCCCACGCGCGTGAAACAAGTTAACCAGTTCCCGTGCGATGCTTTTAGTATTAGCGGGCGCAGGGGAACCGCCTCTGGGTACCGGGTGGCATAGTCCACCATGACTAGGATATACTTGTGGCCACGGGTTGAGGGCTCCAGGGGTCCCACCAAATCGACCCCTATCCTTTCAAAGGGGATGTCCACGAGGGGAATAGGGACTAGAGGAGCACGGTCCCTCCTAGGAATCTGGCGGGTCTGGCACTCGGACAGGATTGACAGAACCGCGGACCTCCTCATTGATCCCAGGCCAGTAAAAGGGGCTTAATCCTCTCCAGTGTTTTTCGCCCCGAGGTGGCGCTTAGGAGGTGAGCATGTGCCAACTCGCATATCTCCCGCCGGAAGGTACGCTGAATTAGCAACAACTTCCGCACCTCGCCCTCATGGGTAGCCACTTTCGGTACAACAGATCATTTCAAGGACAAAGAAGGGTTCCCGCGGTGTGGATCCGTCCGCTGTCGAGCTGTTAGGCAGAACAATCGCGTTCCGGGCAAAGCGCAGGGAGTCATCATTCCACTGCTCCCTCTTAAAGGAGGCGGCGTGGACGAAATTGATGGTCCAGGCCGAGA